>NW_021604620.1:691207-711009 GCF_004785775.1 Grammomys surdaster | reverse complement strand
GACATGGCATGAAAAGCTATGCTATCAATCCCTGCCAAGCTGATGTTTGGTTTATTTCCTATCAGAATTTCAGGAAGCTAGGAATGCAATTCAGTGGTAGAACAATTGCCTAACACATATAAAGTCCCTGGAATGAATCCCAGAAGCACAGATGAGAGGAGAGAAGAAGTTTGGCAGGAGAAGAGCTATGCAAAAATGATATACAATTTATATTAAAAGGGGATTAGCTAAAAATTACTTTGAAAACAAAAGTGTAAGAAATAGGTGTACCAGAATTTGTTAGATTTTTATTTTGTGTGTGGATGCTGTGTGTCACAGTAAGCATGCTGAGGTGGTCAGGTGTCAATTTACAGGAGTCATTCTCTGGGTTTCAAGCTCAGGTGCCTTTACACACTTAGCCATCTTACTTGCAAGACTTATAGCCACAGAGATAGCTTTAGAAATCAAGCCAGTATGGCATTGGAAGAGAATAAACATAGAGATTAAGGAAAAGCATATATGGAAGTAAAATCTGAAGGAGGTAGAGCCTTCTGCCCTAGTTACATGATGAAATTTTAAAAATAATTTTGAAATTGATGTAGCAATTAAGCAGTAAGACTATACGGGACTGTAGAAATGTCTTGGTGGTTAAAACCACTTCTATGCAATTACAAGGACTGAAGCTCTGATTCCAGCATCTACATAAGAGGCTAAGTGTCTGTTACACTCCAGCTCTAAGGGATCACTGTTCTTCTGGACTCTGTGTGTACATATAAACATACATGCACGTCTGCATACACTCACTCAGATACACATAAATAAATCTAGAATAAGATGATGATGATATGATGATTATGGTGATGATACCTAGAATGTCCAGAATTTGGTTTCTTAATACCATTCTCCAATAAAAGAATCAGGGCTCTGTGAAGAAGTGTTTGATGCCATGCTGGACAGAGAAAATACAAGTGTTTTGTAATATCAGAAAATCAGTGAAAGGCAAAAAGTATATATTTAAGAAGGGGCAGATAGCTCAACAGGTCAAAGCACTGACTTCACCTGAGTCCCATCCCAGAACCCACATAAAAGTGCAAAGAACTGACTCCATGGCCGCAGTAGTACATTGTATACACACACACACACACATATACACACACACACAGAAATAATAAATTAAATTTTAAAACAACAACAAAAAAAAGTAAAGCAAGCCAGGCATGGTGATGATGTCTATTATCCCAGCACTTGGAAAGTGGAGGCAGAAAGATAAGGAATTCGAGGCCAGCCTGGGCTGCCTACATAGGCCCTGTCTAAAAACAAAGCAGTGGGGTCAGAAGTTCACACTTATATAAACTGATTAGACTTTGTTTTCTTTTGTTTTATTTTTTTTTCGAGACAGGGTTCTCTGTGTAGCCCTGGCTGTCCTGGAACTCACTCTGTAGACCAGGCTGGCCTCGAACTCAGAAATCCGCCTGCCTCTGCCTCCCAAGTGCTGGGATTAAAGGCGTGTGCCAACAACACCCGGCTAAACTGATTAGATTTTAAGAAGCTCGAATAGCCAAGTCAGCTAGTGACATGACTTTAATCCCACCATTTAGGAGACAGAGGAGGGCAGACTTTTGTGACTTGGAGGTAAAGCAAATTCCAGCCAGGGCTATGTGAGACTCTGTCTCAAAAACAAACAACAAAGTAAAGAAGAGAAAGGAAATCTTCCTCACAAGGCCTCCCAATAAAAAATGTAGAACACCAAGCTCATTGCTACAGACAAGATGCTAACCAGGGAAAGAACGCTGTGGAGAAACACAATACTTGAATGCAGTATTCAAAATTTTTTCACACCCCCCCAAACAATATAAGCTACAAAATTAAACACAGATAAGTGGTCAGATTTCACAACTGCCAAAAACAAGGACATATCAACCTCCTCTAAGCACAAGGAAATATCAAATATAAAAACATTCTTAAAAAAAAAAAAAAAGGCAGGGGAAGAACATTCTAAAATTCCAAGTAACAAAATACTTCAAAAAATATCTTGGGGACTGGAGAGGTGGATTGTTGATTTAAGAGCACTGGTCACTGCTTCCACAGGCGCCTAGCTGACCCTAGTTCAATTCCCTGTGCCCACCTGCAAGCATGTAACAGTATATGCTTGTTTCTATAACTCTAGTCTTACGAGATCTGACAGTCTCTTCTGCCTTCCATAGGCACCAGGTACACACATGGTATATAGGCACATACGCAGATGAAACATTTACACACTATTTTTTTTTTTTTAATTTTTGTCAAGGTCTTGGAAAATAAGGCAGGAAAGGCCTATAGGATAGCCCACTGAGTAAAGCTATCTAGTGTCAAGACTGCAGTTCAGTTGAACCCGTTCAATCACAAGAGCCAACACCGGAGCGAGAGAGACACACCCACAAGTTGTCTTCTGAGCCCCACATGTCCACTGCCACACACATACACTCACACAAAAATAAGATGTAGGGCCAGGTGTGGTGGCACACACCTTTAATCCCAGCATTCAGGAGGCTGAGGCAGGTGGATTTCTATGAGTTCTATGCCAGTCTGCTCACATGTATGATGTATGATTTCCAGGCTAGTATAAGAGGGGGAGTTTGAGGCTTTATAAAGCTGAAATCCACAACTGCATTGTACCAGAGGCAGAACCAGTGACAGAAATTTCAAAGTTACTATAAGGGAGGTTTCCAAAGCTTAGTTAATTAGAACAATGGACTTCCTGGAGCTGTATGTCAGGTCAAGAATGAAGCTCTGCTGGCCTGGGACGCCTGAAGCGAAGCTCACGAAATGGAGTCACCTAAAACTAAATGAGGTTTCCCAGCCCCCATCATTTCACTTCCTTCTTTTTATCATTTTACTCTCAAGCAATTCCGACATCACAAAATACTTCCTGGACACCAGAAGCCACACACAAAAAAAATTGAGGGTGGGACTGGAGCACTTTTCAGCTTTCAAGTGCGTTATTCAAGCTTAATTTCAAACGCGCCCTTTCAGCTTAGAAAACATTTCTACCTATATTACTTCAAAATTTGAGAAAAGGGCTCATTAAACTGCCCAAGTTCCCGGTCTTTCTGCCTCACCTTCCTCAGTAGCGGAGATTACAGGCCGAAGCCACCACACCAAGCAATTCCAAGCTTTTTTTTTTTTTTAATCCCAGACATTTTACATCACAACCGTGGGGCTTTTTTTATTTTTACTTCTTTAAGGCAATAGCATAACCGACCCACACAGTGAAACGTGGACCTACGTGCGTAGTTTGTCAAGAAGTTAGAATACCAAGAGTCATAATGGCGGACACCGGACTGCTGTACAGCACCGCGCCAACCGTCCCCGCTTCCTGGAGAACGCCGCCCTGGACCATGACGCCGCCAGGTCACCGCAACTGTGTCCCGCCGCCCGCTCCTGCACCCGATCTCCCAGCCGCTCACCAACTCAAAACGGAACACTCTGCGCTATTCCTGATGGCTGTTCGCTCGCTGGGCCCACTTCCTCCGCGGGCCTCTCTAGGAGAGCGGAAGTACACGTCTGAGGACTATCTAGGAAACCCGGAGGAATGCCATCTCAGCTGCTCCCCTCACCCAGATTCTGCTCTGGCGCCCTTGATGTCTGAGCTCCTGACTTGGCAATGTGGCCAAATGCTGGCTGTTGGCCTAATTTCCATGTCCTGCTCTTGTAAGACCCTGACCCTCGGTCAGTGGTACTTACTTCGAGATGCCCCCTGAGTGAGACACCGAGATGCAGATCCATGCAAAAGCAAGAGGTTTATTTTCCAACACTTCGAGATCAACCCTTAATCAGTACCTCTAGGCGAGGGACAAGAAGGTGAACCGGAATGGCTATTACAAGCAGTTTTTATACTTTTTAAGGGCACAGGTTACATCAGTAAGGTTTCAGTTCAAACTGAGCCCTTCTCTCACCTTGGCCATGGGATCCTTAACTACCCCGGAATGGTCTATGTAAAAGCAACATTCTTCCTTGAGGGCAGCACACAATCCAGAGACTCCTGTAGGTGGGAGGTCGATGTTTCAATTCTCTCAGTGTCCAGATCTATGGTACACTGTGCATGTGAACCAAAAGTGAAACCAAAAGACAGAGAGAGAAACACCGGTCGGCCCCTGTTGCTGAGCTCGGTTTTTTTCCCCTCCAAACAGTCTAGTTGGTGGTCACTGGGGGGCGGGGATCTCCTCAAATCCCAGACGAGCCTCCAAATGTAAGACCCTGACCCTTAGTCAGTGGTACTTATATTGAGACACCTCCAGTGAGACGCAGAGACACAGATCCATACAAAAGCAAGAGGTTTATTTTCCAGTGCGTCCGGATTGACCTTCAATCAGTCCCTCAAAGCAAGTGACTAGAAGGCAACCCTGAATGGCTATTACAAGCAGTTTTTATACTTTTTAGGGGCACAGGTTACATCAGCAAGGTTACAGTTCAAACTTATCTGCTAAGCAAATCGACCTTTAAATCCATTGGCTAGTAAGCATGGGCAGATCGTGACACACATTTAAACTCTACTTGGGACTTTCCAGAGGGTCAGGTGACTATCAGTCAGTACATTCTGTGTTTTTTTCTGAGAATAGTTTACTCAACAATGTTCCTGTGGATGGAGAATGGAACTTAGCCTGGCCTTGATCCCAGACGGGAGGGGGAAGCTGTAGAGGGGTAGAAAGACTGGCAAAAGCCCTTAGGGTCCTTCATAGGAACTGCATGGCATTAATAGACCCAAGTATGACAAATATGGCACTAGCAGGTCTTGCCCTCCCCCTTCGCTCTCCCTACTAAACCATTTGATTTCCTTATTTAGGCACCTTCACGTTTCTAAAGATAGCCACCAGGGTCTATTTCCTTATTTAGCCACTTTTTTTATGCTGGCACTTTCTTATTCTTAAGGCTGATCACCAAGGTTCAGCAATCAAAAAATCCTGAATTTAGAACTTACCAATTCAGCCTAGTGATATGGGAGCCAGAGAAAACCAAACACCCAAGACATGCTGTTATGGTTTGTGTATGCTTGGCCCAGGGAGTGGCACTATTTCAAGATGTGGCCCTGTTGGAGAAAGTGTGGTCTTGTTGAAATAGGTGTGCCACTGTGGGTGTGGGGTGGAAGCCAGTATTCTGCTAGCAGCCTTCAGATGAAGATGTAGAACTCTCAGCTCCTCCCACACCATGACTGCCTGGATGCTGCCATGTTCCTGCCTTTATGATAATGGACTGAACTTCTGAACCTGTAAGTCAGCTCCAATTAAATGTTGTCATTGGTCATGATGTCTGTTCACAGCAGTAAAACTAACTAAGACGGAAGTTCGTACTAGGGACTGGGGTATTGCTGTGATAGGCCTGACCATGCTTTTGTTTGGAAGGATGTGGATTTGAGGACTTTGGATTTGGAAAGCTGTGGAATGTTTTAAGCGGGGCTTAATGAGTTATCCTTGTAGAAATATGGAAGACTTTGTTGCTGGAGTGATTTTGAACTGTGCAAAACTGACCCAAGAGGTTTCAGTGGAGAAGAACTTCAGTATGTGGCCTACAGACTGTTTTTATAGTATTCTGCTGAAGAATGTGGCTGCTTTTTCCCTTGTCTGAAGAGTCTTCCTGAGGCTAAGGCAAAGAGACTCAGATTAATAACATTGACAGAGGAAGTCTCAGAAATGCCCATCATAGCCCTTGTTCTCTGGTTAAATCTCATGAAGAGCATTTTGAATAAGCATAGCAAGTTTAGAGAGAAAAATATAAAATTTATGGTTTGAGTATTAAAGGGATATCAAGAAGTGAAATGGAGCTGAATCCTGTGTTCAGAGATATTAAATTGAATTAAGAGAGTAGTAACCTTGGGACAAGATCTCAGCTAAGTTTTAGGTCCAGGCATGATAGCACAGGCCTTTAATCCCAGTAGGCATAGCCACGCATGTCTCTGAGTTCAAGGTCAATCTACAGAGCAAGTTGCAGGACAGCCCGAGCTAAGCAGTGAAGGTGTTAGAAAACAGAAAGCTCGTGATGATGTAATAGCTCAAGGGGGGGGGGCATGTTCCAACCCCAGAAAGCAGCAGAACTTTGGCAGTTTGGAACATGTGTCTCTGGTTTTATCGTCAAGAGGAGGAGACTACTGGGGCAGTTGAAGTCCGTTCAGTGGATGCCCTGGTTAACTACCCTGATGTCATCTTTGGCTTGCCCACTCATTATACTGCTCCTGTGTCCATAATAGACTAGATAATTTTGTCAAAGAGTGAGTTAATGCTGTACAGCTCGGGGTACTTAAGTCTTGATATCAGCCATTAAAACTTAAAACCATAGATGCTGAGGTCCCATGACTGGGCTCTCTTAGGTACCTGCAAAGAGGGGAATGAAAACAAATTCCATTTTGTTTTCAGACTCTATTTTATGATTAACTTGTCCTCTGAATGAACTCAGCTACTGGGAAAACCCCAACTTTTATCAAGAACCAAGTCACAATCACACTTCCCGTGGACAAATAGCCACTCCACTCCTGGCAACAACCAATCAGTATTTAAGGGGAAAGTACCTAATGTCTTAAAGTATATTGATTAAGCTAGCAACCATTGTTCATACCAAGCTGAAATCATTACTAGCAAATAGAAGTGTCCCAAGCAAATGTCAACCAATCATGTAACTGCAAGTTGGAAAGTCCCTCCCTCTGCTACAGCAACCATAAATAGGCAAGGCTTGTACCAGCTCAGGACCTTCCATGCCTTCCACTGTACTGGAGAGGTTTGAGGGTCAGAGCTTGAACTTGCATAAAGACTCTTTGCTTTTGCATAGGAGTTGGACTCCTGGTGGTCTCTAGTGGTCTCTGGTGGTCCCTGGGGACCTCACAATCTGAGAATAACAGGAAGTAGAATTCTCCTACATAAGTGTTACACTCTATACCAATGAAAGTGTTACAGCTCTGCTGCAAAAGCTATCCTGGCAATTGGAAGCCAATGAATACAACAAACCTCACACAAAAGATTTATTGGCGTGGAGGTAATACAGGAAAGATGAGAAGCAGCAGGGAACTGAGCACAAGGCAGGGTTTATATGGGGGTTTTGGGGGGAGGGTGGAGATTTCCAGGGTAAGGATTGATGGGATTTCAATTCCTGAGCTTGGGTGAGCTCAAGAATTGGTAGGTACTTCTTTTCAGGCATAGATGGGTTTTCATGCTCAAAGACTGGTGGGTATCTTAATTAGGGTCTCATTGGTTTGAAAAAATACCATGACCATTGCAACTCTACAAAAGAAATCATCTAATTGGGGCTGACTTACAGTTCCAGAGGTTTAGTCCATTATTGTCATGGTGGGGAAACATGGTGGCATGCAGTTAGGTATGGTGTGGAGACAGCTGAGAGTTCTACATCTTGATCTGGAGGCGGCAAAGAGGACTGTCTTCTACAGGTTGCCAGGAATAAACTGTCCTGCAGAACTTGAATATATATATATCCTCAAAGCCCACCTCCACAATGACACATTTCCTCTAACAAGCCACACCCACCCTATAAGGCCACACCTCCTAACATTGTCACTCCCCATGGGCCAAACATCCAAACACAAGAGTGTATGGGGCCAAATCTATTCAAACCACCACAGTGGGTTTCTGTGGCAAGTTCAAGGATTGGTAGGATTCTGTTTCTTGAGCTTAGAGTCAAGTCAGGGAGATTTTCCCTTCAGCTCTTTTACCCTATATCCCCCCCTTTTGTTTATGAATAAAAAAATTAGTGGTTGGAAAGAAGGCAGTGTCATCATTAAATTCCTTCCTACTGACTGGGGGAGTCAGGGTCCCTGGTGCAAATTTCATCTTTACTGACAGGGAATAATTGTGTGCTGCAGACCTCTGGCTCCATAGCTAGGAGCCAGGAATCTATAATAGCAACTGACTAAAAGTCTAATTAGAAATATGTTGTTGAAGAGATCTAAACAAGAAGTTTATGAGGCAGGGTGAGATTGGTAAGATCAAGCAATGAAGAAGAGGGGCCTGGAGAGATGGTCCAGTGGTGAAGAGCACTGACTGCTCTTCCAGAGGTCCTGAGTTCAAATCCCTGCAACCACAAGTGGCTCACAACCATCTATAATGGGCTGTGATGCCCTCTTCTGGTGTGTAGATAGCTACAGTGTACTCATATAAATAAAATAAATAAATCTTTTAAAAAGGAAGGAGGAGGAGGAGGAGCAGGGTTAAGGAGGCTAGTAGTATCCAACTCCATACTGGACTGTCAATCATCGACTGGTGTGGGTTCCCAAGCAAGATGAAGGACTGTAGAGAGCTGCCCACTCCCCAGACAGCTCTCAGAGAGGACAACAGCAGTGGGTACACTTCCTACCCAAATCATGTTTGGGCCTACTCAACCCCATGGAGATAAAGGCCATGTCATGATAAATCCAGTTAAACTTGTTTCCCCACCAGAGAACTGGCTTCTCGGAAATCATGTGGTAATCTAGCTTATTCTCTCAGGAGATCCCTGCCTCCTGCCATAGCACGTCCTCCCTTATCCCTTTTCCTCCCTTCTCCCCTAGTTATATAATCTAGACCCTCTACTTCAATAAATGAACTGTCCTCCGACACAGTCTAGCCGTGCTTACTGCTGCACAACATCCGGTTCCTCAGCTCTTCCACACCCTGAGACTGCTGGTGGGCAATAGCCAATGAGGGGTGGGGGACACACACTTGACACCCAAACAGGGACCCTCCAGGAGGCACAGAAGACAGTGAGCACTCCCCCTCCAAGGGACATTGATGTCTTGCCTTGCATCCCAACCTGAGAATCAACTGGTCCTTCCTCCTTTACTTTCTATGTGAGCCATCTGGAGGAACAAAGCTGCTTTGGGCCAGGAATGCTTCCCAGCATTGACTGAGGCCTTTAATTCTCTGGTTGGACCCATTGGCAAAAATCACCTCTCTAAATCTCTCTGAAAAAAGCCTGGTGACAACAACCAGTTAAAAATCCTTAGGGACATCACTGGTTTTCTTAAATTTATAGACAGGCTTTTTAGCCTGTTAGAATCCAGCCTCAGTTAGAATCCCCCAAACCCTTGCATCCTCAGAACGTTCCCTCTTTGACTGAGTGCCTCCATCCTTTTCCTTAAATTCTGCTTCTCACCAGAAGGATTCCCAAATTAGGGGCCTTTGGTAACCTCCTTTGTAGGGGGTTAAAATCTCCCAGAAGGAAGCAATTTCCTTCTGGAGGAGTTTCTTCTGAGAGAGGAGGTCCTTCAGCTCCTTGGATAGTTTCCATGCTGAGGTCTGGACCTGGGTGGCCTACATCCAATGAAGGTAAAAGGTCCAAGAAGGGACATCTCCCCTTCCTCCCCAACATTGTGGCCATTTGGCAATGCTTTGATCCCTCCCAGAAGGAAAATAAGGATTAAACCCAAACTCTTTACTCCCATTGATGACTCTGACAAGGAAAGCCCTGAAGACTGCCCTATGTCAGACCTCGATGTCCTTGGAGGAGCCATCAAATATAGTAGACAGAAAATAGCCTTGTGACCCCCTCATATACCCACTTCTCTTTATCCCCTACTGCTGCCTTATGGCCCTCCTGCCTCATCCACTAACGATACTCAAAAATTCTTAAAGGCTCCATCCTTTTTGTCCCTTAAACACTACCACAACAATTGTGCAAGATTAGAGACTCCTTCAAACTTGCCTACAAAGGAAATAACACTTTGGCTTTCCCTGTTAATGTTCAACACACTCGCTCTCAGCCCTACCAGGCCAGTGAATTAAAAGATTAGACAACAGGAATGAGAAGATGGTATTCATGCCCCATTGACCAAATACATTCTCCTGATCCTTCATGCTGCCCTTAACATATCACAATATCTGTCACCCTTCCTTGCGTCATCCCATTAATTCAATGGGAGGCTTTATCTAGGAATAGATGCCCGCAACAGATCAGAAAAATCAAAACCAAAGCCAACAAACTATCCCTTGGGGGTTTCCATGAGCTTTTGGGCCAAGGTAATTTGTCCATAGGAGCACAACAGGTTACCCAACCTCCAGGGTACTTTCAAGCATGCCTTTGTGCCCTTCAGGCCTGGAATCACATAGCCTCCACTCCCTTCCAAATCCCAAGACAGGAATTCCTCGATTCTCTTCCTCTATCAGCAACCTGAGGGGGGTTTCTTGCTGGTGTTCTTAGAACAAAAATTTGAGGTGACCAAGCCTCTGCTGGTAAAGGTATATGAGTATAATAAAGACTGCTCTCCTTATGGCAAGGCCTGAGGAGTTGGGTCCCCACATGGCAAGGACCTGTGGAGATATTAATGTAGAATCTCCTGGCCTTTCCTGATGAAATGCTTTTACTTTCCCTCAGGGTAAAAAGGGAAGGGTTTACTTTTTCCTTGCAGTTTTGGCTTTGCTATTGGAAGTCTTTACTTTTACTTTGTGACAGATGCTTCTCCAGTATTAGAAAAAGAAAGCTCAGGCCGTGATGCATTCTTGTTTGTCTCTGAGGATTTCGGGAGGGAAATAGGTCATTACTCCTCTGTTAATAATGGTGATGAGGTTGAGTCAAAACAAGTCCCAGATCTGGGTATATCAGCTAACATCCAGATGTTCTCTTTCAATAGAAATTTAATTCTGAGGTTGGCAAGCCAAGGACGGGTAAGATTTTGCACAGAGCCTTACCAACCTAAGACATAAGTGCATTGCTTTTGATAATGCATATTCCATGACAGGTAAGGAAGGCAATCTTGTCAGAACGACCTAAGACAGGCTCAGTCTTGTTAGCGAAATAAAAAAGGGGGAGAGGTGGAAAGCCTTTGAGGCTGCTTGGCAAGAAGCTGACATGGGCCAAGGACAAGGAAGTAGGCTGTTTGGCAGGAATATGACATTGGTCAAGGACAAGGAAGCAGGCTCCAAGCAGGAATCTGACATTAGACTAGAACAAAGAAGTAATTTCAGACTGGAATCTAAATTGTAGGCTACAACAAAGAAGTAATCTCAGGCAGGAATCTAAATATTAGACTAGAACAAGGAAGCAATTTCAGACAAGAATCTAAATTTTAGGCTAGAACAAGGAAATAGGCCTCAGACATGTAAATGACCTTGGGCTAGGATAGGGAAGTAGGCTCAGATACTTTGGTCATCATGACAAGCCTTTAGAAACGGTGATCATGGGAGTGTTCACGTAATTGGGTTTTATGCCTTGCTTTTCCTTTGACTATTTGTGCTTATTGTCTTGCTTGTTCCTTGACTATTTGTATCTATTGTATTGCTAGACCCTTAACCTAGACTGACCTTAATACATGCACATAATCAAAATGGTATAAAAGTATAAAGGAAGAAGGGGTATAGGATGGGGGTTCTAGGGAGGAGAAAGAGGGAAAGGGGGCAACATCTGTATTGAAATAAATAAAATATCCAATAAAAAAAGAAAGTTAGTTCTGACAAAAATTTGTCCACCAACCTGTTCCAAACAGCAATTAGTTGACTATCAAAAAGTTAGAAAGATCTTGCTGGATCATTGGATCCAAGACCAAATGGGAACATTCAGAGGTGAGGCTAGCAATGATGAGGAACTGACATGTTATTAATTGGCTGAGACACCTGGGTGTTAGAGGAATTAGATCTCCTGATCAAGATATGGGGACATCCTATATGCCAATAATTAAATCAGAATTTCCTAGTTATGTAGTCTAGTACCTTTCTATACGGTAACTGCAATTGCTGCCACCCATGGTCACTTGGTTATGTACCAATGTACTGGGTTAGACATTAACTACTTGGTGAAGTTGTTTTGTCTTTCTTAATATAGTTCATGGGGTAGCAGAAAACTGTATTTATTGAGGAGGAGAAGGAAGGAAAAAAGTAAAGGGTCCACATTATTATTAAACATGGAAAGGTCTTCAAAGAGATTGTACATGAGAAAATGTAAAACCTCTTCAGCCATGAAAAAACAGATGTATAAATGAAGGTGGCCTGAGTTGTCTCAGTGCCAGTGTGTGAGCTGTGCCTGTGGGTTAAAGACTTCTTTTTCCTGCTCCACATATCCTCCTCCAGGTGCTGAACCCCCCTGGGGCTGGACTCCAGCAAAATCGACCCTAAAATGCCAAGTTTCTTATCCTATGGCTATAGAAATCCTCCTTAAAGCATAACTTGGAAAGGCAGAACCTCAGAACACTGGTTGGCATGTCAGTGAATGTTCTGAACATTTACTGTAATGTTCATTTTCCAATGAACATAAATGGATAGTTCCCACTCAAGACATCGTGATGGCTTTCCATAAGGCCACGTTCCTCTCCCAGGTCTTTGAGGTGGCCCTTAAGACAAAAGGAAAATGTTTTAAATGTAGAAAAGAGGGACATTGGAAGGGGGAATATCCTAAGTCTGGACCGTCTAAGGGCTCAGAAGCCACTCCTCCTAAAACCATCTGTCCTCAATGCGGTAAAAGATTCCACTGGATACAGGACTGTTGTTCCACATATGATAAAGATGCCCTCTCAAGCCTTTAAACTCTAAAAGTGGCAACCCTCAGCCCCAACAGTAAGAGGGAAACCCAGACAATCATGTGGGTCACTAATATCTTGGAGGACTCACACCCCAAATATAAAAATTGGGGGAAAACTGTTTAAATGCCTAAATCACATCAGAGCACACAGAATTATTTTTAAATGATCTGAGGTTCCACACCATTGGGAACTAATCCCTGTGTCACAACTAACAGGCATAGGAGGCTCCTCCAGATGTATACCACAGAGAGGCCTTCAGATGAGAGGAGGAACCAGATGGTGTTTCTGGCCTTATCAGACCTCTTATGTTGGACATGACCACCAACCTGTTGGGGAGAAATATCTTAGAAGCCCTGGATGTAGTCCTCACAAATAACATAGAAAGTGAATATATCCAGATAGAGGACTACAAAAAACATCCTCCCAGGGGTCACCCTGAATTCTAAGAGCCACTGTTAGGTATGATAAGGTATGATACCCCCTTCTTTGACTGGGTCTTGTTGGGAGCCAATAAGCGGCTGTCATCTTTGCAGCCATCTCGAGCCATGTACCCTGACAGGAGACTTGTTTTCAACAGCCTACAACCGCTGAGCACACTCTGATAAATATGTTTTTCTCCTATATCTTGTTTTGTTGTTTATTGCCCCCAGCTGCAGGGTGCACGTGGTAAAGTGTCTTCAGTTGTGTTCCCTGCTTATGCTTATGTATACCCATGATTTCCTTTCAATAAGAGGAGAGACTTGAGAGACTAGACCGGACTCTGTCTCGTCTCGTTTCTTCGCGTCTCTCGTCCCTCTGTCCTCACTCTCTTTCTCTTGCTAGACCCTAACCCACAGATTGGAGCAGCAAAACGGGCCGTTACAGGGTCTCAGATGAGTCCATCTTGGGTGAACAATGGCCTTTATCCAGGGAAAAATTAGAAGCTCTTATTCAGCTCATTAAAGAACAACTCCAACATACTTACCTCTCTTACACCCTTCATCCAGTCCATGGAATATTTCCATCTTTGCAATTAAAAAGAATTCCAGGGGATGACAACTATCACAAGACCTATGGGCCACCAACTCTCCAGATTACCCCAGAGGCAACTTCCTCTTGTTTCTGCAATCCTGGTCAATACTCCACTATTTGCTGTAGATATTAAAGATTTTTTTTCCTTCTCTATCCCCTACACCCACAAAATTGTCAATGTTTTGCCTTTTCAGTCCCCCACACTAAAATCTCTGGGCCAGCCTCTAGATATGAATGAAGAGTCCTTCCTCAAGGGATGACCAACAGTCCCATTATATGGCAGGAAGTGGTTGCTGCCACACTAAAACCATATTTAGAAAGGGAATGTACATGTATCCTTTTATGGATGATCTCTTGGCCTGGGGAAATCAAAAATCTTTACCTAATGGTCTCAAAGATTTACTGGTCTCCACTCTAACAAAAACAGGATTCAAAATATTCCTCAATAAGACACAACTCATCCCCCTCCCCATCACCATCTTGGAGACAGAAATTTCCTTAACCTCATTCTGTCCACATTGCCTGTTGTAACAGTCCCCCAGATGTTAAATCTCAATACCTTTCAGAGTTACCTGCGAAACCTTAACTGACTCCAGCTATGGCTGCCCATCTTTACAAAAACCCTATAGCCTCTTTTTGACCTCCCAAAAGGAAGTAAAATCACACACACAACCCCAACGCTCACCTTCAAAGCCAAAGAAGCCTTTGTAAGATTAATGAGTTGCTCCAGGGCATATCCCTGGCTCGACACACACCAGACAAACCTGTCAAACTTCTCATATTCAACCCTTCCCCAACCTTTGTGGTGACCCTGTATCAGACTGCTAACAGAGGTTGATGCCCTGGCCTCTGTGATAAAGCTAGGAAGAGACAGAGGCTTATAAATACTGTGCAAAGTACAAGACATCCTTGTGACTCCCCCACCCCCTCTCTCTCTCAGATGTCCAATGATGTGGAACCATGAAAGGATAGCTTGGTTCCTGGTC
Organism: Grammomys surdaster; assembly: GCF_004785775.1. Taxonomy (NCBI): domain Eukaryota; kingdom Metazoa; phylum Chordata; class Mammalia; order Rodentia; family Muridae; genus Grammomys; species Grammomys surdaster. The sequence goes on along the minus strand of NW_021604620.1, from coordinate 696,570 downwards.
AAGCACAGGCCTCAAACCCCAGACCCTAATGGGACAACGGTAGGTGTTCAGCCACGCCCCGAGACTTCAGGCTCCGAACACTTGGCCCATACCTCTATGCTTTTCAGTCACAAAGGGTAATACAGCCCCTCTCAAAGAGAGGTTTGTGCCCCTCCATGGGTAGATGGCGTGACTACAGGCCACAGGCCCTTGAGAGATTTCCATATTAATGAGATATCTGAAGGCCAGAGGGTGTAGCCAATTAAGCATTCCTTTTTAGACCCTCTTCCCTCCCTATTTAACTCAGGTCTGCCCTGAGGTTCATGGAGGGTTCTGCCATGTCAATAAAGCTTGTAAAACCATGGACTCCCTTGTGTCTTTGGGGCCCCACCACGGGGAACCGTGGAGAAGGCCTTTAATGAGCCATTGTTGCTGCCTAATCTCCTGTCAAGGACTTCTCTGCGTTCCAGCCACGGGGACCACCAATTCAAGGAAGCTAGCCGACCCGCCGAGTCTGCCAAGTGAGTACTGTAACCAAAGAGGCTCTTTCCCGAAGGGCACTGTCAGGGCTTTTCCCCTCGTTTCTCTCATGTCTCTGTTCTCCCGCAGCACCCAGCGGCATCTGGGAGTCTGAGGACAAGACCATCTACCTTGTTTTTCTTGGCTACGGGCCAGTCCCTCCCGAATGCCCACAGTGTCAGTTCTGCCACACGGCTCCCAACAGTGTCTGGGAGCCCCAGAACAAAATCCACTGGCCTCCGGGCCCACTCAAGAGCCCTACACACCCACCTCCCCCCACAGAACTTCAGACTGAGGAGATTTCCCAGCACCAGGTGGGGCCCCTCGGTGCCCACCTGGCACCACACAGAGTGAACTCAGTCAAAATTCCCGCATGCTTCTGCCTCTCTGATCCCTGGCAGACACGAGGGAACCACAACTCAGTCCAACAGAAGCCACGTGCATGCCCACGCACGAGCTAATCAACCCTGCACAATGGTTACTTAAAAATCATCCCTGCTTTGCCATCAGCCTAATGAGTTTCTCCGTGCGAACTGATAACCATTATTCCAGCCAAGCAACTGTTGACATGGATTCCCCCTCCTTCCTTTTTTTCATGAAAACCAATTCCTGAGGCTCCTTCCATCCTCACTGATGGGGGGAAAACTGGGGGGAACCTGCCATCATAATTTTCCACCCCAGAGATCTAGCCCTAACTGTTCATTTTTGGGAGCTCCTTGACTGCTCCCCCAAATCCAGGGAGGTGGATTACACAAACCTTGAGGAGAAAGATGGCTCTTTCAACTTATTTTCTGACAATGTGTAAGTTGTTAATCTACTCCTCTGGCTCACCATATCTTTGGTCCAGTTAGATGAAAATCCCCTCTCCCTACTGCTGCTAAGAGTTTCCAATTTCATTCAAGGGAGGACTGCTCTCCTCTTTGTCCAACATGTTCCATCTCATGCCGCCCTACCTGGCCCTATATCCAAGGGAAACTCTTTTGAAGTGGAAATTTCTAGTTTCTTTGGAAACTCAGCTGTGTGATATTTTTCTGGAAATTGTCTTATGAGAGATGTTTTTGCTGAAGCAGACACATGGTTTTTTGTTTTGTTTTGTTTTGTTTTGTTTGGAAGCTGTCTGGAAAAGGGGCATGTGATGTTTTGCTAGAGTGGACACTTGAGGAAACACATGGTATTTGCAAAGGATATAAATATAACCCAACAGACAGTGGACAACGCAGTGTGGTATTGGTTTGCCTTGCCACTCTTTGCTGGTCTTCATTTGTCATGGCTTCATTGAGAGAAATGTACCAAAGATCTTCTGGTGGTGCTCCAGCAGCAGCTTCTTGCCACTTCCACAGACTTGGGATGATTGGCAGAGCCTTGAGGTTTCTCTGGATCGAACTGCCAGTGCTGATTCATGAATGGTGCTTGGGTGTGGATCGAGCTACCACTGCTGATTCCTGTGAACTGAACTGCTGACACCCTGACAACACAGATTGGATTCACCCCAAAGAACTATTTCTAAACAGGTCCGCATCCTCCTTTGCCTTATTAACCTTTCCTTTCCACAACCTCTATTGGGCGGTGGGCTAGAAAGGAGGTTAAAGTATTTAAATACACTTATTAAAGTAAGTTTTGAAAAATATAAGCCTATACTCTTTGGATGTCCAAGTAGCCTCAATGGGAATTTTTACAGCCACACTTAAACAAGCACAGAATTTTCATTCACACATTCATGTTAACCTTAAAGGTTAATCAATCCTGATTCCCCCATATTCCATCCAATCAACTACACCAGATCATAAAATCTTGCAATTCAAATTACCACTCCTATAATACAATGAATGGGAGTCAACCCCTGAGGCCTCAAGGCCAATACCCTCTGGCAGACTGATGTCACCCATGTACTCCAATTTGGGTGGGAAAATATGGTTTTTGTTACAATAAACACTCCCATTTCATAAAGGCCTCAGCCCAAATGGTAAAGAGCTCTAAAATACTTATAATATCCCACATGGTCTCCTCATTCACCATTATGGGCCTGCCGCAACAAATCAAGACCGATAATGGCCCTGCCTTCATCAGCATTCATTTTGAGACCTTCTGCTCTATGTGGGAAATTACTATGCAGGGATCTTTTATAATCCCCAAGGACAAGGTATAATTAAAATAGCATACCAAATTCTCAAAACCCAGATTTAAAAAAAAAAAAAGTCAAGATGTAACCTCTTACCCTCCTCATGTTCAGTGGACAATGGCCCTAACAACAGCAAACATTCTTAATGTATATAAAAACAAAAAACACCCGTTATTCTTCATTGGAATACTCCACAACTGATCACACACACACACTTGTTGGTGAGATTGTGGGACCCCCTAGGCAGGATCTGGAAGTGACCTGACCTCCTCCTGATGGTGGGAAGGGTTTGTTCGTTTGTCCCTACAGGATCAGCCTTGGTCTATCTGGATATCAGCACGGACACCCAACAAGAAATTGACCTGTCTATCACTGACAGGAAGGGGAAGGAAGAGACCCAGAAGAAGATATCCACAGCCAAGGAACAAGATCTCCTGGAAGGACATGCATAATCTAGTAGCAACTTCACAATGCACATGCCCTCCTCAAACCTCTCTCTCTCTGCTGTTTTAATGACATAGTCTTTGTTATATTGCAGGCCTGTTCCACTACTGGTCAAACCCCTAATTCTCTCCCCAACATCCACCACTGGTGTGTTTCCAATCAGAAAACCTATGATGGCAAGAACCAGGCGCACAGGTCTGCAGACTGCACCAACCACACAGGCGAAAGCTCTACTTCTGTTCCTGTCTGTCCTAACTCCATGTCTGTAGCCCTTTCTCTGCCTCCTCTATTGACAAAAAGGTCACAAAGGAGAAGCAGGCTGCCTCATGAATCAGGATTTTTATGGAGGCTACTGTTATTGGTCCTATAAAATTGAACTCAGCTCTCACAGAAATAGCCTGAAAAACCTGATTAATTGTCTCATTGTTGTTATAGATGACATATAGAGAACAAAAATCATGGGGAAACCATATCCCACCAGCTATGCTGCGTGCCCCTCTGCTCATGTTCATGTCTCTTGATAGCTGGTACAGGGCTCCCAGTCCACATTAACCCATAAAAATATTCTTGAACAGGAAACACAACTGAGAAGAAATACTCAATCCTGGCTACAACATGTTCCATGCGCTTCTGGCCTTCTGCTCCTCACATCCCACCTCAGTGCCCAAGATGTTTATTCTGTGCCTCCCTTCTGGGTCCCCTCTTAGTCATGGCACCTGTTAATTCTACCTTGTATGGTTCTTCCTCAGACCTGGGTTTCTCCTTTAGTAAACCCTTTAGTTTCTCCCTCTTTGAGGGTCCCCTACCTCTACATTCCTGTACAGATGACCACTATTCCCAGAGTTGTACTACAAAACAGGACGACTCTGGACCTCCTGACAGCAGAACAGGGTGTAGAGAGGAGGTTGTGTAGTCCTTGAGGAAGAATGTTTTTTCTATGTAAATGAATTGAAATTGTTTGAACAAAGTATTAAGGCCCTTTGCAACTTCTGCTACAATTTGAGGTCCTGATAAACCTTCAATGATCCTGCCTCCTGGTACCCCAACCCCCTCATTACCTGTCTCTTGCCTCTAATGGGCCTGATCACAACCATCAGGGGCCTCTTCCTTCTGGCCCCATGCCTAATAATACACTTTCTCAAAAAAACAAGTTATTAATATAGACAAAGTTAACATCAACCAAGTTCTGGGACAATATAAAGCTCTTCCCACAGACTAGGCTGACACCTGAATCTCTTTTCCATCTGAAAAATGCAAACTGTAGAACTTGCAGATCTGTGAGCAATGCCTCTGAACATAGACACTACAAAGCTAAAGGCCTGGTGCACTATATCATGTGTTTTGACTAACCTGTGAGTCAAAAAAGCAAACAGTAAGCATTATACCTAAAACACAAAGAAGCAGGCCCACAGATTGTACTATTTGAGCCCAGAAATGTGGATTTGATAAATCCAAAGAATAGGAATAAAAGTATTTACCAAACCATAATAGTTAAAGACATTTCAGTAAAGAGTATCTGCTGTTGGACAGGTAGAATCTTAACAATTTCAATTCTCAGAGAATTGTCCTCTGAGAGGGACCTACCCTTTTATAGTACATGAAATTCTCTATCTTGTCAGTTAGCAAATTTTATAACACAATTAATCCTTCCTGAGACTGGCACTTTGAGGAAAGATGACAGAGATGAATTTAGGGTAAAAGGGTCAAGGAAAGACCCTGACCCAGACTTGACCCTCAGACCAGGCCAAGAAACAGAGTTCCACCAATCCCGAGCTTGCCCCAGACTCTGACTAGACTCCAACAAATCCCAGACCACCCCGGAAGCTTCATCTCTTGAGCAGCCTTATATAAGACCTGCCTTCTCCTCAGTTCCCTGCTCCTTGTCAGAGCAGAGGCAGCCACTCTTCTGGGTTTTCCCTTCCAATAAATCTATGTGAGGTTTTTTACATGGTGTGACTTTGTGGTATTTCTTGGTTCCTGATTGCCAGGGTACCTTTCCCAGGAGAGCTGTAACACTTGCATCGGGGAAACCTTCCCTGCCTAAGCAGAACTATACAGTTGGGGAAACCTTCCCCTTATTAGAGCAGAGCTGTAACACAATTAGGAACTGGACTCTAATTGTAAAGGGCACCATTCTGTCAACGTCTGATTGTTGGAAAGTACGGATTTTGCTTCTTTCTTTCTTTCTTTCTTTCTTTCTTTCTTTCTTCTTCCTTCCTTCCTTCCTTTCTCTTTCTTTCCTTCTTTTCTTTCCTTCTTTTCTTTCTTTCCTTCTTTTCTTTCTATCCTTCTTTTCTTTCTT
>NW_021604620.1:688451-691107 GCF_004785775.1 Grammomys surdaster | reverse complement strand
TTTTCTTTTTTCTTTCTTTTTTTGGCCTTTTTTGTGTCAATAGTGAGGTCCCTGGAATCTTAATGGCTCGAAGTTCAGCACGACACTCCTTTGAGCCCCAGATGCGCCCTGGGTAAGATCCTAGCGTCCAAGATTATTGCTTACCTTGGCAACCAAGACTTCCGGAATCCAGGAGATACCGGAAGTGACGCTCTCGTGCTTCCCGTTCCGCCATTGTTGCTGTTTCTTAGTGTCCTGGAGGTGTGTGGGGCTGCTGAGCCATCACGCATGCTGGTGGCGACGCGGTGGAAAGTGCGGCTCTCACTCGGGCCGCGACGCCGGCAGTGCCGGCGTGCTTGCCCGAGGCGGAGCCGCCTTGTCCTCCTGCTGGGGTCACTTGGCTTGGGGTCGGCTCGAGTTGTTGGCGCCTGTGCGTCAGACGCGGCCAGGTGAGCGGCCACCGAGGCAGGACCCGTGACTCTGGGGTGAGCCCCACGCGAGCTCGCAGTTCAGATGTGCAGCGAGATCTGCCGCTTAGCACTCGGGACAGTAAGGACAGCAGGAAAGTGTCCTATGATCTTGTGTACTCTCGGAGAGTTCTCAGATTACTCCACCTGTCTTTAAAACAAAAACAAAAAACAACCAGGCTCACAGGAAAATGTCTAGCCCGGGAGTCTCCAGTGCCTGTTATCTCAAACCACGGCACACATCCTAGTTGCCCCAGAGGAGCTGGTTTTCCAACGGCATGCATAAACGGGAAAATGTTTTCTCCAAATTTTGTCGCTAAACTAACCACATTCGTTTAACACATCTCTGTCCCTGTGTAACACATATGCACGCGTGCACGACTAGGAAGCCAGTCCCGCCTTTTGAATCTTTCCAGGACTGTGTAAACTGCAAACAATTGCATTAAGAGAAGTGATCCAAAAGAGGTATGGGTGGAGTGTAGTCCGTGGGATTACTGAAGCTATAAGCACTGATATGCCCGGAAAGACCAGAAAGGCTCCAAGTTACGTAGAAAAAACTTCCAAAAGTTTTTATACTAATTCCTCCCTTTGGGTGGCCCTTCGGTAATTTAGAGGCCATGACTGGTGAGTTCTGCATAAACCAGTTACAGCAAAGGAAATGAGCCATTGTTTTATATCTGAGGAAAGCAGGAAAATATCTCAAGAGAAGTGGCATTTCTTCTGGGTCTTGACACTTGAGTAAGAGTTTATCAGAAATGAAGAAAAAGAACAGGGAAGGTGCAGACAAGTGAAGTGTGGTGTTCCCCACCCACCCACCCCCTTACTTGTAGAGTGTTAGCTCCAAACTTTTGTACATCTTTACCAGTTGAAGAGTTTTGAACCTCCACTCCCAGCACAAGTTTATTAAAAAATTAAAGATACATCCTATTTGAATTTCAGTGCCTACTAGAGGACATATTAAGTAGGAGTTAAATTATTGAGTATTTTCTTTAACAACCTGTTGTCTTGCATACCCTACTTTAGAGACCATTGCCGTCCTTTTAATCTGGGTACTTGAAGAGGATGGTTGGTGTGTGAAAGGCTAAGAAAGCTAACCCTAAGACATTTAGTTAGCTTTTATCCTGCAGGTGAACCACTAAAAGTTTGAGAAGGGAAGTCACTTGGAGTTCTCTGTGCTCTTCTCTCCCCCTGAAGCTTTGCAGAATCTGTCACCAGCTAAGAGTTAGGTGCTCCAGGACTCTGATTGTTCTCTTTGTGTTTCTGTAGGGGACACTTTCCTCACTTCCTTTCTTGACTCTGAAAAGAACATCTCCTGCAGTTTGAAGCAGAGACTCATCTTCAGTGTGCCTGCTGTAGCTGGGACCAGCCTCTCTGGGATCACAATGACCATGGAAGGCAGGGGGACATTAGATATCATCCCCAGGACTGCCATGTATCAGAAGCAGGAAGGGAGCTGGACTGTGAAGCAGGAACCAGGAAGCCAGACCTGGGGAAAGAAGAACTACCCTCCCGTGTGTGAACTATTCCGACTGCACTTCAGGCAGCTGTGCTACCATGAGATGTCTGGGCCTCAGCAGGCCCTGAGCCGGCTCAGGGAGCTCTGCCACTGGTGGTTGATGCCAGAGGTCCACACCAAGGAGCAGATCCTGGAGCTGCTGGTGCTGGAGCAGTTCCTGAGCATCCTGCCCAAGGAGCTTCAGACCTGGGTACAGCTCCATCACCCCGAGACTGGCGAGGAGGCTGTGGCTGTGGTGGAGGATTTCCAGAGACACCTTAGCGAGTCAGGGGAGGTAAGCAGTCAGCCTATAGGACCATCTAGAACCACTCTCTAGACTTGGGCTAGCCTGAGAACAAGTATTCTCTATTCCCCACACTTTAGGCAGGTTTGCCGTTAGGATTCCTGAACTTGCTCCACTGATAGACAGGAAATAGTTTTCTGCTGCAGTCCATAAGCAAAAATACAAATCCCAGCTTTCTTAGTCACTTATTTTATTGCTGCAAAGATATACCATAACCAAAGCATCTCTTATAAAAGCGTTTAATGGCGGACTTGCTTCCAGTTTTTAGACAGTAGTCCCTTATGGCAGGGAGCTTGGTAGCACATAGGTTTACATGGCGCTGGAGAAGTAGGTGTGAGCTCCAGATCCTGACCGAGAGAGAGAGAGAGAGAGAGAGAGAGAGAGAGAGAGAGAGAGAGAGAGAGAGAGAGA
>NW_021604620.1:676064-688441 GCF_004785775.1 Grammomys surdaster | reverse complement strand
AGAGAGAGAGAGAGAGAGAGAGAGAGAGAGAGAGAGAGAGAGAGAGACTGAGAAATGTCAAAGCCCACCCCAGTGGCGCTTTATCTAACAAGGCCACACCTTCCAACCTTTTAAATAGTGCCACCCCTTGGTGACTAAGCAGTCAGATCTATGAGCCTGTGGGGTCATTTAAACCGCCTCTGTGTGTGTGTGTGTGTGTGTGTGTGTGTGTGTGTGTGTGTGCTAGAGAACAACCTTAGGTGGTTTTCCTCTGGTGTAGAGAAGACCCCCCTGACCTGAATCGGTGGTTAGGCAGGTTCCTGGCCTATGAGCCTTAGGGAGTCCGACTGTTATGCCTCTCCAGGGCTGTCATTACAAACATGTGCTATCACGCCTGACTTTTTAACATTAGTTCTGGGAATCCCAACGTAGGTTGTCATGACTGCATGGAAAGCATTGTATGACTGAGCCAACTCCCCAGTCCTGGTTGGTTCTTATAATAAGTGCAGATGAAAGCTCTTTAGGGCAGCAGCTGTAGATACAGGCAGAAGATAGGATTTAATACACTGAAATAACCTAATCTTCTGGTCCATTGGCAGTTAAATCCTGCTAAAGTTCTAGTATTTTACCCAGGACTCAGGCACATGGATTTCCTTCCCTTAGACCACCACATGAACCTTTACAGCCAATAAACCTCATTAGAGACACACATCTCTGACTGTTTCTGCTTTCCTGCTTGAACATGGATATGCATAGCTATGTTGGTTTTTTGAGGCAGGGTTTCTTTAACCAGGGAATCAGGGGTTAGCCTAGGTTTCTGGCCTGTGACCCTCAAGGGATCGACACAGGCCTAAGTAAGGCTGAGCAGCCCACTTAGCCCCGTGGTTCTTAGAAGGCAGCTTTTGCAATTTATACACACAAGGAACTAGTCAGTAAACAGCTTGGACACTGAGGTCCTCAGGCTCAGCGGTACTTACCATCTGAGCTATCTTAATAGCATTACGTGGGTCTTAAGCTAACGTATCCCCAAAGACCTGACATGGTGGAGCTGGCTATCTGATCTTCTAGCTCCTACAAGGAGAGTTAAGGGAGGGATGACGGGGAAGATTGCAAGCTTTGAGATTAGTGGAAAGATAGACCGGTCCTTCATTTCCCTGGCCTTTTTCCTGTATGGAGTGTCTTTGAGGTCTGGATTTTTTGCCTTTAAGAATGGACTTTGAACCCAGTTCTGTTTCCTAATCTCCAGGTTTCACCTCCAGCACAAGAACAGGAAGTGCAATTAAAGAAGATGGTAGCTCTGAGTGCAACAGAGCAGTTGCCTACCTCAACTTCCAGTCAAGGCTCGGCCCCCGACACCCCCTTGGAACTTCCCTGTGACCCAGAAGCACACCACTTCCTCAGTGGACACTTCCCCAGTGGACACTTCGGTACTCATCTTCTCAGTTCTGCCCCTAGAGTCGTTTTCTTTCATCAACCCAACTTGCACCTCACTGAAACCCCACGTTGCCTTACAGCCGGTCCCTTTCTTAGTGACCCTTTTGTCTATTCTCTAGTTGTGCATGTACTTAGCAAGTTTCCCTCTAGCCAGTGCAGTCTCCTACCTCAAGCATGTGCCACTGGGGACTGGAGACATGCAGTATATATATATATAAAGAAGCAACCTCATAAGACATGTTTGAGTGGAGCTGGGCATGGTAGATCACACCTGTCATTCCAGTACTTTGAAAGCTAAGGCAAGAGAATTTTTCGGAGCTGAATGTGGGTCTGGACTACTTCATAAGTTTTGGGCTAGCCCATGCTTCAGATTAATACCCTGTGTCAAACAAGACACACACACACAAAAAAATATCCCAGCTACCACAAACAAGATACGTATGGATGGTATCTGTCCCCAGGCATAATACTGGTGTTGTCAAAGGAGATTATTAGATAAAGTGTATCATGAGGCAGAGTAGGGATGGGTACTGGAGGAACAAGCAAGAGATTTAACCACTAAAAAGTGAAGACTGGAGGCCAGATGCGGTGCTATATGCCTTTAATCGTAGCACTGAGGAGGCAGAAGCAGACACATTTCTATGAATTTGAGGCCAGCTTGGTTTATATAGCAAACTCCAGGCCAACCAGCGATACATGGTGAGACCCAGTTTTAGAAAGAAAGAAAAAAAGAAAGAAAGAAGGAAGGAAAGGAAAGGAAAGGAAGGAAGGAAGAAGGAAGAAAGAAGATGAGTTTGCTGTATCCGGGATGCAGGTATGTGGCAGATCTGAGAGAGTAGTGAGGACAGGGAGGTGTGACTACAGCCATGAAGATCAGAAGGCCCCTGAAGGAGGGAGCCGAGGAAGCACAGGGCTGGGCTCCAACCGGGTTCCAGCTTGCAGGAGGCTGGCTGAAGAGATGGCTGAGGAGTTAAAGGCACTGGCTGCTCTTCCAGGCTCAATTTCCAGCACCCACACAGTGTGTCATCACCATCTGTAATTCCAGTTCCATGGGATTTGGTGCCACCTTCTGGTCTCTGTACCAGGCACCCAGGGGATGCACAGACAGATGTGAAGACAAACACCCATACCCATTACAATATATAAGATTTTGTAAAGGCAGGAGTGTAAATCAGTCTTGGAAGTGGTAAGGAAATTAAAGCAGAGAGCATATAGTCAGAAGTAGAGCTTCAGACAGGCTGGAGAGGCTCCTGAAGGAACCCCCAGTTTTCAGTTTGACAGATATTGCCTGTTGTGCCCTCTGAAGAGCATTCTCATCACACTTAGGATACAGTCTCTAGGGAAAAGCTAAGAGTCAGTGTAGGTGGAGTTCCCTGGATACTTGCAGATCCCACCTTAGGCACGTGGATCTTAGGGAGCTGAGAGCGGGGCTTCACCCACTGAGTTCACCTTTCACCCCTCAGATCCTGCTTTCCCCAAAGTGGGGAACTCCAGAGCCCAGCCAGTGGCTAGTGTGCTTAGGATGGCCAGGCCTCAGGTGAGTGTGGCTCTGTTTTTCTTGAGTCTGTGTCTGGGTGTGTGGTTGATGTGTCTTGAGGGATGGCTGGGACTCACCTGCAGACCCTACCCATCTGAGGTTGGCTCTCCTGCCTAGTGCTTCCATTGGAGCTAGGCCCCTGCCCCTGGTATTAATGGGTTTCATTTAGCCCATTTTTGTCCTCTCTGATGTGTCCACTATCCTTTGGTTCTGTGTGACTTTTATATGCCTGAGAACACTGCTCCTCTGGCTGAGGTTGTTTCTCAACAATAGAAGCTTGTCGTTCCAGGAGACTACAGTGAACAAGGCCTGTACGCAGAAAAAGAGGAGTGCTCTGTGTGAGACGGAGGTAGTGAGAGGTGAACTCGGCCTGGCCTCTCTAGGTAACGGCTCCCAGTAACGAGCAGTCTGTCTTCTACATCACATACCCTGTATTCGTTTGTTGATTTGTTTTAACTTTTGCAAACATGAAGTAGATGTGTATAATGAACACCCCTGCACCCGTCACCCAGTGTAAAAGTAGTCATCATTTTCTTTATTTAATGACTGGTCAGCGGTAGGGAACTAACTTGGGTTTTCTCAGCCATGGGAAAGAGTTCCTTGGATTCTGAAAGTAAAGATCTTTGTGTTTGAGGGATTACGAGAATGGGGGACCCAGAACAGTCAGATTGGGTGGTGGGAATTGGTGGTCCAGGAGACCCAGCAGTCCCAGCACATGAGTTCCACCAGGACAAATGTGGCTGCACTGACCATGTGACTACTGCAGCTCCACTCAGCATGTTTGTTCTCTCTGCCTTCCCTTCCACCGATACTCTTTTGAGCTCTGAAACTCTGTCCCTATCATAGCGTTTTCCCAGCTCTGCTCTCCTGGCTCCATATTCACTCAGCTTTAGGTCTTACTTGCAATCATGCCCTGTTTGGGGTCAGGATCTCCCTGGAAAGAACTCTGACCAAGACAGTGATTAGTCTCTTCTGTGTTTTAGAAGTCACTGGCCCAGGCTGCAACAGATGCTGATGACAAGCTACAGATAAGCTGGACTTGAGTCTTTCTGGTACCTGACCCAAGTCTAATCACCTGTCATCCTTGAGGCATGTTCAGTTGTATGAGATTCCCTTTACAAAACCTGAGACCTATCCTGTGATCGGCAGACTCAGGACAGTAGCCAACTTGGCAGAGGGTGGACATGAAAATTACTAACCTAAGTATTTTATAGTTTGATTTGTTAAAGATATGCTGGCCTTGGCCTCATTGCCACATGGTTTAAAGGAACCAACATTTTGGTATTTGTCGATAACCATGAATGACTACTGCACCCCTTCTCAGATTTTGCATTTGAATCTCCAAAACTGCAGACCAGAGTTTAACTATTTAATTTCTTTATTAAATTATCTTTAATTATTTAACTAAATTATTATTTAAGAGACAAGCTCACAAGGGCATGCTTGAATTTGTATCTCAAATCACTGATGCTTCTTTTAATTTTTATAGGTATATAGAACTGCCTTTGCCCAGTCCCATGTTCTAACTCTGCTGCCCCCTTCAACACTGTTCTAAACCAATGTACATGCCCCCTTTCCCATGTCACACAGGTCTGTCTGCTTACCTCACACCATCACAGTGGAAAGTCTCACCAGCTCACTGCCATTTTTGCCTCCTTTATTTCTTGGCAACCTTTCCTTCCTCTATCAACTTAGCTATGTCTAGCCTGGAGCTCTGTGTAGATAAGGCTGGTCTTGATCTCACAGAGATCCACCTGCCTCTTCTCTCAAGAACTGAGATTCAAAGCACCACCACACATGGCCCAACATCTTTTTGGAAACATGGAACTGTACGATGTCATGGTGGAGAGGAACTTAATTTAGCCATTCACTAAGAAGACAGTTTTACAATGGCTCTGGAAGATGAAACATGTGTTATACAATCTACCTCTGACTTTCCAGTTTGTCTCCTATGTAGACTGCATTAGCTCAGGTTTCCTCTATCCTTACCTTTCCTCCCTATTCTTCTCTATGGACCATTGTCCCTCTGTGTTTTAATATTCCTGAAGAAAAAAAGGAACTATTTTTTCTATGCTTCTCAAATGTTGTCTCATTCCTTAGCTGTATGACTTTTTTCAGCTACAAAGTAATAAATAAATAAATAGTAAAAAAAAGTTTTTCATATTTCTTTTGACAATAGGTAAGAAAAGGATGGGAAGTTCTGAGTACAGTCCAAAGCAGGACATTTCTAAAGGATCACATTCACTTGACACATCCTCAAGGGGACTCTTTGGAGTGGCCCTGGTAGAACCAGAGTCGGGAGACATCTGTGAGGACCCTTTAGCACAGATGGAAGGGCATCCTTCAGATGAAGAAGGCAGCGGACTAGAAAGTGATTTCTTGGAAAAGAAAGATAAGAAAAAGTCCACAAGAGACAAAAATGAGGAATGTAAAGATGTAGGGGAACATCCAGATATACCCTCCAGTCCTGTTGAGCATCAAGCAAAGAGACAGAAGTCCTATCAGTGTGATGAATATGGCAAAGTTTTTAACCAGAGCTCACACCTCCTTGGACATCAGAGAATCCACATTGGGGAGAGACGCTTTGAATGTCATGAGTGTGAGAAGACCTTCCGACAGACATCTCAGCTAATTGTTCACCTCAGAAGACACACTCAGGAAAAACCTTATGAATGTCCTGCGTCTGGGAAGACTTATTGCCACAGTTCCCATCTTATTCAACACCAGAGTCTCCATAGTGGGGAGAAACCTTATAAAGGTAATGAATGTGTAAAAGCTTCCATTCAGAGTTCCCAGCTCACAGACCACAAGAGAACACACACTGGAGAGAAAGCTACTGAGTCTGGGGAAGCGTTCATTTGGAGTAAAAGCCTTATCCAGCATCAGGTCCTGCACACTAGTAAGAAGCCCTATGAGTGTAATGAGTGTGGGAAAGCCTTCTGTTCCAACAGAAATCTCATTGACCACCAGAGAATCCACACTGGGGAGAAGCCTTATGAATGTATTGAGTGTGGCAAGGCCTTTAGTCGGAGTAAGTGTCTTATTCGACATCAGAGTCTCCACACTGGGGAAAAACCATACAAATGTAGTGAATGTGGGAAAGCCTTCAGTCAGAACTCTCAGCTCATTGACCATGAACGAATTCATACTGGTGAAAAAACGTTTGAATGTAGTGAATGTGGTAAGAAATTCAGTTTAAGTAAATGCCTTATTCGGCACCAGAGACTTCACACTGGAGAAAAGCCCTATAAATGCAACGAGTGTGGAAAATCCTTCAGTCAAAACTCTCACCTCATTATACACCAGAGAATTCACACCGGTGAGAAACCTTATGGATGTACTGAGTGTGGGAAAGTCTTCAGTTATAGTTCTAGCCTCATGGTTCATCAGAGAACCCATACTGGTGAAAAGCCCTATAAATGTAAAGACTGCATGAAAGCCTTTGGTGACAGTTCACAGCTTATTGTGCACCAGAGAGTTCACACTGGTGAGAAGCCTTATGAATGTATTGAGTGTGGGAAAGCCTTTAGTCAGCGCTCCACCTTTAATCACCATCAGCGAACTCACAATGTGGAGAAGCCCTCAAGTCTGCTTCAGGCAGTATCTTAAGGTTTCCTGAGACGGAGAATAAAGAATTCTGAGTTAGTTTGTTTAGATGAAGGAAGCCGGGCAGTGGTGGCACACGCCTTTAATCCCAGCACTTGAGACGCAGAGGCAGGTGGATCTCTGAGTTTGAGGCCAGCCTGGTATACAGAGTGAGTTCTGGGACAGCCAGGGCTACACAGAGGAACCTTGTCTTGAGAAGACAAACAAACAAACAAACAAAAAGGATATTTATCTTACTTTCAAATGAGTGCTTTCTATTCAGTCACAAAGGCAGGATAATACTAATAACTTAATAAAGTCTCTCCTTCCTTACTTCTGGAAAAATAAGAGCCACATATTTTATTTACTTCTAGCTTTTTTTTTTAAACTATCTTAAAACATCTCATTTTTAAATTTTGCATTCCAAAATTTGTGATTTTCAAGCACAGAGATGACACCTCCTCTACTTCATTCTAACCTCTGCATCTCACCATTTATTTAAAGACTCACCGTAAGACTCTCCTCACTCTTGCTTCTGGCCTGTAGCTCTCTGCATTTACTTTGCCTCCTCATACTTTTTTGTGGGTGGGTGTTTTGCCTACATGTATGGATGAGTAGCACTTAGGTGCCTAGTGTCTACAGAAGAGGTCATCAGACCCCCTGGGACTGGACTTACAGACAGCTGTCAGGCACTGCGTGATGATAGGGTTCAACCTGAGTCCTCTGGCAGAGCAGCCAATGCTCTGAACCACTGAGCCATCTCTTCAGCCTTCACAGTGGTTTTCTAAAGTTAGTCCAGTATACAGCTTATCACTTAAGTCCCCTTCCCAGAAAAAAAAAAATCCCTTTTACTTGTGTTTCTTCATAACCTTGAAGATCTGTCCAATTTAAGAACCTTAATTTTGTGTTTATTTTTAAATGGAGTATATTTGTGTATGTCTGTACCTGTGAGTGCACTGGTTCTAGAGGACAGGAGAGGGCATTGGATCCCCTAGAGCTGTGGATTGTGAGGTACCTGACATGGGTGCTGGGAATTGAACTTGGGTCCTCTGCAATAACAGTACGTATTCTTTTTTTTTTAAAGATTTATTTATTTATTTTATTTATGAGTACACTGTAGCTGTCTTCAGACACACCAGAAGAGGGCATCCAATCTCATTACGGATGGTTGTGAGCCACCATGTGGTTGCTGGGATTTGAACTTAGGACCTTTGGAAGAACTGTCAGTGCTCTTAACCGCTGAGCCATCTCTCCAGCCCAACAGTACATATTCTTAACCACTGAGCCATCTCTCCCGCCCCAGGATTTTTTTCTTTATATGCTTTTCTTTTAAGCCTCTGTTGATCTTATTTCAATGCTTTGAGTTAGTTGGTGCTATGTGGTCAACTGTTAAATTCCCTTGAAAGCAT
Source organism: Grammomys surdaster (assembly GCF_004785775.1). NCBI lineage: Eukaryota > Metazoa > Chordata > Mammalia > Rodentia > Muridae > Grammomys > Grammomys surdaster. The sequence continues at coordinate 680,497 of NW_021604620.1, read as the reverse complement.
TTATACACTTTAACACCAGCATGTAGGCTCATTGTGGGTATATATTTTTCATATATAGATAGTTATATTGATTGTTAAATAAGTTTTAAATCTTTCACCCAAATAATCCTTAAATTAGGAACACACTCCCCTCTCTCCCAAGCTTTTAAGGTTAGAGGTGCATCTGCAGTGTCACATACTCTAAACCCATTAATGTCATTTATATCTACTGTAACTATTGGTTTATTAGCCTTGACAAAGCTAATTGTGTGTGTGTATGTGTGTGCGCACACGTGTGTGTGTGTGTGTGTGTGTGTGTGTGTGTGTGTGTGTGTGTGTAACAGAGACAGAGCATATTTTTTTATCCAGTTGTGCAATCATGCCCCTCTTAGATGTGCATTGTGCTGTACACTGACTTGCTAAATGCATTCTGGCTCTTCAGTGAGCAAATGAGACCACAGTCAGAATTTACTACAAAGACTTGTTGACATCATGGCTGCACTGGGATTATGAACATACAACCCTGTAAATTTCTATGTGTATCCTGGAGATGTGCATTCAGGTCCTCGTGCCAGATGACACTTACTCTGCCTACTGAGCCATCTTTCCAGGCCCAGCGTCCTGAAATAATCTGAAAGAAAACGTGGAGAAACTCTATTCTAATATACAGCTATTGGCTCCTCAGGGGATCTCTGATATAGAAAAGAGGTCTTCATTTGGGTGTGGTGGCACATGCCTGTAATCCTAGCATTTGGGAAGCAGAGACAGATCTTTGTGAGTCCAAGTTCAACTTGGACTATACATCAAGTTCCAGGCCAGCCATGTTGAGTCACTGTCTTCAAAGGAGGTGGGAAGGTATGACTTGACTTAGGTATTTTTTGAAGTTACATTTTATGTACATGTACCCATGGGGATTACAGGACGGCTTGTGGGAGTTGGTTCTCTCAACCAAGTAGTTCCCACAGATCAAAGTCTGAAGTTGGGTTGTCAGGCTTGGCAACAAGTGCCTTCACCTGCTCAGCCATTTCACTGGTCCTCAGTTTAATTTTTAAAAACTACCCACTCACACAGGGACATACTGTGGGACACACTGTGACGTACTACAGCTTCCATGATGAGATGTTTTCTATGCTTTGTTGTATTTTGTTGGAGGGGGGAGATTGCAAGGGTGAAAGGTGGATATGGGGACGGAAGTGAACGGGACTGGAGTGCATGATGTGAAACAAATCAATAAAAAGGTTTTAAAAATTTAGACCCCCTTTCTGTGTGTGTGTGTGTGTGTGTGTGTGTGTGTGAGCATGTATGTGGAGACCAGATAACAACTTTGTGGAGTTGGTCTTCTCCTTCCATCTTTATGGAGATTGGACTCAGGTCACTGGGCTTGCTCAGAAAGCACCCACTGAGCCATCCCATTAGCTCCTGTATTTGTTGCTTTTTGGTTGCTGTGATAAAATGCCATAACCAAAAGCAACTGAGAGGAGAGAATGGTTTATTTTGGTTTACAGTTCAAAAGAGACAACAATCTATCATAACAGGGAAGGCATGAATAGAGGCAGGCAGCCAGGTAGTGGTGGTGCATGGCTTTAACCTTAGGACTCAGAAGGCAGAACTCCGAGTTTGATGCTAGCCAGGTCTACAGAGGGCTAGTTCTAGGACAACCAGAGCTACACAAACCTGTCTCAAAAAAGTGGAAGGGGAAAAAAAGCACTGTTGCAGCAGGAAACATTAGTTTATACATGCATACATATATACATATATGCACATATAAAATTCAGATGCAGTAACACCTTATTGGGTGATCAAATTCACTACAAGAGCCAAAAGTTAACAAAAACCTCAGTGCCAGATGGGAAACAATCCATTTGAGTTGTTGGTTATGGGGGGGTCCAATACTTCCCTAAACAGTATGGCTATACCTGTTGTCCTTGGTTGCTTCCCAGAACTTGAAGTGAAGACCCTATTTCTGAAGACACCACACATGTGGAAGACAAAATTTGGAGAAATTGACCTGGAATTGGCCAGAAGCCTCCTCCTATGAGAGTCCAGCTTTCATAGGATTTGAAGGTGTAGTGCAGACTGCCAAGGGAAACAAGCAATCAATAGTCCAATGCAGCTGTAAAACTTACAAACCATACCAATGTGAGCTCTTACAAGGTATCCCAATGGAGCAATAGTGGTACTTTTTTCTTGGTGATTGGTAGCTAAGTATTGTCTAATTGGCCTTTACGGCTTCTCAGTATGTGTGAATTCATGATTGGTACTGTAAAACAACCTGACTATTCATGGCTGGAGAGGTTATAGACCTTACAGTGTCAGGAGCGACCTTGCTCAAACATTAATTGCTTTGTCAGGCATACGTGCTTACTGGCACAAAGTCTTGGCCTCTATGGGAAAGCACTAACCCAGTTGAGAACAAGTAGCTATAGCTCTTGTGGATAGGTAGCCTCTGTGGAAAAGTACTAGCTTAGTTAATAAATAATTATAGATCTTATGGACAACCTGTTCTGCTCTGTTCCTTCTGCTGAACTTTTCACCCAGCCAACATCCTGTTCTTGAGAACACCTGCACTCCCCAGAAACAAAGAGACCCTACATCACCCCCCTACCCTATATCCTGATTCTATGTATATATAACCTGGTGTGGGAACAATAAAAATTTGACAGCTTGATCAGACTTGCTGTCCGTTGTTCTCTTTCTTCTTCTTTTTTTTTTTTTTGGTTTGGTTTTTCGAGACAGGGTTTCTCTGTGTAGCCCTGGCTGTCCTGGAACTCACTCTATAGACCAGGCTAGCCTCGAACTCTCGAACTCAGAAATCGTCTGCCTCTGCCTCCCAAGTGCAGCTGTCCATTCTTCTCATACCCTTGTCCCCCATTCTCTCTTTCAGGTAGTCTCCCAGTTTCAGTTCACCGCCCCACAGGTCGGAGCACTATAGGAGGTCCAACTTACTTTAAATCAGAATTCAAGCATCGAAAATAGTTCTGATGGCCCAACATGGTGGTAAAAGGGCTAGGAAGTATACACTGAACCATTTGCTTCAAACAGAAAATGGTTCTGTTAATAAACATGATGGTAAAGGGGCTAAGAGGTATACACTGAATCATTTGCCTCTGACACATGAAAATAACATACACCACAACTATATTCTGTAACTAGGAGGGAAAGTCATGCAGTTATAACTTATTTGTGTGGATATTTTGCCTACATGTTTGTCTGTGCATATCATGTGTGTTTGGTACCTGGAGAGGCCAGAAGAGGGGGCAAGATCTCTTAGAACAGGAGAGATGGTAATGAGACACCTTGTGGGTGCTTGGGATTGAACTCAAGTCTTGTAGAAGACCAGCCAATGCTCGTGACTGCTAAGCAGCCTTTTAGTCCAAGGTATTAGTTTTTTTGTTGGTAGTAGTACTTCGCTCATGAAGAGGCGTTGTTCATTTATTCTTCACTGGACCAAACCAGTCCTCCCACTGTAGAGAATTGAGCTACTGTACAGGATACCTAGCAGAGTGAGGGGCAGATTATCTTTTAAGGCATACAAATGTTTTGCTCCAAAACACAGTAGAAGACACATGTATGGTTGTCCATTCCTTTTTCTTGGTCGTAGGTATTCCTGAAAAACTGCCTGATTGGATTTGCTAGTTGATGAAAACTACAATATTTCCCTCCTTGTTAACCAATTCCACACACTTTAAAAACTTTTTAGGACTGAGTGTATAGCTGGCATCACACGATGACAGCCAATAAAGTTCTTCCCCAAATTCCTCTAGTTTCATTGTCTTCTGTATAGATATTGCATATGTCAAATGTTCACCTTCCCAACATGAACATAAGAATGATGGATTCAGTTTTCTAAGGACCATCAGTCACTCAAGGATTGGGTGAAAAAAACAGGTAAGCAGACAAAGTAACCCCAAGAAAAAAAAAATGCATTTCTCCTAGGCTGAGTAAAGGGTGGTGACCATAGCTGAAGGGTATGCATTTTGGCTGTGGGACATATTCCTGTGAATCCAGCCACAAGACTAGATGCACTAATTCCAGTTCCACTTTTAGACACTGGAACATGCTTTGTTCCTTGAGGGTGTACATGCTGCCCTCCAAAGCAGAGGATGCCAGAACTATTGCAGTAACAGCATACCAGTGACAGCCTTGGGAAAATTCAGAACATATCACGATGTCAGCAAGAAGTCACGTGAAATTTTTCCAGTCAGCATTAGGTTGGCTCAACAATGGGCAAAACAAAACAAAACAGTGTTGCTTACCTATGAGAGCCATACAGTGGGTGTTCTCAAATTGTGTAGCTACTTCCTCTGAATTGATACATTTCCACCTAGAGGAAGTAGGGAAGCTACTAACACTAGGGAAGTAAAACTCATAAGGCTCAGGAAGTAAACACAACTTACAAGGTATTGCTGGAGAGGTAGTTAGCAGTTACAAGCCCTTACAGGGGACTCAAGTTA
>NW_021604620.1:674203-675664 GCF_004785775.1 Grammomys surdaster | reverse complement strand
ATTTGCTAGTTGATGAAAACTACAATATTTCCCTCCTTGTTAACCAATTCCACACACTTTAAAAACTTTTTAGGACTGAGTGTATAGCTGGCATCACACGATGACAGCCAATAAAGTTCTTCCCCAAATTCCTCTAGTTTCATTGTCTTCTGTATAGATATTGCATATGTCAAATGTTCACCTTCCCAACATGAACCATAAGAATGATGGATTCAGTTTTCTAAGGACCATCAGTCACTCAAGGATTGGGTGAAAAAAACAGGTAAGCAGACAAAGTAACCCCAAGAAAAAAAAATGCATTTCTCCTAGGCTGAGTAAAGGGTGGTGACCATAGCTGAAGGGTATGCATTTTGGCTGTGGGACATATTCCTGTGAATCCAGCCACAAGACTAGATGCACTAATTCCAGTTCCACTTTTAGACACTGGAACATGCTATGTTCCTTGAGGGTGTACATGCTGCCCTCCAAAGCAGAGGATGCCAGAACTATTGCAGTAACAGCATACCAGTGACAGCCTTGGGAAAATTCAGAACATATCACGATGTCAGCAAGAAGTCACGTGAAATTTTTCCAGTCAGCATTAGGTTGGCTCAACAATGGGCAAAACAAAACAAAACAGTGTTGCTTACCTATGAGAGCCATACAGTGGGTGCTCTCAAATTGTGTAGCTACTTCCTCTGAATTGATACATTTCCACCTAGAGGAAGTAGGGAAGCTACTAACACTAGGGAAGTAAAACTCATAAGGCTCAGGAAGTAAACACAACTTACAAGGTATTGCTGGAGAGGTAGTTAGCAGTTACAAGCCCTTACAGGGGACTCAAGTTAGACTCAGCATTCGCATTGAGAGGTTCACATGGATTTATAACTCCAGTTCCAAGAGACCTGATGACCCCTTTGGGCCCCTGTGGGCACCAACATGTATGTCTACATGTACACACACACATACATACACACACACAGAGAGAGAGAGAGAGAGAGAGAGAGAGAGAGAGAGAGAGAGAGAGAGCATTTTTTTATCTTATAATGCTCAGGAAGATCCTGAAACCTAGAAAATTCGTAAAGCTCCTCCCCAAGTTTATACAAGTAGTAAGACCATAAGCCAGGAAGTGGTGGTGCTGTGCATGCAGTCCTAGTACTTGGGAGGCAGAGGCAGGTGGATCTCTGAGGTAGAGACCAGCCTGGTCTACAGAGTGAGTTCCAGGAGAACCAGGGCTACACAGAGAAACTGTCTCAACAAAAAACAAGCAAAAACAAAACAAATAAAAAAAAACCCCACAAGAGAAAAGAGACTCTCTGACCAGTCAAGATATAACAGGACTCTAGGGGATATAAGTTGTGCAGAACTCTAGGGAAGCAATATTTAGATATTTGAGAATACCCACCCATGTCCATGTGGATTCCTGGGCAGCTGCCCCTGACTCATCCATGTGCTTTTTTTTTTTTTTTTTTTTTTTTTTTT
>NW_021604620.1:666472-674103 GCF_004785775.1 Grammomys surdaster | reverse complement strand
AGACAGGGTTTCTCTGTATAGCCCTGGCTGTCCTGGAACTCACTCTGTAGACCAGGCTGGCCTCGAACTCAGAAATCCGCCTGTCTCTGCTTCCAAAGTTCTGGGACTAAAGGCGTGTGCCACCACTGCCCAGATCATCCATGTTCTTATAAGCAATCTCTCATGTATGTTCCTGTAGTTCTTTGGTCTGTCGGTGGCGTCCTATCTGGAGGAAATAGAAATTGTTTACATATCCCCTGGAAAAATTACACAACACAGCTGACACAGGAATTCAAGGAAACAAAGATGCAATAATTTTTTAACACACGAGCCTCTGGGAGACATTTCAGATTTGAACAATAGAGACCAACATATAATTCCTTAGTAAATCACTCTGGTCACCCTTTCAAAATACATGTAGTCCCCATTTTTACCAGCTACTTCGTTTCTAGTCAAAGTCATTTCCCACTGCACAGAACGCAATACGTTCTTCATAAATGTGTGTTTGTTCTTTCTGTCTCTCGGCCTGTTCTCCAAAGGGTAGCAGGGACTACTACCTCTAAAAGGCTGAAACAAATAGCTACGCTTTCACATAAGGTCATTTTAGAATACCTCCAAACACAGAGCAGAGAATTCACAGAATTTACAGGAACCGGTTTCTTGGCTCATTTCATATCACATGGGCAACAAATACTGGAATGTGTGACAAAAACCAAAACTAACAACAAAAGAAAGCTTACGGCTCTCCTTGGTTCCACAGTTCCTAACAGCTTGCTTCCTGCAGCATCCAGAGCGATCCAAAGCTCTTACCACGGCCTCCAATAGTCTTACCTGCCTCACATAATTCCTGATCCAAGAGTTTTGCTCCTAATGTTCCATCCATCAGGAACACACTTTCCCCAGATGTCTACGTTTCCATCATTTCCTGAATACACTCCGTCTATGCAAACAGTCTGCCACCTCTCCCTCTTGATTCGCTACCTAATAGCTACCAGGTACTTCTTTTCACCTCCCTTTACTTTAATCCAGCCTACGAAGCAGGTAGCCTCATTTCCTTTACCACTGCGTATGCATTTCTTCAAACAGTGACAAAGAAGTAACTTACCATTATGTATTTTCACCTGATGCAATAAATAGTCAGTTCTAACTGTGAGGCTTGGGGTTGTCTCTGAGAGCCTCAGTATCAGGAAGAAGCCAGGCTGACCAGGTAATTGGTTTCTCTTCTCGTGCTACCTGAGGCCTTGGCGGAACTCTCCAAGACTGCTCACCCATTTAAAAATAGTGATGTCTGGAGGCCAGGGCATCTGCAGCTCTTTGGAGCTTCTAAGGAACCTGGACAGCTCAGCTCTGGGGCACAGAGATGCCGAGACCTCCGGCTGCCTAGAAAGGCCTGAGGGGGCTGAGGGGCGGGTCAGCTGGACGACTCAGTCGTGGGTACAGAGATGCGGAGACCTCCCGGTGCCTAGAAGGTCCGCAGGCACAAAGAAGGCGTGCAAGTCCCTGCTTCCACTCGCCGGCTTTGTTCTGAGGACTGGGTGTGGTTCGGTGAGGGGTACACGGCAGCGTTCCGGGCTCCAGTAGCGCGGGGCTCCGGCGGATGGTGCCGCCCTGGGTCTCAGGGGTGCCTGCCTTCGTCCAGCATCTCCTGTGCGTGTGGGGGAATGACAGGACCTGCCCAGGCTGTCGGGGACCAGGCTCTCCCAGGACGACCCAACCGCGGAGCTGTGTCCAAGGCCAGCTGTGTCGCCAGTGAAGACACTGGGGTCTGGAGGAGGGGGTAGGCTTGCCCAGGAATTTATGCCCTCAACCCACACCACCCTTCGCAGAAACTGAAGATATGGAAAAAGCTTATAGGCTGACCCTGCTTATCAAAAGGGGAGACAGCATATTCCGAGGCTGAACAATTTTAAGAAATCAGCAATCAGGAAAACATTTAGCTTCCATTAAAGGCTTTATGTTTAATACTTATTATTCTTGTTACTGTTATTATTACTATTGTTGTAATTTGAGATAGGATCTCACTGTGTAACCCTGGCTGACTTAAAACTTGTTCTGTAGACCAGGTTGGCCTTGAACTCAGAGATCCGCCTGCCTCTGCTTCTGGAGTGCTGGGATTAAAAACATATTCGGCCATCTACTAGTCTTTTTGAAAAAAATTATTATTCTTGTGGAGTGTGTGTGTGTGTGTGCACATGTAGAATCTAGAGAACAACTTTGTGAAGAATTTCAGGCTTGCTTGGCAAGCACTTTTATACACTGAGCCATCTTGCCAAACCCTGTATCCTTGTCCCCACCCCCTTTTTTTTAAGTTCTGTTTATGTGTATATATCATGTGGGAGTGGCGTTTGCATGTAAGTCTTGGGGTCTAGAGGAGGGTTGGAGTTCACTTGACATGGGTGCTGGAAACTGAACTTGGGTCTTCTGGGAAAACAGTATAAACTCTTAACCACTGAGCCACCTCTCCAGGCCTCTATCCTCGTCTTCTTAAAGACACTTTATAGCCAAGGTAATTGCTCTTCGGGTGCAAATGCAAGACTTCAGGGGACTTCTCAGTTGGAGTGTATTTTGCAAGAAAAGAATATGGAGAATCTTAGATAGATAAACAAGTGGTAGAAAGGAATAGGTTTGCCATGTTAGAAAGAGGATTTCTTTCAGACACAAGGCTTGTCGCTAGTTACATGCTCTAGAGCAACTCATCCACTCTCTGGAAACCTCACATCTTCATCTTTAAGAGAAGGAGGATGGTTCACAGTTCTGCAGGTCAGGACGTTAACAGAAGACGCAACACTGCCCTGAGTGTAAATCTCTCACGTGTATCTGTTTACAGCTACTCAAGAACCCATTAGGAACTTCTGCACTGAACTCAAGGAGGCGATCAGGAAAAGTCTGCTGGACAGATCCTTCGGAGCAAAGCATTTACTATGCCTGAGAATGAGGGTGAGTTGTTCTCTTCTCTCCTGAGTGAGCGACAGCCAGCCTGCCTGTGAAGTTAGTCTGGAGAACCCTGGAATCTTGCCCATTAAAGGAGATGGGATTAGGGCTGAAAATGATGCTTTCTTTTCTCCTCCCTGCAGTTTCCCCCTTCTGCCTCTCTCTCTCTCTCTCTTTGCGCCACCCTCAAAACTGCTATGTTATATAGTCAAAGACTGGCCTTGAACTCCTGATTCTCCTGTCTCCACCTTCCAAGATTATATACTTACACCACTGTGTCTGGCAGAAAGGCAAAATTTCTCGAGGATATTATCAAGTAATAGAGAACGAAGAGATGAGAGAGAGGGAACCTCTGGACCTTGAGGAGAGAGGTTGGGGTGATGGGAAAGAGTGATACAAGGGAACTCAGACTTGGGTGTCATGAAACTTAAATTTGAATTCTATAGTCTCCCTATCCGTCCATTGGATGTAAGATTTGGAGCTGGGTCATCACATGAAATATGATGACCCAGTTTCTGTCACTCAAGTTGCTGTGAGTTCCAGGTCAGCCTGGGCTACCTAGTGAGACCTTGTCTGAAAAATAAAAACCAAAAAAGTCTAGTATGCTGATCTGTCCATTCTAGCTTCCAAAATTCTGACAGTCTCTGAAGAGTTTGACCAGTTTCCTAGTGAACGTAGACCCTTGGATGGTTTATACTCAGATATAGTTGCTAGGACTACAAATACCTTGTCATATTTACTTAGAATATGGAGTCTTTTTAAGATAATTATTGCAGCCTGGCATGGTGGTACATGCCTTTGATACTAGCACTTGGGAGGCAGAGGCAGACAGATCTCTGTTAGTTCAAGGCCAGCTTGATCTACTTAACAGAAAACCAGAGCTGATATATATCCGGGCAGTGGTGGCGCACGCCTTTAATCCTAGCACTTGGGAGGCAGAGGCAGGCGGATTTCTGAGTTCGAGGACAGCCTGGTCTACAGAGTGAGTTCCAGGACAGCCAGAGCTACACAGAGAAACCCTGTCTCGAAAAACCAATATATATACATATACATATATATATGTTTATGGGTGTTTTACCTTCATGTATATGTGTGCATCATGTACATGCCTGGTGCCCATGAAGTTCAAAAGAGGGTGTCAGAGTCTGTAGAACTAGAGTTACAGATGGTTCTGATCCCCATGGGGGTGCTAGGAATTAAACCTAGGTCCTCTATAAGAACAGCAGGGAGAGACTGCTGAACCAGTCTCCAGTTTCAAAGTAGCCCTTCTTCATCAGATATGATCTGATACTTGTCTTCCTCCTTGAGTTCCATACAAATACTGTGAGCTTCATCACAATGACTCACCAAGTGTTAAGGAGATGTTAGTGAGAGAGAGCCAATGTCATGTTTACAGAAGGATAAGTTCAGGAAATGTATTGGTCACAGTATAACAGCATGTTGTATCCTTAAGTTCCTCTCAGTACATACAAACAGTTAAATGGTTATATTAGCTTCACTTAACTATCAGAGAACACGCTGTGAATACACAGAGCTTTTATCTTTAGCTCTTTTTTTTTGAGGCAGAAGCTTATGCAGTACAGTGTTTGTTAAATGAGGGAAAGGTTGTAGGGTGCAGGGTTATATCTTCTGTATGTTGAACTCTTCAATAGTATGTTCATAGTCTGAAGGACACACAGTGTGAGGAGGACGCACAGTGTGAGGACTTGTGTGTTGGTGTGAGGACGTGTGCACTGGTGTGGTGCAGTCACCTGACTGTCAGCGTGCTTTTATAACTTCGGCCCCTCCAGGTTTGAGGGCGGCAGAGGTTACATACATATGCAGAGTTTTGTACGGAGGTGATCAGGGGATCCCTGTTTGCTCCTGATACATGGTTTTATGTCTGAGCCCCTCTTATGGTGCTGTCCCCTGCTCTCTGCCCACATTACTGTTACACTGTACACAGTCCTAGCAGAGGTCCTTTGTTACTCTTAAACTCTTCCTCAAGTTCCTTCAGTTGCAAAACAGACACGTAAAACTAGCACAGAAAGCTGGCTCTGGCCTCAGATAAGCCCTGCAAGCTATGCTGTGCCGGACTCACGTCAGTATTGGAAGGATGGTGTGAACAGCCACCAGGCGGCTTACACACAGAGATGCAGGCTGGGGCCTGGTGCCCAGGCCTCGAGAAAAACATAAAACCTTAGCTGTACACTAATACAGTCTGAGTTGCTATTCTGTAGTTCTGTTTGCTCAATGCCATCCGCTGCCTCACTATTGCTTAAGGAAATAGTTCAGCAAGAAGCTAGACCAGTCTAAACATTAGGCATTTCAGGTACCAAGAACCTCTGGGCATACTTTTTCTCAGTACAAGAGTATACCTGACCCTGCCTTTCAGTTATTTTGCTCCCATTTTGAACAAGAAGAAAACAGAGTGGATTTTATACTGTCCATTGCTTTTTCTGAGACTGGACATGCTGGGCTCTTCTCTTTGTCTGTCTTTAACTTTTATTGTCTTTTATCTAACCTCACTTTTCTCATTATTTTGAACAGTTCTCTGCTTTTGAACACTTGCCCTTCTACGTGAGACTCTGCCACCTACTCCATCTTGTCTTCCTTCAATAATTCTCACTCTGTTACAGAGAAGGTGGGGTATATACACGTTCTCTTTCCTGTCAGGTGGTGAAATAGACTGAGGGGGTATTAATTCTAAGGCATCATTCCTGAAAATCAGAGTCATGTCTTACCCCCAAGAGAATTCCATATAAGTGTCGCAGAGGAAGTAAAAGATTTAAAAGGAAAAGATAAGACGAGAAGGGCCACGGGGGATGCCCCAGCTGGAGAGGATGCGGAGAAAGACAGGAAAGTTCAAACATAAGACATTGGAAGATGACAAGTCACCCACCGAAGGGAGTGACCACAATCATGAAAACAGTGGTCGTCAGTTCTGTGCCTCCAAAACAGGGAAGAGAGGTCGTGGTGAAAGGAGACAGTTTGTGTGCACTGAGTGTGGAAAAGCCTTCAGTCAGAGTGCCAACCTTACTGTGCACGAGCGAATCCACACAGGAGAGAAGCCTTATAAATGCAAGGACTGTGGGAAAGCCTTCAGTCACAGCTCCAACCTTGTGGTTCATCGAAGAATCCACACTGGACTGAAGCCGTACACATGCGGTGACTGTGGGAAGTCTTTCAGCGGTAAGTCACACCTCATCCGGCACCGGGAAGTCCACAGTGTGGAGAAAACGTACAAATGTAAAGAGTGTGGGAAGGCCTTCAGCCGGAGCTCAGGCCTCATCTCTCACCACAGAGTTCATACCGGCGAGAAGCCCTACACTTGCATTGAGTGTGGGAAATCGTTTAGCAGGAGTTCAAACCTCACTCAACATCAGAGAATGCACAGAGGGAAAAAGATTTACAAATGTAAAGAGTGTGGGAAAACATGTGGTTCCAATACAAAGATTATGGACCATCAGAGAATTCACACTGGGGAGAAGCCCTATGAGTGTGATGAGTGTGGAAAAGCCTTCATCTTCAGGAAGGCTCTTAATGAACACCAGAGACTCCACCGCAGAGAGAAACCTTACAAATGTAAGGAATGTGGGAAAGCTTTTACTTCTAACCGGAACCTTATAGATCATCAGAGAGTCCACACTGGAGAGAAGCCTTATAGATGTAACGAATGTGGGAAAACCTTCAGGCAGACGTCTCAGGTTATCCTACATTTAAGAACTCACACTAAAGAAAAACCCTACAAGTGTAGCGAGTGTGGGAAAGCTTATCGTTACAGCTCACAGCTCATTCAGCATCAAAGAAAGCATAACGAAGAGAAAGAAACCTTACTGTTTACCAGCCACGTGTGATGGCACACGCCATCAATCCTGCTGTTTAGAAGGCAGTGACAGGGAGGTCTAAATGACTTTTCGACCAGGCTGGTCTACTTAGTGAGTTCTAGACCAGGCAAGGCCACAGAGTGAGAGCCTGTCTTGGGAAAACAAAATTGGCAATAATATTAATATTACTACTTTTCTGAAAATTAGATTTTTAGTAACCTTAAACTTAATTCTGCTTCTATGAATCCATACACAGAAAATAGTAAGTAGCTAAAGTCTAACAGAAGAGATGTTCATGCCAGCATTATACATAACAGAAAGTGAGAACAAAGAGTCAAAATATCAAACCAACCAAATAGAGACCACCCAAACTGTAGATTATTACATGTGCAGGGTGAAAGGAATGATAGACTATTCATATTATGCTTCTGAAACTATTTTGTTTTTTTTTTAAAGAATTTTTAATATATGCCATGGCAGAAATTTCTGGACACCATGGAAAGTGAAGGAATGAAATATCCAGATAAAATATTTTTGCCTAGGAAAAACAGGGAAAGAGGAGAGAACCAAACCTACATTTTCACCGTGGTTATCTCTAGGTGATAGATTGTAGATGATTTCTATTTTCTTCTGTATACTTTTTAGGCTTTCTAGATTTTCTACAATGAGAGTGCTACTTTTATAGTTACGAAAAGGTATAATCTATTTTAAATACGAGTTCATGCTTGTTTTTATTCAGTGGTAGGAAAGGATCTATTGTGTAGTTTTTAAAATCTTGGGTTTCACCCAAATACTGGCACTGGCGGAAGTAGAATTATGAGTGAATCCATTTCTTTTAGAATCCACTTCCTGCTACTGAAACTGGGGTTGCCTTTGTTCTCTGCAGGGTCAGACTCTGTGATCAACAGCGCTGCC
>NW_021604620.1:623471-666462 GCF_004785775.1 Grammomys surdaster | reverse complement strand
GCAGGGTCAGACTCTGTGATCAACAGCGCTGCCTTTGTTCTCTGCAGCGTCAGACTCTGATCACTGTTAGGCTAGAGCACAGCAGGACTTTAGTTCACCTTCTTTCCTGCATCGTGAACCGTCCTATGGTAGGACTACCTGAGCTCCTCCCTTCCGGCAGAGATGTCTAGACAGAGGAGAAACTTTTCCTCTTAATGAGCTGGAGAAACTGTAGACTCAAAAAGTAGGAAGTGGAGAATTTTGCCTTCAACTTGTTATGCGAGGTGACTGAGTGAGATGTAGTGGGATGGGAGGCCCGTGTCCTGATCCGCTGGCAGATCACAGGCTTAACTACTTTGGATGAATGATGCCACTCCTTGGACTTGTGTGAGGAGGGAAAGGTTGTTCGCCTCAGAGGTATGCGTGAGGATTAAGTTAGCCGATGCTAGTGACGATGCCACACCTGGCACGTGGCTGCACAGAGCACATGCCTTTAATCCCAGCATTTGGGAAGCAGAAGCAGGTAGATCTCTTTGTTCAAGCCCACTCTGATCTACACAGTGGGCTCCAAGACAGCCAGGGCTACTCAGGAATCCTGTCTTGAAAAACAAACAAAACTTGTCTGAGTTGAGAGGAAAATGGGTAACAAACTATCATTTTATTTTTTTAATGATACACTTATTTTTATTTTATTCATCTTTTTCCTGCATATGTGTCGGGGGTGGGGGTGTTAACTTTACTGAAACTAGAGTTACAGACAGTTGTGAGCTGCCATATGGTTGCTGGGAATTGAACCTGGGTCCTCTGTAAGAACAGCCAGTGTTCTTACCCCTTGAGCCATCTCTCCAGCCTCCAAAATATCATTTTATATGGCTTTGATTAAAGGGAAATCTCTCCAGCCTCCAAAATATCATTTTATATGGCTTTGATTAAAGGGATATCTGTAAGACAAAGCTGGAAGGTATTCTCCCGGTGCTTAGAGATGTTTTTAAGTCATGTGTACTGCATTCTAGATGGAGCTCAGTAGGCTGATTCTCCACATGAACCTTCTCTGCCTTTCTAGTCTTCTTTCAGGCTGACAATAAATACCCTAAACATTTGACATGTCTCTGACAATAGTTTCCAGTCTTCTAGAGATGGATTTGTTTTTGTGTTTAGGGATGGATCTATTGTCATTGTTTTATAACCTGAAAAAAGCAAACCATCGTCTCTACAGAAGAATAAACATCACTGAAGTAAGTAGGCTGTAAACTCAAGAAAAATGCAGTGCTCTGCAAAAATAAAGTCTTTGACCAACTGACAATAGCTACTCATTTCTGTTTTTTTTTTTTTTTTTTTTTTTAGTCTAACAGATTAAAGCTTTATCTCCAACTAGTGATTGGAAATATTGTCTTATAACAACTGGCCTTGCCTCTTAGATGGCAAGTTTTGGACGGTGGAGCTTAGAGTTCTTGGATTCAGAGTTTACTCCCATGCAGTAGGCCCTGGCGCTCAAGTGTGAGCCACTCAACTTCTGAGTCTCCTCTTGACTGCTGCTTCACAAACCTTTTGTGAGAAGCAAGAAAAATGTGGGATTTGTTTTCATGTGCAAAGTATGAAACTCAAGGGGGCAGGTTACATGGCCCAGTGTGCAAAGGCGCTTGCCTGACGAACCTGAGTTTCATCCCAGAACCCACATAAAGGTGGAAGGAGAGAACTGACTCCAGAGAGTCGTTTTCTGACCTCCATACTTGTGCCGTGGCATGTGAGTGCCTGCACACTCTCTCACACACAGGCACAGGTACACATCTGCTACACACATAAAATAACAATAAATTTTTTACAGTATGGAATTTATCAGTTGTAGAAATTTATTTTAAATAATTTATTAAAATCCCATTCCATCAAGCCAGGTGTGTTGGCACAGCACTGGGGAGGCAGAAGCAGGTGCATCTCTTGACTTTGAGGCCAACCTGGTCTACAGAAGAAGGGTGTTCCAGGACCACCAGGGCAACACAAAGAAACACTGTCTCAAAAAATAAAAACAAACAAACAAAATTCCTTTCCATCACTCATAGATGGGTTACCAAGAATGCCAGGTGTCTTATTTGTCTTATACCTGTCACCTCTTTATTTGGAATATGATTATTTGATTAGCCTTGGAAAAATGGAGCTGACCTCCCTGATAATCTGGTCTTTCCCACTCCACTGTTCTTTCTGTGTCTATTAGACTTCCGTCATGTTCAGAGTCTGAAAGCTCTAGTCAGTGCCCCAGACCCAGAAGCCATGAAGGAAAAGGTCTATTACATGTCACCAACCATTATAACCACAAAGTCACAGATACGTAATGAACTGAGGTTGGCTGCCACAGTGCATGCCTTCCTCCAAGCTCTCAGGAAGTGGATCTCTGTGAGTAGGAGGCTAGCCTGATCTACCTAGCCAGTTCCAGACCCTGTCTCAAAGAAATAAACCGGGAAAAACATGCAGCTCCAATTGTCAGAGTTGGGATGGAAGCCAAGAAAACTCACTCCAAAGACAGAAGCTTAAAAATGAAGGCTTTATTTTCTGAACACTTAAGGAGGCAGTCAACTCGGGATCTGAACCTTGTTCTTGAGTGGAAGCTGTGTTACTTATTTAGAGGAAAATGAGAGGGGCTTAGGTGAGCTTAGGGGCTTAGGGTCACCCAATCTTGTTTTGACATTAAGGGTTAAGTGAGGAGTAGCTGTTGGAGACTGGGCCTTTTCCAGGACACCTGGCTTTAAGGCCCTTAACTCATGCTCCTAGAGGTTTGGTCTGGAGCTCAAGGGAGCAAAGGAGCAGGACAGCTGCATGCAGTTGATGAGGGCTTGCCAGGCAATTGGTCATACACACACACACACACACACACACACACACACACACACACACACACATATATATTACAATTCAGAAACCTTTGTTAAAATAAGAGCAGGTTTTACCAGTTTATCAGGCAATTAAGAAAATATTTTATTTGGGGCTGGAGAGATGGCTCAGCGGTTAAGAGCACTGACTCCTCTTCCAGAGGTCCTGAGTTCAATTCCCAGCAACCATATGATGGCTCACAACCATCTGTAATGGGATCTGATGCCCTCTTCTGGTGTGTCTGAAGACAACTACAGTGCACTCATATAAAATAAATAAATCTTTAGAAAGAAAGAGAGAAAGAAAGAAAGAAAGAAAGAAAGAAAGAAAGAAAGAAAGAAAAAATATTAGGAGGAGCGGGGTAGGAGCAGATCCCTGAACCTGGAAATATGAACCCCATTTGACTCTGTTAACAAAATTGGGGAGCAAAGTGGGAGAATTGCTTTTGAGAAGGCTAGGCTCTGGTGGCTTGCTCCTTACAGTCGGCAAAGCACTGACGATCCTTTGATACCAGGAGCATCTGGGTTAACAAGACTCAGCTGTCACCCTCTTCCCTTCGAAAATACAGTGTCGAGAGGCCCTTGCAGAAGAAGCCAGGATGGTCACTTCCAGCCTGGGTGCCTGTCCCCCGACCTGAGGGTTTGAGATGCAGCTGCTCCTCCTGCTGCTACCATATGGTAAGCAGATGAGAGGAAGATTGCTGTGTGAAAGTCCCTAGGGCAAGGAGGGAAGAAGCTTGGTCTCTGGGGCCACTGGATTCTGAGGACCAGCAAATGACCAGTCATAAGAACCCAGTTACTGATGAGCATCTGTGGGTCATCATCTGGCAAGATGGTAGCAAGATTGATGTCAGTGGGGTTTTCAAACCAGACATCAGGATGGTTCAGAAGTAGGACCTGCTACTGTTTCACACATGCATTAAACAGCCTGGGTTCTAGTGTTCTTTTGAGAAGAGCCTCATCTGCGTGAGGTAAATAACTTCAGGGACAAAAATGGAGAAGAGACTGAGGAAAAGGAGGTCCAATGACTGCCAAACTTGGGATCCATCTTAAGGGGAGTCTCCAAGGCCTGAAATGATTACTGATGCTATGGTGTGCCTACAGACAGGAGCCTAGCATGGATGTTCTCCGAGAGGCCCAACAAGGAGCTGACTGAGACAGACCAGATACATACACCTAACCAATGGACAGAAACCAGAGAGCCCTGCAGTTGAATTAGGGAAAGGCTGGAGGAAGGCAACCCCATACAAAGACTAGCAGACTCAACTAACCTGAGACCTCTCAGACACTGAGCCACCAACTAGGCAGCATACACTAGCTGGTTCGAGGCTCCCAACACATATACAGCAGAGGACTGCCTGGTCTGGCCTCAGTGAGAGAAGATGCACCTAATCCTCGAGAGACTTGAGGCCCCAGAGAGTGGGGAGGTCTGGTGGGGGTGGGGTAAACATCCTTGTGGGGATTGGCAGGAGGAATGGGATGAGGAACTGTGGGAGGGCAGACAGGGAGCGGGTAACAACTGAATGGTAAAAAAAAATAAAAGTAATTTAAAGAAAAAGAAAATACAGTGTCTTCCTGAAATAGCTTTCCTGAGTGGGCTGTGTATGTTTTTCCTTTAACTGCAATTCAGGGTTACCTCTCATGGGTGCCGTCCGTGCTTGTGTGCTTATGGGTTCTGTTAGGTGTGTTCACACGTTGAACTCTTGTTTAGGTTTTTGCCACCCCTGATTGGTTATCAGCAAGCTTGTTAGGGTCTGACTGTATTAAATGGACGAGGAGGCTCGTAACTCAGTAATGTAACCGTTAAACCTTAAAACTTGTAAGATGTTTGCACCCTTTGGCCCATTCATTTTTCTTCTAGAAGTGTATCCTGGAGAAACGAACAAGAGATATAACTAAACATTTAACAATAACAGTTAGGGTCTGTTTTGTGTGTGTTTACTAATTTTACAGAATTTTTTTTTATTTTGTACCCAAACAATGCTGTTTCCGATGATCACATGATTTCTGGAGAGCCACAGCCCAGGATCTTATTCAAGGTTATCAAAATATTTCAGTTAACATAATGAACACTTCTCAGAGAAAACTGTAGGTCCAACCCAACTACACAACTTCATCCAGCCTCCCTTTGTTAACTGAGCACTGGGATCACGCTGTATACATGTCAGCATTAATCTTCGCTTAACTTCAAAAGAAAGTTAGTGACCTACGGGTAAGGAGCGCTCAACCCAAGGATCGGGCACCGTACAGAAACTTGAATGAGTTAAGGATGTGCAGCGCAGTGGCAGATCACACACCTGATGTATGCCCCCAGTACCACAAGACAAACCAAAACAAAAGCCTTGAAGTATTCAGACATCATAGTCTCACAGCTCCATACAAACTACTGTGGTCTCTGTCACAAGCTAAGAAACCAAGCTTAGATTTAGATATGAGATAACCTCCTCTGGCTACAGCAGCATCCAGGAAGCCTCTTGGTCAGTGTTTACAGTAAGTAGGTAGAAGAACTTTTGAGTTTATAGAGCAAAACCATTCCATATATTTGGTCTCAGACATATCTGTCCTGCATCGCAGGGGACTTTTGTCAAAGGTGGTACTCTTATAGAACCTTACACCCTGGAAGAGTCTATTCCTGGAGCTGATTGGGCTCTAGAAGTCCTGGCTTTTGCTCCAGAGTAACTGTCATACTTTTTTTTTTTTTTTTTTTCGAGACAGGGTTTCTCTGTGTAGCCCTGGCTGTCCTGGAACTCACTCTGTAGACCAGGCTGGCCTCGAACTCAGAAATCTGCCTGTCTCTGCCTCCCAAGTGCTGGGATTAAAGGCATGCGCCACCACCGCCCGGCCATACTTTTTATCTATAGTCAACACTATACAGTCTTGAGTCACTTGAGAAGGGGGACCTCAACTGAAGAATTAATTACCTTAATCAGATTGGCTTATGGAGAGATTGTGTGTTGATTGATAATTATGCGTCAGAGCTCCAAACCGATCCCTAGGGAGGTGTATCTGGGCCAGAGAGTAAGCAAGCATGCAAGCAGCATTCGTCTATGGTTCCTGTATGAGTTCTGGTCCTGACTCCCCACAACGGACTGTGACTGGAAGTATAAGCCAAGGAAACCCCTTCTTTCCCTGAGCTGCTCTTGGGTGCCATGTTTAATCACAGCATCAGAAAGCAAACGACAATGCTAATTTTAATGTCTGCCTGAGGTCTTCCAGGCAGTGTTCTCCACACTCTAGCAACCTTATAGTTTCATTGTCTATAGCAATTTGCACCATGTAGTTTTACACTTATGAAACTGTGTTCTTCAGCATCTCAGCAGTAGTGGTAGCTCAAATACCTATAAAATTTAAACTTTGAAGCATATTACCAAGGTACCTTCTCCCCCACCCCCCAAATGGAGACTCTCCATGAGCACAAAGACTATAGATTCAACAGAAACCTTTTTGACCATGAGAGACTCCATAACGGGGAGAAACCATATAAAGATGGAGAGTGTGGGAAAGACTTCATTATGACCAAAAGTTTCACGGTCCATCAGAAGCTCCATACCCAGGAGAAAGCATCCAAGTGTGAGGACTGTGGGAAGGTGTTCACTTATCTCTCAAGGCTGCTTGTACTGTAGGATCCACACTGGAGAAAAACTCTTTGAATGTAGTGAGTGTAGGAGAGCTTTCAGTTCAAATAGGAACCTCATTGAGCATAAAATAATCCACAGTGGTAAGAATCCCTATGAATGTGAGTTGGTTTTTTAAAATTATTTATTTAATGTATATGAGTACACTGTAGCTGTCTTCAGACACATCAGAAGAGGGCATCAGAGCCCATTACACATGGTTGTGAGCCACCATTGGTTGCTGGGAATTGAACTCAGGACCTCTGGAAGAGCAGTCAGTGCTCTTAACCACTGAGCCATCTCTCCAGCCTCCCTATGAATGTAACCAATGTGGAACATGCTTCATTCTGGGAGGAAAAGCCTCATTGGGCATCAGAGGGTTCACACAAGGCGAAATCCTTTAAGTGCAATGACTGTGGGGAAGTCTTCACTTACCACTCAAACCTGATAGCCCATCAGAGAATCCACGACAGTGAGAAGCCCTATGAGTGTAATGAGTGTGGAAAGGTTCTACCCACAAGAGAAACCTTATGGAACACCAAAGAACTCACAGTGGGGAAAAATCTTATGAATGTCCTATATGCAGAAAAATCCTTACCTCTAGTAGAAATCTTATGTTAAAGAATTCACACTGGAGGAAAACAACTTATAAATGTGGAGAGGGTGGAAAAGATTTTAGTTAGAATAAAAACTTGATGGTACATCAGTGAATAAACACTAGGGGAAAACCCTGAGTGTGAGAAATATAGGAAAGCTTTTGCCTCTAAGAGAAATTTAATTGGCCACCAGAGAATCCACACAGGATAGAAATCTTATGAGTGTAATGATTGTAATAAAGTTTTAGGCAAAAAATAAAACCTCACTGTACACCAGAAAGTTCACACAGATGAAAAATCACTGAGTGTGTGAGGTCCACAAAGGAAATTTTACAGACTTTAAGACTTCACCAATAACAAAAGTTCATGCTGTGGAAGAATTACTTTGGTTGCAAATATGAGTCCAGTGAGTCTCAGAGATTCAGAAAATCTAGGTAGGGCTAAGCATGTGCATTAATATAAGAATGCTTGCCAGCATACATAAGATCCTGGATGTGATGGTTTGTATATGCTTGGCACTATTAGAAGTTGTGGCCTTGTTGGAGTTGGTGTGTCACCGTGGGTGTGGGCTTTAAGACCCTCATCCTAGCTGCCTGGAAGTTGGTATTCTAGCAGCCTTCAGATGAAGATGTAGAACTCTCAGCTCCTCCTAAACCATGCCTGCCTGGATGCTGCCATGTTCCTGCCTTGATGATAATGGACTGAACCTCTGAACCTGTAAGCCAGCCCCAATTAAATATTGTCTTTATAAGAGTTGCCTTGGTTATGATGTCTGATCACAGCAGTACAACCCTAAGACACTGGGTTTGAACCCAGAACAGTAAAAAAAGAAAAATACAGTCATATGTGAAATGACACACAATCATGGTTAAATAACTGTTGAACTATGATCCCTAGGTCTTAATGGGGTCAACTCATGACCTCTCTTACAGAGAAGTTGAAGAAACTTCACCTAGATTTTCAAAGTCTAGAAAAAAAAATCTCAATTCTAAGTAAAAGATAGTCTGTACCAAATCATTTATTGTGACTCTGGAAAGAGGCTTTGGAGCACTTTAAAACCGAAGAAACTGAAAAATAAAAAAATAAAAATAAAACCTCACTGTACACCAGAAAGTTCACACAGATGAAAATCACTGAGTGTGTGAGGTCCACAAGGGAATTTTTGGACTCATAAAAAAATAATGGTGACATTGTAAATGATAGAAAAATAAGTGTTTAGCTTAAAAACTGGGCATTATTTCTAAACATGCACATCATACATTTTTTTAAGATGGCATAGGTGCTACAGAAAACCTATATAGAAGTGTAATCCAGAGTTATGAGACAGAGAAGTGAGTGGAAAGAGTCTGCTGCCTGAGAACAACCTGGGAAGAGCACTAGATTTAGAATCGGAAGACAGGGGTTTGGAGTCTGGATTTTCCCAGTACAATGTGATGTCATTGATGGCCTCAAACTTGTGGTGACCCAGCCACAGCCTCTAGAAAGCTGGGATCACAGATGTGAGCCACTAGTCCTTGGCTTGATGCTGTGTAATCATTTAAGATATACCCACTGAGGGACCTGAGGGAAGAAGGGTGCTGTCTTCTTCTAGGTTTATCATTTCAAACACACAAAACTAAATAGCTGTAACTGGAGTGTTATGGAAGTCATTCAGGGGCAGAGAGCAATTTTGAAATGTTTGTGAGTTTTGTTATTGTTAGATTTAATTTTCGTTTTGGGGGCCCGTTCTCTCTATGTAGCCCTGACTGAGCTGGCACTCACTATGTAGATCCGGCCAACCTCCAGTGCAGAGATCCACTTGATTCTGCCTCTTGAGTGCTGGTGTGCAACACCACTCCTAACGGTTCTGAAATCTTTTAAGACAGTTGAATACATCTGAATATGAATGGTTGCTAATTTTTCTTATTGGCAATAATGGTAGTGTACTTGGAATAAAGCGTTTTAATGTTTATGATTTCCAAAATTGACCTCAATTATATGAGAATTAAGGCAAATATTGTCGAGATGAAGGATAGGGGCATCCTCTGTACCATTCCGTCAACCTTTCTGTACCATTCAATATTTTGAAGATAAAAACGCTGAGGGAATTTTCTACAATGGTCAGCTCTGGTAGGTGCTCGGCTTGGGACACTGCTACTGGCTCCTGGCTAATAATACCCTGCACGCCCTCGGCACCGAGGCGGACGACCCTCGTATTCCTAGAGAGGCCGGCCTGCCTGGGGAGCCGGAAGCCCGGCGCGAGGCACTTCCTGTCCGGTCATTGTTCTCACCCCGGTTGCTGCCGAGACACTCAGAAGTCTTAGTCCACGAAGCTGGCGCCGGCCTGGCTGGGCCTCTGTGGCGAGCCGGTCGCGGCGGACGGCGAGAGGCGCGGGACTGCCCTCCACCGACCATCGCTGACCATCGCGGGGCCGGGAGGTAGCTCGGGGCGGCGGGCCTGCTTGCGGGGATGGAGGAGGGCGGCCTGTGCAGATGGCTCCGGCCTGCTGGGGCGAGGGGCCCGCGGGAGTCTGGCCAGAAGACCCAAGCACATGGTGGAACGAGTCTCAGAGGATCTCCTGCCAGGGAGACGTAACCCCGTCACAGTAGAATAACCCGCCAGAGTTACTCTTTGAGGCCGTGGTGGAAAGCGTGGCATAACTTAAGAATTTCAGTATGTACAGCAAAGTTGATGTTGGAAAATGAGTATGATTACCCCTGAAGCAGCAGCAGAATAAAGCGATTTAGTAAACATCAGCACCAGTTTCTAGTAAAAGAACCAAAGAGGGATAGAAGCAGAAACTTCAAACTCCTTATATACAGCTAAAATAGATTACTTGGCTTTATTTAAAGTAAAACAAAACCCCTGTCTGCTTGCCAGAGATAAAGAGGTCCTGTTAATTAGCAGTTGTGTGTGCCTGACTTTAGGTGCTGTTTTAGAAAGCAGTTTGACAATAAATATAAACCCTTAAGCTAGTGACCTCCCTGTTTCTTCTGAAGGAGTAATGCAGTAGGTCAAAGGAATTCTTTGTACAGCAAACTATTACCAAAATAATCAGCGAAGCCCACGTTTACTAAAGAAAAGATTGTGAACAGGATATGGTTAAGTAAATTTAGAATGCTCTGTCAAAATGAGGTAGGGATATGTGTATGTGTGTGATGTGTGTGCGTGCGTGTGCACACACATCACACACACACATGTTCTGTATCTTCTGTATATTGAAAGGCTATTAAGACTTATGAAACACTGAGTCAAGAGCTGGTTGTGGCTGAGGGTATACCTCAGTGGTAGAGCATTTGTCTAGTATACATTAGGCTTTTGTATGGATTCCCAGAATGGCAGAAACAACAAGCAAAACCACCAGTAAAGAGTGGTGAACTCTGTGCAAGTGCAGTCTGAAGATGCACACACAGGACTAGGAAGTCACTCAATCTGTGTATGTATATGTTTATTCGAGTGTATGTACAGGTCATTTTTATGTGTTCATTCAACCTCTTCAGTGAGACTGACAATTATAGATCATTGTGTAACAATTAAAAATAAGGATAAACAAGGTCGACGTGAATAATTTTGCTTTACCGCCAGTATTTGGTCTTAATCAAACATTTGGAAGATGTAGAAACTATAAAAATCAAACCGACAAAAAGAACCTGAAAAATACTTGTAATTATATTCTGAGATAATCATTCTTTTCTCCTTGGTAATGAATCTTTGTAATATCCCTTTTTTTAAAAAAAAATCAGTCTAGCTGGGCAGTGGTAGCACACCTCAGCACTTGGGAGGCAGAGGCAGACAGATCTCTGAGTTCAAGGCCAGCCTGGTCTATAGAGTGAGTTCCAGGAAAGCCAAGGCTACACAAAGAACCTGTCTCGAGGAAACAAGAAAACAAAACAAAATCAGTCTAATTCTGAAAATATGTGTCCCCATAGTAAAAACAAACTATAAGTAAAATAATAATTATCACTGGATTGGAATGTTTCCTTAATCTTTTTCTATATAAAACTTTTTACAGTTAAAATGTTAGTTTTTTCTCATTTATTTCTTTTCTTTTCATTTTTTTTTCTTTCAGAGTCTCAATGTCCAGCCCTGGTTGGCCTATGTAGGCTTCCCAGGTGCCAGGTGCTGGGATTAAAGGTGTATACTACCGCTGGTAACATCAACCGGTGGCTGAGTGCTCCCTGTGCTGTATTTGCTGTTAACCCTATTTTCTGGTTATGCAGTGACTGTCTCATCTTGGCTCTGGTGACTTGAAGGTTAGATGGAGCTTGACCGGTGTTGGATGTCCCTCAGCTTTCCAGGATCCTGCACTGAACGGAGAAGATGACTGCAGAATTGAAAGAGACCATAGGCAGAGCCTCTTGGGGCCCAGTGAAGGTGAAAAAGGAAGAAGATGAGGAAAGTGTCGTAGGTCAGGCATCCAGCCGACAAGTGTACTCTGAGGCTGTCAAGGACGCGGCCCCAGGGGAGGGTCCTTATGTAAGCATCGGTGTATCAGAAGAGGAGGAGGAGGTAAATGATGGTCTCGGGGAGAAGAAGAGAAATGCAGACCTCAGATAGTTTTGCAGGCACTCTACTGCCAAATCCAGACTCCTTTTTCCTGATGAGGGCTCTGACCTTTATTCCTTTGGAAAAGAGTGAGAGTTTTCCTTCTGAATGACGTGCTGGTGTGTTCTGTAAGTCTCCAGCTTCCAACCAATGCTACATAGAACTCGAGCGTTACAGTATCCCGTTGCCCACATGATACTGTATTCTAATCAGATCAGATTCTGGGAATAAGACCTGGGTTTCTGTGATTTTATAAATACATCAAGTGACTCCATCCAGTTCTTTATCGTGGTTAATGTCTGCCACCTGAGGTGTTGTTAAGTATCATTTGAGTTTAGGAGGTCTGGGATGTTGCTACAGACATTGCTCATTTATAACCAAACAGCTCGGCTCAACCTGGCTTGAATTCCTGCCTTCACCACCACGTGCTTGGATTGAGAGCATCCATTGACACACTTTGACTTGCCTTTCATGGTTTCAAGCACACCCCAGGTTCGTTCAGAGGTCTTCCCAGGGCTCTTTATGAGACTATATGATCAGAACCTTGGTTGATTTGATCTTTAGGGAGCAGGAAATCCTGCTGGAAAATGTGTCCCAGTGCTGCCCTCAAACTCTCTTAACCAAGGGTGACCTCAAAGCTCTCATCCACCTGCAGCCACTCCCCATGTGCTGGCCTTACAGATCTGTGCCAGCACACCTAACCTCTGTAGTGTGAGGTGAGCACTGTGATCTGAGCTTCTGAAAGCCACACTCCCTGCTGGCCCAAGCTAGGACTCCCCAGCAGAAGAAGGTGTGTGCCGTAGAGCTAAAGTGTCAGCCTTGCTTGTCTACCCAGGTCTTCTGGGGAGTTGGGGAAGGCTCCTACCCAGTATCTGTGATCTCCAGGAATGTGTTTTCATCCTCAAAGCTGTAATCACAGAGCTCCAGTCTTCAGTCCCTTTGTAAACAAACTATACTTGTTTCTAGGGTCAGAAGATGTTCTGGGACATGGCGGTGGTACTAAAAGCAACACAGGAGGCTGCTGCTGCTTCACCCCTTGGGAGCTACCCATTGACAGGGACTTTGACCAAGAGTGAAATCCTGGAGCCTCATGGGAACCCAACCCCACTAGGTAAAGTTCAGCTCCCTGATCTCAGTTGCACTAAAAAGTGTGGGTGGGTGTCTGGTTTCTTTTTGAGTCATGTAGCGTGAAGGTGTTGACCCTGTCAACCTTTCAGAGCTGCATGTGCAGTTGCCACAGTAAGTGGCTTATTTCGTACAGTCTAAAGAGCACAGAGGTAAATTCTAAACTCACCTTTTCATCATGCTTCGATTTCAGCACTTTTCACGTCTACACATGTATAAACCCATGTCTTCATGTGTTTCGTGGCTGTTTATAACTTACAAACAAAGGCTAGTGCTCTGTGTATTTGTTTTCATTTTCCTTTCTGAGATGGTCTCATGGCCCAGACTAGCTCAAAATTCACTAAATAGCCAAAACTGACCTTGAATGTTAGACCAGTTTTTGGTCTTTACCTCCCAAGTGCTACCATGTGTGCTGGGGATTAAACCTAAGGCTTCATACATGCTAGGCAAACAATTTACCAGGCAAGTTACATCCTCAGTCTTAAATGTCTTAAATATTTTGAGAGATGGCTTGGCTGGTAAGAGCACTGGGTGTTCTTTCAGAGGACCTGGGTTTAAATCTAAGCACCCACATGGCAGTTCACACCTGTCTATAAGTCCAGTTCCAGCTGGGCAGTGGTGGTGCACGCCTTTAATCTCCTCAGCACTTGGGAGGCAGAAGGCGGATTTCTGAGTTCAAGGCCAGCCTGATCTACAGAGTGAGTTTTAGGACAGCCAGAGCTACACAGAGAAACCCTGTCTCTAAAAAAAAAAAGTCCAGTTCCAGTTCCAGTGGATCTGACTCCCTCAGACATACATGTAGACAAAACGCAAATGCATATAAAACAAAAAGAAATAAGTAATTTTTAAAAACTAGTAACTTTAGGGCTAGTGAGACAGCTAAACACGTAAAGACTCCTGATGACCTAAGTTTGATCCTGAGACCCTTGTAGTGGAAGAAAAGCAATACGTTGACTCCTGAAAGTCAATCTCTGACAGCCACACATGTGCTTTGACAAGCTACCTCCATCTTCCAATAAGTACAATTTTAAAACTCTTAAAAGATACCTTTAGAGCCAGGCAGTGGTGGTGCACGCCTTTAATCCTAGTACTTGGGAGGTGGCGGATTTCTGAGTTCTAGGACAGCCAGAGCTATACAGGGAAACCCTGTCGGGGGGGGGGGGGCGCGCAAGATACTTTTAGTTTGGTATCATGACCTTTAATCCCAGCACTCTGGAGACAGTGGCAGTTGGATCTCTCTGAGTTTGAAGCCAACCTGGTGTACATAGCTGGTCCTTACATAGTAAGACCTAAAATACCTTCATAATAAAACAAAAAATACCTTCAACATGGAAAAAGTTATTACAAACCATTAGTATGAAAATGATTGAAAAAGTTAATTCAGGCACTGCTCATGGTGGCTCACTCCTTTAATCCCAGCACTCAGGAGGCAGAGTCAGGTTAGATCCCAGGGTTCTAGGCCAGCCTGGTCTTCAAAGTGAGCAGTGAGGGCTACACAGAGAAACCCTGTCTTAAAAAAATTAAAAAATACTTGAGGGCTCTCAGATAGTTTGGTGGTAATGGCAGTGTTCCCAAGCTTTTTGACCTGAGGTCAATCCCATGGGACCACCTGGTAGAGAAAATCAGCTCCTGCAAGTTGTCCCCTGACTTCCACATGCACATTGTGGCATGTACACACATACACAAAACACAAATGTTGGGGTGTGGTGTGACCAGTTTATTCAAACATGCAGAGATTAAAAGACAACACAGACTAAAAACAGTAAGATGGCCTCACTTAATGAAATCAGTCTTCATTAATGTTATTTTTGTCATCATCTTGGTTTGTTGTTTTGTTTTGAGACAGGGTTTCTCTACATAGCCCTGGCTGTCCTGGAACTCATTATGTAGAAGACCAGGCTAGCCTTGAACTACAGATATCAACCAGCCAAATGCCTTCCAAATGCTGGAATTAAAGGTTTATACCACAACACATGGCCCATGAAATCAGTCTTGATTGGCTGTGGCAGAATTCTGCCTGTGAATAAGGGTTGAGAATGTGTTTACATGAGTCAGAAATGTCTCAAGGGGGAAAAATTATACTTCATAACTAAAGAAGACACAAAGTAGCTTAGAGGGCCGACTTCATGTAAATTTCAAATCTTTGTTTTCTTATGCCAATGTCTCCTGTAGTCTAGACAACTTTGAAGCTTTGAAAGTCCTGCCTCTACCTCCCAGATGTTGAGATCACAGGTGTTTACAGTCATGCCCACCTGATATCTTTTATCATTAAGCTTTATTTATTTAGCGTCTGTATGTGTGTGCCCACAGCAAAGTGTACACACAGAGGTGAGGAGACACTTGTGGAGTTAGTTTTGCCCTTCCACTTTTAAATGGTACCAGAGTTGGGTAACAAGAGCTTGTACCGGCTAAGCCTTATATAGATTCCATGTTTTTTAAAATAGTGAAAGGTGTAAGTTTATAGTTGAAATTGCAGAACACATATTTAACATATTTGCTACCTTTTGCTCAGTCCTCTGCACCAGGAAAAAAAATAGTAAAAGGAAGGAAATCAGATACTGACATGAGAACTTGCTGATGCTCTGGCTATGGTTTGGTGATAGGATATTTGTATCACATTGTAAGAGCAGCCAGTGTTCTTAACTGCTGAGCCGCCCCCGAGCCTTGATGGGTTTTTGTTTTTTGGTTTGGTTTAGCTTGGCTTTTCAGACAAATTCTCTCTGTTTAACCCTCGCTGTCCTGGAACTTGCTGTAGACCAGGCTGTTCTCAGACTCAGAGCAATCCTCCTTTCTCAGCTACCCATGTGCTGGGATTAGGTGTGTGTGTGTGTGTGTGTGTGTATTTGCGTGTGTGACCATATCCAGATTTTATCCTTCTTTTGCTATCATTTTCACACACACAAAAGCCTCAGTTGGAAGGTCTTTTGTTTATGGATAGGGATTTTCTATAATTAACTGAGCAGTTAATGTTTATCCATACTAGCTGCTCAAGAAAAAAGGCAAAGGTTGGTATCCTTCATAATTTTGAGACCTGTTTTCAGGTAACCAGAGTATTGTCTACAGTTTTGTCCTGTTACTCTGGTTAAATGTCTGATATTGCTGATAGAAATAAGTAGGGCAGTTTCTCTCTTAGTTACAGGAACAACAGTTTTAGTTCAAAATATTTTGCATAGAAAATGATAGCAGGATTATGTGGAAGATGAGATTATTCACCTCAGGAAGAACAGGGTCAGGATCTCAAGTTTCCGGAACTTCCCCCTAGGGGTAACATCCAGCACTAGGCCTTATGTGACACTCAGACCAGAACCATGATAGATTCTGGTGAGGGCAGGTGTGTGGCAGAACGCAGACCCTTCTGTGGTTTTACCCTCTTTGATGAAGTCTTATTTTCCTGACCTTGGTAAGCCTGGTTTTTTTTAATATGCCAGAGGAAACTAACATTTATATTTTCTGTTTCTTGGTACAGGTACCAAAACCAAGAACCTAGAGTTATTGATTCCT
The DNA here is from genome assembly GCF_004785775.1 of Grammomys surdaster. Lineage (NCBI taxonomy): Eukaryota > Metazoa > Chordata > Mammalia > Rodentia > Muridae > Grammomys > Grammomys surdaster. The sequence continues at coordinate 650,261 of NW_021604620.1, read as the reverse complement.
AAAACAGAGATATGTGATGACTCAGAGAAGCCCCCCATGATTTTAGGACAAATCCAGAAAAGCGACCTTCAAGGACCTGAGTTAAGAGAATCTTGTGAAAAGGGAAATGTGTTAAAAAGGCAGAGAATAAGGCAGGAAAAAGGAGATTTGAGAAAAATAACAGTGAAAGACTGTCCATTATCTGAAAGCTTCCGAGATGAGGAAGAAGAGAAATCTAAGAAGTCTAGGGGGAAATACAGCCTTAGCTCTCCTCCTGATAAAAACCAGAAGATACACCCTGGGCAAAAGCCGTTTACATGTAGCGAGTGTGGGAAAGGCTTTAGTCAGAGTGCAAATCTTGTTGTGCATCAGAGGATCCACACTGGGGAGAAGCCCTTTGCGTGTCACGAGTGTGGGAAGGCCTTCATCCAGAGTGCAAACCTCGTTGTGCATCAGAGGATCCACACCGGACAGAAACCCTATGTCTGTGGAAAATGTGGGAAGGCCTTCACTCAGAGTTCAAATTTGACTGTCCATCAGAAAATCCACTCCTTAGAAAAAACCTTTAAGTGTGGTGAATGTGAGAAAGCCTTCAGTTACAGCTCGCAACTTGCTCGGCACCAGAAAGTCCATATAACTGAGAAATGCTATGAATGCAATGAATGTGGAAAAACATTCACTCGCAGCTCCAACCTCATCGTCCACCAGAGGATCCACACTGGGGAGAAGCCTTTCGCCTGCAGTGACTGTGGCAAAGCCTTTACCCAGAGTGCAAATCTTACTGTGCATCAGCGAAGCCACACTGGGGAGAAGCCATATGAGTGTAAAGACTGTGGGAAAGCCTTCAGTTGTTTTTCTCACCTTATTGTGCACCAGAGAATTCACACTGCAGAGAAACCTTACGACTGCAGCGAATGTGGAAAAGCCTTCAGTCAGCTGTCTTGCCTTATTGTCCACCAGAGAATTCATAGTGGAGATCTCCCTTATGTGTGTAATGAGTGTGGGAAGGCCTTCACTTGTAGCTCATACTTACTCATTCATCAAAGAATTCATAATGGGGAAAAACCGTATTCATGTAATGAGTGTGGGAAGGCCTTCAGACAGAGGTCCAGCCTCACTGTCCACCAGCGAACCCACACGGGAGAGAAGCCCTATGAGTGTGCAAAGTGTGGTGCGGCTTTTATTTCTAACTCACACCTCATGCGACATCACAGAACCCATCTTGTTGAATAGCAAGGAAGAGGACGATGCCCTGCTCACGGTCATAACCTACTGCTCCTAATAGCGGGCACCTCTGTTCTTTATTCTTCCTTTGCCAAAGTGAAGACTGTACCCTTTAAAGTTATTTTCTGGAAGGTAATTAAACATACATTTCAGAGGCTAATTTAAAGAAAATAAAACTTAAACACCTAGGACTTTGTTTTAACGGTATGTATCCTAAATAGTCATGTTTTCTAAACAGAATGAGGGTTTTTTCCTCCCATGCATATATGTATGGGTCTTAATCCTGCTAAGTTTCAAAGCTCGGATGAGGCCATGCATTGTGGGTGGTGTGGGAGCAAATGGATTGTGACTTTTATAGGAATCGGTCCTATAAATTTATTTATTTTCATATGCATGTATAAATTGAGCTTATTTGGAGAAAGTTTTTTGCTCCGTATTTACTTCTTTAAAATTATGAGTTAATTGACCTTTGATCTTGTCCAAATCACATGAACCAGTGAATTTCTATATTGATACATCTGTTCATTACCCAGCTGATAACAACTCTTCCCAATTCAGTTACAGCCCTCACGTCTGTAACTGGTTTCCTAACGTTTTTAGTAGAGGAGAAGGGGCTGCCCTTGTTAAAGCTGTCAAAGGTGTCAAAGATATTCCTGCTGCATTGAGTCATCCCCCTCTTCCTAGGCTGGCCCTGAAAAAGCTGGTTGAAAATGCCAAAGCCGCACTTCCAGAGTTGCTGGAATGTGAAAGAACTTTTTGCTAGGCCTGTTGATAAGCATTAAGAGTAAAGCCAGGTTGCTGCGGAAGTGACTTAGCTGGTAAGTGCTGTGTGCACAGCCTGAAGACCTTAGCGTTCAAGTAAAAGGTATGAGACTGGAGAGCTCAGCTGTTACGAGCACAGCGCTGCTGTGGAGGACCCAGGTTCAGCTCCCAGCACCCACATTTGGCTCACCCACTTTAACTCCAGTTTCAGCAGATTTGCCATCCTCTTCTTGCTTCCTCATGCTCTGGGCACAGCCCTGGTACTCATCCACACATGCAGAATAAAACTAGAAAATCTTAAAACAAAAAGGTGGGCACAGTGATACACATCTGTAACCCTGACACAGAGGTAGGCGAGCGTGGAGAATGTGGTGGGAGAGATAGGTGGATCTCTGAAGATCATTCATCAACCTGACTAGTCTAATCAGCCGGTTCGGTGTGAGGCCGTCTCCAGAGAGGTAGAGAGCAATCAATGGAATCTCTTATTAAAGTTGACCTCTGGCCCTACACACACTCAAGTGTGCAAAGAGTAGAACCAGAAAGATCATCCCACTCTCAAATGAGGATTATAGTTGTAGGGTGAAACACTACTGTAAAGCATGAAGTCATACACAGATATTTTGGCAGCACACCATGTTACTCCCAAGTTAATTCCTTCTGGTTTGGGAAGAGGTATCCTCGGGCATTTGTCCCTTCCTTGGTGACTTGTCCATCCTACATCTATCATTCTCCACTAGCCCCTAGTTCCTCTCTTCCCTGTGATTGTAACTCCTTTGGGAAACTCAGAAGTTATGAAAGTTCTTTCTATTGCTATATTGTAGCAAGCTTTGCTCATTGGTAGGTCATACTAGCTGATTTTTTTCCCTCTTCCCTTTTCCCTCTTGCTCTGGCCCCGCTCGCTCCGGCCCCAAGGTTTTTATTATTATATGTAAGTACACTGTAGCTGTCTTCAGACACCCCATAAGAGGGCATCAGATCTTATTATGGATGGCTGTGAGCCACCATATAGTTGCTGGTATTTGAACTCCTGACCTCCGGAAAAGCAATCAGTGCTTTTAACCACTGAGCCATCTCACCAGCCCTGTCTGATTTTCTTAAGGCTACCATGTAGTGCTGGGAATTGAATTCTGGTCCCCTGAAAAAGCAGCTAGTGCTTATTAGCTCATGACATTTTTTTATAATGGAGACAAGTTTACAGTCTCTCAGGAGTCTGACCCAGGTACATGACCTTTAGATCTTGCTTCTTTAGATGCCTCCCTTGCCAAATGGTGCCATTTCATCTCTTACTAAGATGTTTGGCTAGCCCTTGTCTCAGCTCTGATTCAGTGAGTGGTCTAAGAATATTCCTATTGCTTGGGGAAAAAACAAACAACAACAACAAAAAACCTCCTAGTTCTCAAGACATAGACAATTGCTCTCATGAGGTAAACAATCTTCTACGTTCTGCTATTCCTAAAATCTAAAGATTAGAACAATCTAATTGGGCGGTGGTGGCACGCCTTTAATCCCAGCACTTGGGAGGCAGAGGCAGGCGGATTTCTGAGTTCGAGGCCAGCCTGGTCTACAGAGTGAGTTCCAGGACAGAGAAACCCTGTCTCAAAAAAAATACAAAACAAAACAAAAGTAAATAAATAAATAAAAAATTAAAAAGAATAATAACTTACTCTTTTGCTTTCAGCATTCCTTAAGTCAAGTGTCAGACTTCTGACTAAGAAACCCAAATTAGCTGGATGTACTGGCACACACCATTAATCCCAACACTGGTGGCACAGAGGCAGGTGAATTGAGGCCAACTTGGTCTACGTAGTGAGTTCCAAGATAGCCAGAGCTACATAGTAAGACCCTATCTTGAAAAACAAAATAAACAAGAAACCTGACTTAAAGTTTACTTATAAATCTGTGTCAAGCTCTATCCAAGTGCTATACAGCAGTTACATTTAATGCACAGTTTGATGTTTAGTGCAGTTAAAACTGACCTGGGTGTTAGTTTGCTAACCATACTTGGAAGTCTATGCTGTTATGGACAAATGGTCAGAGAACAGTATTTGGCCACTACCTGCAGGTCACCTCAGTCCCAGGGACTATGAACACTCTTAAAAGTCCCTACAGCTTTGGTAAGTTATCTGTCCTCTTTTTTCAGAGAAGCCATGAGAACCCAGTGCCAGAAGTTGGAGTCTAACCAGTGTACATACTGCAAAGGAGAAAGACAAAACAGGAGGAGATGCCCTTAGTACATCCAAATGATGCCATATGGTCAGCAAAGACCACAACTCACCCCAGCAGATGGCACAGCTGGTAAAATGCTAAAGGAAGCCAGTGTGTCTCCTATCTCCAGGAATCAGAGGGCTGTATTTGAAACTGGCCTTAATAACAACAAATGGTTAATTCTGACCCCTAACTAGTTAGAAAAGGATAGAAGGAAGAAAGAGATCCCTGAGCATAAACTTTTTTACTTTGTTTTCCTGACCAAGACCATTATCAACTTGTGACCAAGCCCCTCCTCTCCCCTAAAATCCATCACCCATTGAATGACCAAAAAATCACCTATCCCAGTTCTTGGAAGTGAGGAGTTGTCCTTCTCTTAGAAGTGTCTTCTGCTTTCTGGGTACAATGGCATCTTGGGGGCCCTAAGAAAATTGTGATAATGGCGAAGTCCTGGGAGAGCTAGCTGTATCATTTGTTGTCCAGTCTGTGTGATGAAAAAGTGCAGGGCTTAAAGATAGAAAAGCACTATATAATCTGTCTCTGGAAATCTTTCTTACCTCTTTGTGTTTATTAATCATAACTTTCAAAGTACTATTACATCTTTCCATACCTGTTTGTCCTGTAGGATTGTGTGGCATACCTGTAACATGCTTCATGTTGTGACATGTAAAAAACTGCTTTGTTGTTTTTTTAAAACAAAATCACAAATGTTTGACTTACAAAATGAAGACTTAGGAGCCAGATGCTGTGGTGAAAGCCTGTTAGCTCAGAGAGGCCAAGAAAGCACCCAACTAAGCTTCCTCATCAACCCGTGTCCCAGAAGGAAAAACAAAACAAAACAAACAACAACAAAACCCTTCTCCACATGTCTTAAAATGCCTTTCAAACTAAATGTTTCTCGTTTCTACTTCCTGTGCATCTCTTTATCTGTCCTCCTGACTTCCTCTCACTCTCTATGGTATTTTCCTATGTTCGCACCTTGTCAACTGGTTGCTTGCTCTGTCTCTTGGCCTATGGTTGATTTTATTTTATCTTGTTTATAATAAACAGAAAGCTCTTGGATTAAAGATGTGTGCTAGGACTGAGACACACCACAACTAGAGACAGGTTTTTCCAGTTTACAATCTCGGACTTCACATTGTGATCAAATATCCTGCAACACTAATCCCCACAGAATATCCTCTGACTCTCCCACTGTCTACTGGTTGAAGTCAGAGCTTAGTCTGCTGCGTGAGTCTTTATAAGATCAGATAGCAGATCCCTTTTTAGGTCTTGTGAGAGAGGATCTGTAGGACCCTGGTAGACTTTTTGTAATCTTAAAAACTGCAATGAGACACAGCTCTTGGTTGACAGGTGTTTAGGACCAATACGACCATGTGCTGTGGCAGGCTCATCATGGTCTTCAGTCAGTAAAGCACTTGACTTTGATAAATTACCTTTGTCTCATCTTTCCCTCACAATACTGTTGCCGCGTCTGCTTCTCACTTTATGGTTAAGCAGATATTTTTTTGATTAATATTTCAATCAGTATTATATACAAAAATATTTTGCATTAGTTTTGCAACTTTTTGTCAGTTGCAGTTGGATAGAGGCGCTTGTATTTGATCACTGGTACCCTCATAGCGGTGGATGGAGAGGACCAGCACCAGGTAGTTGCCCTTTGACTTCTGCATCTGCTGTGGTATTGATGAATACACACATGATGACAATGATGACAACAGCTATTGAATTTTATTTAGTATATATTTATTCTTGTTTTTATGAGACGAGGCTTCTTTATGTAACCCTGGCCATCCTGGAACTTGCTCTGTAGACCAGACTGGCCTCAAACTCAGAGATTCACCTGTCTTTGCCTCCCAAGTGCTGGGATTAAAGACAAGCGCCACCATCTCTTGGAGAGAACAACAATTTAAACATTATTTCACTTGTTTTTAATTTTAAACAGCAGCCTATGCTGTGTTAAGATGGGCCTATAGAAAAACTATGATAACATTGAATTCGTACTGTATCAAGTGGAATTCCCTAGTCACTGTTCAGGATTCACAGGAGACTATGAATGTGGGTGAATAAGAAAATGCACTAGCCTTACCATGAGACTGTTGTCTTGTGAGGGTTTTGATTATATTAACTGACATTGTTTTGAACATTATTACATGGTGTGCACTCACTGATTTTAACACTCCACTTCCCTTAATCTTTATCAGGATGAAGCTAAATAAATAAATAAATAAACAAATAAATAAATAAATGGGACTGCTCTGACTTTCACCTTTAAATATTTGTATGACTGTTGAACATAATATTTATCTGACCCTACTACTCGTATAGACAATTGGAAAATGTAATTTATGAACTTAGAAGGCTACATGACAACCCGGCTTTTCACTGTTGTCTTGAGAGGTATTGTAAGAGTTGTTACATGGTTTTTACAGGCAGCAGCACACACTTATTTTTCTAATTCCATTTTCCACTTTTTCCCTCTTACGAGCAGGGCTCTCTGGTTTCCAAACCTGACGTTTTTTCTAATCAAAACAAAGAGATTTGTGACGCTGCAGTTCAAGAAACCAAGGTGGAAGAGAATGGAAGGGAATCTTGTCCAGGTGAGTGAACAGTCTGTTAAAAAAAAAAAAAAGTAGCTAACAAGAAGGCTATGGGAAAAATGTAAAGAAACTCAGTGAAACTTGGGGAGTAATTGCAGTCTTCCTTTGGGGATGTTAGAGACGGGCCCTGTTGAGCATCTCTGTGGCCACCCTCACCTCAAACTCATTTTTCCCCTCTCATCTGTGGCATTTTCCATTCCATTTTTTTTTTTTTTACTATCCATTCTTTGAATTCAAACCATCCACATGAACTGTTTTACATCAACTTTAGCTTGTGAGGTGGCTTACCACTTCTCTCCATTAACTATGATTCTCGTACTCCCTGGGAATCCACTGCTGCCCACTCAGTGGAGGTGGCTCACTAATGAACAGTAAGCGCACTCCCTTGAGATCTGTTTTGGACACTGAGCCCCATGACCGTGTGTCCTCAGCTTCAGTGCCAGTGCTTTCCCTCCATGTGAGCTACTCACCGATTACTTCTGTTTCGGTTTAGAAGAAACGTGCTGGTCCAGAGGTGGTATTTCTCAGATTGATTCACCAGAAATAACACTGAAGAAACGACATGAAAATTAGTCAGGATTTTATATTTGAAGATAAATAGATGACATATGAAGACATAGAGAAAGACTCTCTCAGACAGAGTATGAGAATTCATACTTTTCATAGACAAACAGTCAAATCTCATACAAGATCAGAGAATTCATACTGGAGATAAACTTCATAAATGTGGAGAACCTTCCAAGCAAAGACAAACTTCTCACAACATTAGAGACTTTATAAAGGACATGCTTGATATGATACATGCTATCAATGTAAGGACTACGGCACAGTCTTTTATCAGAACCCATTTCTTATTAAACATCAATGAATTCATACTGGAGAAAAGCTGTATAAATGTCAGGAATATGACAGAGCCCTTACTGAAAGTACCACACTTATTCAACACCAGAGACATCACACTGGAGAAAAACTGTATCAATGCAATGCGCGTGGTAAGGGTTGTAAACAGAAGACTTTTCTCCCTGCGCATACGAGAATACATAGTGGAAAAAAGCCTTATGAATGTAAGGAATGTGGAAAGCCCTTTGCTCATAGCTCACCTCTTACTGAACACCACAGGACTCACACTGGTGAGAAGCTCTGTAAATGTAGAGCACGTGAGAAAACCTTCTGGTAATATGCACTCCTCAGTCAACATTGCAGAATTCACAGGGTGAGTGAGAAGCCTAATGAATGTGTTGCATGTGGGAAGTTCATAACACACATTCAGTCCTTTTTAGACATGAGAGACTACACATGGCCGACTTGTAGTTTATGGCATTTTCCCTAGTGGGTAACTGAGACTGTTGTAGGGAGGAGAGGGGTGGTACGGAAGGAGCCTGTGTACTGGACTCTGAATGTGTCCCAGGAATGGAGAACACAGAGCTTATTCTGGGCGGATGTGAGGTGAGTGGAGATAAAAAGGACATTCTGTTTTCAGATAAAGCTTTCCTAATTGGTGTAAACCTCGTAGCAGAATTTCCCTTTAGGTGCATTACCTTGATACACAGCTAATTGTCAGCCTTCAGTCACGATAGGGGCTGATGAACACCCTGCAAATGCAATGAATGTGGTAATGCCAGACCCTTCTAAAGTAGAGCAAGTTCTTTTGTCTGACCTATGCCTGCATCACACATCCTGGGTTGCCCATCTGTAAATGCTTAGGATTCTGCAATATCGCTACTGCAAACTACTTTGGTATATTTGTACAAACTGTTAATTTTGTCTAAGTTCCCAGGTTCTTTCCTAGGCTCCCTGCTTGTACCACGTGGTAAAATATTCAGTCGATATCGTAAAAGTTTCCCCTAAGCTCACACTTTTTTCTCCAGTGTTATGCTTTTCACTAATTATGGTATATCATGAGAGTTTAAAAACCATATAATGGGATTTTTTGGACCTGTCAGCAGATAAATAAACACATGGATACATAATTATTTATAAAAGTTTAGGCACTATAGCTGGGCAGACTCTGTTAAATCATACAAATTAACCCCAGCTATTCCTGGCCTGTGCCCCTCCACGTGGCCCCTTACCTCTCTCACTCTCTCAGACCCAGCACCTCTTCCTTTCTGATTCATGCTGGCAAATCCTCCCAAGTCTGTTTCTTTTCCTAGAGACCCTCTCTCATCCTGGAAGTCCTGCTTTCCTTTTCCTGTCCAGCTATTGGCTGTCAGATCTCTATTAAGCCTATCAGTGAGTTAGAAAATTGTATGTTTAAAAAATACTGAGGTAGATGATAAACCATAAGAATAACAAAACCAAAATCTGGCCAGTACTCAGCTCTTTGTGGTATAGCAATCAACAATTGAATAATACAAAGACAGCCTTCACACAAAGTACAGAAATGTTACCTCAACAAAATTGTCATGTACTTACCTGTCAGCTCCATTAGGTAGGAACATTGACACTCATCACTGTATCCATAGTATCTGGTACCCAAATATCTATTAAACTGAACTGAAATGCTTAATTAGACATTTAAAGAATATTTTCATTTTATGTGAATTGGTGTTTTGCCTGTATGTATGTCTGTGTGAGGGTGTCAGATCCCCTGCAACACGAGTTACAGACAGTTGTGCACTACCATGTGGGTGCTAGGAATTGAACCAGAGTCCTCTGGAAGAGCAGCCAGTGCTCTTATCCTCTGAGCCATCTCTCCAGCCCCCTAATTAGGCATTTGAACATGCTATCATGAAGATCGTGACTGAGGCCCCCAGCAAGTAGCTATAGTGAACTATGAGAAGTATTGCTAGAAGCAAGAATTTTCAACCTTTCTCCAAGGTGAAAAAAAAAAATCAGGGAACACTTCACATTAGATGAAAATAAGTGTGGTTGCAGACTCACACCTATGTCAACCCACAAAATAAAAAGATAGGCACCAAAAAGTAATGCTAGCCCAACAGATCACTTATTAAAAAATTAAAAGTAATAAAGTGGAACCACTACCTGAGTGCATGGCTCCCTAATCTGGAGTAATAGCTAACTAGTCTTATTTATTCTCCGTGCTCTGAAGTTGAAGGATACAGTAGACAGAGGCATTACTCAAAAGTATGCAACAGGCCACATATGCAGTATCTACTATTCAAACTACAGTGTCTTCAGTTTTCATCTCTCACCTCTGTCCCAAATAACTCTGTTACTTTTCCCTTCACGGAGTTAAGCCCTTAGGACTCTATTTATACCTTATCCCCAGATAAAAAGACTCAACTTTTTAACATCAAGATTTCTGTTCTCGGCGTCTCAAGACAGTAATGGAAGTGGGCTTTGTTTGAGATGGCATAGTGCTGTATTCCTGTGTAGCTCAGGGTGACCTGGTAATCATTAGTCTAGGCTGGGCTATACCTCTGATAAGTCTCTCTGCTCAGCTACCGAAGTCCTTGAATTTTAGGCCTGCATCATCACATCTAGCTAAAAATGAGAATTTGCATTTTAACCCTTCCCCAGGGCAATTCCCATCTTTGTTGTGTTCAGTGTTTTTTTGGTGTCATCCAGTGTAAGGTTTTGCTAATAAGGGTGATATAGCAGAGGCTAAGGAAGTAGAACCGATTGGAAAGATTACAAGGATTAGATGTGGCTTTATTGGAGGAAGTGTGTTACAGGGAGTGGGCTTTGAGGTTTCAGAAGCCCAGTCAGTCTCTCTCCCTCTCTCCCTCTAATGCCCCTAGTTATCCCTGCACACCCTGCCCCACTTGTGGATCAGGACATAGCTCTGAGGTATATCCTTCTTCAGCACCAGGCCAGTCTTGCTGCCATGCTTCCTGTCCTGACGACAGTGGACCAAGCTGAAACTGTGAGCAAGCCCCCAATTAAATGCCTTTTTTTTTTTTTTTTTTTTTTTTTTTTAGAGCTTGCGTGTCATGGTGTCTCTTCTCAGCAACAGAACAGTGACTAAGACAGATCTATTTAAAAAATCCTCTATAAGCCTTTAATGTTAGATTTTGAAATAAACAACATCAGAAAATTGTACAAATGTAATTCTAAGTAAGAAGCAGGTCAAAGAACATATATATACAACAATCTCAGTTTTTTTTAAAAATCCAATATACATATATACATACCCATAGGTGAGAGATAGTAAAATGTTAACAGTAGTGAATGTCTGGCATTTCCAAACAAAGGGGCAGTGATGGATGGGTTTATTTCATGAAATCGTTTCCTGTATTTCTGAATTTTCTGTAATGGGTCTGTAATACTAGTGTAAAGTATCATGTGAAGATATAGAGAAAGTGATGGTTTTAAAAACACCTGATTACTTTCAATGCAAACCAAGTCCACAGTGTTTGTATTTACTCATTTTCGTCTTCACTGTCAAAAGAAAGGAGACTGCTATTTTTTATTTGCTTTTGTGAGTTCTTTCTAACTGAACTTGGCTTATTTACATCATCCTCATTTGTTTTCTTCTTTTTGGAGCTTGCTGTTAAACCTGAACACTTTTCATCTGAAGAACGCTTAACTGGTTTTCGATACACGATTCTTCCATCAGCTGGAGGTGGTTCTTCATCTGTGACAAAAAAGATCAATTGAAGCATTTTTTTCCTCTCTATTTTGCTGTTAACAAAGAGTCAAATGGCAAGAAAGTCTTATTCTGTACTTAATGATGTCCTTGAATCAATTCAGTCTGGTCTTCTCTTTGCTTTCAGTTATGCCCCACCCAGCACATACAGTCACCCAATACAAACTCACTACAGTTTTCTGTAACATTATTCCCCATTTGGTTACAGTGAAGATGTACAGCATGCATGCATGCTCTACTATTGAGCTGTATCCCCAGCTCATCGGGTTGTCTTTTTGAGTTGTGTTTGGAACCATAGTATTTCTGCAGAAAGCAATGTAATAGGTGTTCAGGAACAATGCAATACATAACACAGTATACTTCAGGCACTAATTAATTCACAGATCTCTGTGGACTGCTAAGCTTATTTTAGTAATAGGAAACTTTATATATACAGTGCACTAAGGTTGTTCTACTTATTTTCTATTTCACTGAAGGGACACTTGAGGCTCAGAGGTAAAAGAAATCACTTGCTCAAGGTTACACATTTGGTACAAAAGCCAATGCTTGAACCAAAGGCTTTCTTCAAACCATTCTATTCAATTAAAAAAATTATATTATTTTATGACATACCTGCTTTGGCAGCCTTTATTTCTGCTTTAATTTTCATGACCTCTTCAGCTGTTAGGTCTCCCTTTTTTAAAACTACTACTTGAGGCTGTTCATCTTCTTTGTCACTGTGACTGCCATCTTCATCTGGGAGCTGAGGCTGGATTTTCTACAGAAAATGTTTAGGTTGATAATCTTTAACCAAACACTGCCACTGTGAGCAGCTGTTATTATTAAAGTGAAATGGGCAGGGCAGTGGTGGTGCAGGCCATTATTCCCAGCACTTGGGAGGCAGAGGCAGTCGGATCTCTGTGAGTCTGAGGCCAACCTGGTCTACAGAGTGAGTTCCAGGCCAGCTATGACTACAAAGAGAAACCCTGTCTTCAAAACAAAACAAAACAAACAAAACAAGAACAAAAGCAAAATGGGTAACTATTCTTGAAATGAATAGAAAATAAAATTTTAATGAACTCCAAAGGGCTTATTTTCACTACACCAGAAAACAGATCTACCTGCTAGTTACCCTGGAAAACTTCTCCAGTGGGATTCACTTCTATCTAGCCTGTTCAGAGAAGTGCCATACTATCTTGCTTCCTTGTTTCTAATCCATATTTTTCATTCCTGTCTTGTCTGGATTTGATAAAAAAAAAAAAACCAAACCACCAATTTGTACTCACTGTACAAATGTAACAATTATATTTTGTCAGCTACATAAAAATGCTACTTTTTAACTAAAAAAAAGGTTTTGCATAAATACTTTGAAATACAGAATTACCTCATTTTTCAAGCTACTGTCTAATATTTAATTTTGGGCAGTCATATGTGAAATACCCTGCATGACTTGGCCTTTGCCCACTACTATATTCTATCCCATATCACTTTCACACCTTCTAGAGTCTAGACTCTCAACTAACTTTGAGTACTTAACAGTCCACTATGACCTTATCCACACCATTGCCTTCTTTGTTTCTCAAACTGTGCCTAGGAAGCCCCAGGCCAACTCTTACTCAAGAAGCTCGCCCTCAAACCTAAAGAGTCCCTCGATGCGTTTTTGAAGATAACTGCATGTCCTCTTGTGTGACATATGCATAGCTTTTAGGCAGCAAGAACGACTTTGTTTTCAACGTTATCTTTATTAGACAAACTCCTTTAAGAAGTACAGTTTCATTTCCCTATCTTGTGACATACAGTCTGGAAAACAGCAGAGATTCTAGTAGTCCGGGATAATTCTCCCAAAGACTCCAGATTCGAGTCATTTAATCAAGGGGCTTTAATTTCCTTATCTGAAAAAAGGGGACGATGCTGTCAATCACCTTGCTCAGGTAAAATGAGATCCGCAAGTGAGAAAGAAAAGGACAGAGAAGCTGTCTTGAGTTGCTACTAAGGGCCAAATCGTTTTCAAGAACAGCACTCTGTGAGTAAGAACTCCCTGAGCGCGAGAGGCCAGACCTGGGGTCCGGCTGGTCGCGAGTGAGGGACCTGTCAGTTACACCGGCACCAAGGAGCCGGAAGTGGTGTGCAGACCGAGGGTCTGACACGGGGCGACTCCCCCGGGCTCACCTTGGTCTCTACGGTGGGCCCCTCCCTGTAGCCGACTCGCTCTTTGAAGCGGGACAGGAAGGCGGGCTCTGCGGGCCGTACATAGGACACTTGGTTCCGCTTGCTCATGGTGGGTCTGACCAACAATAGCGCTCCCCAGACTTGGCAGGGTACAAAGTGTCAGTCGCCCGCGCCGACTTCTGACGTAGCCGCGTTCGTGGCGTCATCCGACCACGCCCAGGAGGCGTGGTACGTGGGCGGCGCCAAATTCAAATCTGCGTCCATCTTGGCGGGAGGCCTGTGTCGGTCCTGGCGCTAGCGAATCCGGACTGTGGTCGCTATGGCCCCTGGCTCCAAATGTAAGTTACGATCCTGCCCGGTGAGCTCATCGCCGCTGGCAGATGCCGGTGCTACGGGGCATCACCCCTTAGGGCGCTCCGCGAGGGCGGTGGCGGCGCGCGCGGTGGGAACCGGAGTTCCTCACGGAGTGCGGGCGCCCCGCCACGGCCCTACACCCGCGCGCTCCTCTCAGTGCAGTGGACCCTGCTGTTTCCCTGCTGGCTTCTAGTGTCCTGAGGGCGGCCCTTGCGCTCTGCCCTTGCTGCTTGATTACACATTTCTGACTTTCTGGAAGGGAAGGGATTTGCGTTCCCTTCGGTGGCCTACCCTCAGAGGAGGGAACTTTAAAGCGAATTGCAACGATCTCTTTACAATAGCTCCCATTCTTCATCCAAGACTTCACGAATTCCTGAAAACAGAATTGTGTCTTAGTACAGAACCCTATAGATAACTGTGCTTTGTAAATTAAGTATACCAAGATTAGCTAATACTAAAATACGGAAGTTATAGCAATATACAGTAATAGTTATTTGAAAGTGGTCTTTGACATAGTGTCTTACTGTACTCGTCTTACTTTTCTCCTGTGAGATGCTATGGTGTCTACCTGCTGAGAGAAATGCTGTAGACAGTGTGACAGAGTTAGTATCCAAAAGTCACTCGAACACAAGCTTTGTGATAATAGCCACTTGATCTGATAACAGAAGGCTGAGGCTGTTCGGAGAGTGGTACTTATAGTGTGTATAAGGACCTGGCTAAAGAGAGTTGTGTAGCGTGAGGCTTCATCATGCTTCTGAGAATAGAAGGCTGCTTGAGGCCGGCCTTTATACTGAGACCTTGTTTCAACAAAACAAAACAAAACCAAAAGCATAAAGACTTAGAAACTGTTGCATTCTGAATTTTCTATTTACTTGTTTTAGACTGTGGCTGATGGCTGAGGGAGAAACATAGAAAAAAGAAGTCCAGATTATGAGTAGACATATATATATTTGTAATAAATATATTATATATAAATCTAAAGAGACTGATTTAATCCCCCACCTCCAGTGTATATGAGTGCCACCTCTTATATTGCCTAATACTGTAAGCTATCTTTCTTAAATTGTTTTTAATTATTGGTGTGCATGTGTGTATATATGTGTGCATGGGTGCCAGTGTTGCTTGTATAGATGTACACACATAGGTGAAGATGCCCTTGGAGTGATTGGACACTCTAGAGCTGGCATTATGGGTGACTGAGCTTCTGAATATGGGTGCTGGCATCTGTTTTTTGTTTGCTTCTTTGTTTTTAGACTGATGATAAGATTTGAGAATAAAATGAGATGCTTGAGAAAATTGTGAAATTATACATCTGAATTTTACAATCGTGTTCATGTTCGTAGCTCTTTGTCAGTTGTAATTGTTTGCTGATGAGTTGTTTTATTAACCCCTTAAGTCTATTAGACCATTATCTGAACAACCATGTGTGATCTCCTTCTCTATTTAGAGTAGCCTTTTCCTCAACCGCTTCAGTAGGAAGAGAATTCAGGCGTTCAGTGCTCATCCTGGTTTGTGAATCGTCATAGTGTTATAGTTCTTCTTAAAGCCAGGGTCTCACATAATCCAGGCTGGTTTTAAGATTTCTGTGAAGTCAGGCAGGGCCTGGAACTTCTGATCCTCCCAAGTGCTGGGGACAGTTGTATTCGTGCCATGAGTAATTCCGTCCGCCTCAGCTGGTACTCTGATTTCTGTCATCACTGATCAGTTGTCTCTCTTCTTGAAGCACATGCGCATGGCACTTAGATTCTTTTGCTTGTTGTGGTGACTGTTGTGAAGCTCTGTGCCTGTGGGCATCCGTGATAGGCAGCAGCAGCCATCATGGCTGTTTAGTGTTGTAGTAGGTCAGCGCGTTATAGTTTGTTCTCCTTTTAATTGCCATTTAGTTCGCTCTCTCTTTTTGAACTTGAGGTTTCTAAGTTGAATTATCATGAATAAAACATCTGCACATAGTGTTTGACATGTTTTTAGGTAGTCACAAAAATGACCTCAAAGTTGAAAAAAAATTACAGTGAATGTATACAGAGGATTTCCTTGTAATGTCACACTTTTTTTTTGTTTGTTTTGTTTTGTTGGTTTTGTTTTTTGTTTTTTTGTTTTTCGAGACAGGGTTTCTCTGTCTAGTCCTGGCTGTCCTGGAACTCACTCTGTAGACCAGTAATGTCACACTTTTATGATAGCCACATAATAAGACTTTGTATTTTAACCTTGTCAACAGGTAGTATAATGGAGATGGCTGATGTTAGGAAAGATGAATCTAGAATGCCTGCCTGCAAGTCCTAGCATTTCTCAATACATCTTTTCAGGTTTCAGTTAGGAATTGTACCAGAACTTTCTACTTTTCTTTGAAATTTGTTTGCTTGTTTGTTTGTTTGTTGAGACAAGATCTCTCTGTGTAGTCCTCCATGTCCTGGTACTTGGTTTATAAACCAAGCTGGCCTCTAACTCGTAGATCCTCCCTTCCTCTGCCTCTGAAGTGATGGATTTTAAGACATGCACAACAGGTCTCCTCCCTGAAAATTTTCACTGTTGGGGTGGAGGGTTAAACGTTTTCTTTTATGGATCTTTGTAACTCAACAAAAACATGTACACACATGCCTGTTTGTTAGGGTAACATTTTTGTATATTGTAAAGGTGTGTCCTGCCTTTCCTTTCCTGCCTAGCTGTAGGACACCAGCTGTTTATTAAAGCCAATCAGAGAATGCCTTAGGCAAGTGAGGAAGGACAGAGACAACACTACACAGCATACAGAAATATTATCCCACCTTATCCCCCTTTAATCTGATCACCTGAGGAGAGCTCTGGAGAGCCAGAGCTTGTTCTCTTCCTGCGCTTCTTCAGTTTTTGTCCCACGGATTCTAGCTGCATTTACTTTTCTAAACTCTGAACCGTTTCTCCTCAGCTCAGCCAGATAAGCAAGCTCTCTGTGGTCTTTCCCACTTTTCCTGTGGCTGGTGATCCAAGCGCCCACTGCCTTTGCTTCCTTCCTTCAGGATCACTTTACTTTGTTGTCTGTTGTCCAGTGTTGAGAACTCGTTGCGTGCTTTTGGTCCAGTTTCCTGTTACTTAAGACAAGTAAGTAAATGCAGCCCTTGCTACTCCAGCATGGCTGATTGAAAGCAATTTGAAATTGAAATCAAATAGAAAGCAAATTGAAACAGATTGAACTCCTTCTGTTCCTAAGGACATGCAAAAACATGATGAGCTCAGGTTTCAGAACACAAAACTGTTATATATATATAACATATACATCTATATAGTATATATGTATTTCTTTATCATCAGCATTTGAGAGGACTGTGAAAGGGGCTGTAGGGCTGTGGGTGGGGTGGTTTGGTAGGCTTGTCTGTTTTCTGCTTCACAGGTATTGATTTAAGGTATAGATGGAAGTATAATCTCCAGAAATCAAGTTCTGTTACGACATTTTGCTTTTATTTTTTCTCTTTTTTTTGAAATTTTTATTAGATATTTTCTTTATTTACATTTCAAATGTTATCTTCTTTCCTAGTTTCCCCTCTGAAAATCCCCTATCTTATCCCCCCTCCCCCTGCTTCTTGAGGGTGCTTCCCCACCCATCCACCCACTCCAGCTTCCCCACCCTGGCATTCCCCTACACTGGGGCATCTAGCCTTCACAGGACCAAGGGCCTCTTCTCCCATTGATGTCCAACAAGGCCATCCTCTGCGACATATGTGGCTGGAGCCATGGGTCCCTCCATGTGTACTCTTTGGTTGGTGGTTTAGTCCCTGGGAGCTCGGGGGGCGGGGGGAAGGGGTTGGTTGGTTCATATTGTTGTTCCTCCTATGGGACTGCAAACCCCTTCAGCTCTTTTAGTCCTTTCTCTAACTCCTCCATTGGGGACCCTGTGCTAAGTCCAATGGTTGGCTGTGAGCATCCACC
Organism: Grammomys surdaster; assembly: GCF_004785775.1. NCBI lineage: Eukaryota > Metazoa > Chordata > Mammalia > Rodentia > Muridae > Grammomys > Grammomys surdaster. Next base: position 632,540 of record NW_021604620.1, on the reverse strand, counting down.
TCTTTATCTGTCAGGCTCTGGCAGAGCCTCTCAGGAGACAGCTGTATCAGGCTCCTGTCAGCAAGCACTCTCGGCATCCACGATAGTGTCAAGGTTTGGTAACTGTATGTAGGATGGATCCCCAGGTGGGGCAGTCTTTGGATGGCCTTTCCTTCAGTCTCTACTCCACACTTTGTCCCTGTAACTCCTCCCATGGGTATTTTGTTCCCCCTTCTAAGAAAGACTGAAGTGTCCACACTTTCGTCTTCCTTCTTAGCTTCATGTGAATTGTATCTTGGGTATTCCGAGCTTTTGGGCTAATATCAACTTACCAATGAGTGTATACCATATGTGTTTTTTTTTGTGATTGGGTAACCTCACTCAGGATGATATTTTCTAGTTCCATCCGTTTGCCTAAGAATTTCATGAAGTCATTGTTTTTAATGGCTGAGTAGAACTCCATTGTGTAAATGTACCATGTTTTCTGTATCCATTCCTCTGTTGAAGGGCATCTGGGTTCTTTCCAGCTTCTGGGTAACATAAATAAGGCTGCTATGAGCGTAGTGGAGCATGTGCCCTTGTTATACGTTGGAGCATCTTTTGGATATATGCCCAGGAGTGGTTTAGCTGGATCTCCTCAGGTAATACTATATCCAGCTTGCAATCTCACCAACAATGGAGGAGTGTTCCTCTTTCTCCACATCCTCGTCAGCATCTGCTGTCACCTGAGTTTTTGATCTTAGCCATTCTGACTGGTGTGAATTGAAATCTCAGGGTTGTTTTGATTTGGATTTCCCTAATGACTAAGGATGTTAAACATTTCTTTAGGTGCTTCTCAGCCATTCTGTATTCCTCAGTTGAGAATTCTTTGTTTAGCTCTATACCCCATTTTCAAATAAGGATTATTTGGTTCTCTAGAGTCTAACATCTTGAGTTCTTTATATATATTGGATATTAGCCCTCTATCAGATGTAGGGTTGGTAAAGATCTTTTCCCAATCTGTTGGTTGCCGTTTTGTCCTATTGGCAGTGTCCTTTGCCTTATGGATGCTTTGCACTTTTATGAGGTCCCATTTGTCAATTCTTGATCTTAGAGCATAAACCATTGGTGTTCTGTTCAGGAAAATCTCCCCTGTGTCCATGTGCTCGAGGCTTTTTTCCACTTTCTCTTCTATTAGTTTCAGTGTATCTGGTTTTATGTGGAGGTCCTTGATCCACTTGGACTTGAGTTTTGTACAAGGAGATAAGAATGGATCCATTTGCATTCTTCTACATGCTGACCTCCAGTTGAACCATCACCATTTGTTGAAAACACTGTCTTTTTTCCATTGGATGGTTTAGCTCCTTTTTCAAAGATCAAGTGACCATAGGTGTATGGGTTCATTTCTGGATCTTCAATTCTATTCCATTGATCTACCCGCCTGTCCCTGTACCAATACCATGCAGTTTTGTTTTTGTTTTTTTTTTTAATCATTATTGCTCTGTAATACAACTTGGGATGGTGATTCCCCTAGAAGTTCTTTTATTGTTGAGAATAGTTTTTGCTATCCTTTTTTTTTTTTTTTTTAGATGAATTTGGAAATTGGTCTTTCTAACTCTATGAGGAATTGCGTTGGAATTTTTATAGTTATTGCATTGAAACTATAGATTGCTTTTGGCAAGGTGGCCATTTTTACTATATTAATTCTGCCAATCCATGAGCATGGGAGACCTTTCTATCTTCTGAGATCTTTGATTTCTTTCTTCAGAGACTTGAAGTTCTTGTCATACAGATCTTTCACTTTGAGTCACACCAAAGTATTTTATATTATTTGTGACTATTGTGAAGGGTGTCGTTTCCCTAATTTCTTTCTCAGCCTGTTTATCCTTTGAGTAGAGGAAGGCTACTGATTTGTTTGAGTTAATTTTATATCCAGCCACTTTGCTGAAGTTGTTTATCAGATTTAGGAATTCTCTGGTGGAATTTTTGGGGTCTCTTAAGTATATTGTCATATCATCTACAAATAGTGATATTTTGACTTCTTCCTTTTCAATTTGTATCCCTTTGACCTCCTTTTGTTGTCTGATTGCTCTGGCTAGGACTTCAGTACTGTATCGAATAGGTAGGGAGAGAGTGGGCAGCCTTGTCTAGTCCCCGATTTTAGTGGAATTGCTTCAAGTTTCTCTCCATTTAATTTGATGTTGGCTACTGGTTTACTGTGTATTGCTTTTACTATGTTTGGATATGGGCGTAGAATTCCTGATCTTTTCAAGACTTTTATCATGAAGGGGTGTTGAATTTTGTCAAATGCTTTCTCAGCATCTAATGAAATGATCATGTGATTTTTTTCTTTGAGTTTGTTTATGTAGTGGATTATGTTGATGGATTTCCATATATTGGATTCCATATATATCCCTGCATCCCTGGGATGAAGCCTACTTGATCATGATGGATTATCATTTTGATGTATTCTTTCTTGGATTTGGTTTGTGAGAGTTTTATTGACTATTTTTGCATCGATATTCATAAGGGAAACTGGTCAGAAGTTCTCTTTCATTGTTGTGTCTTTGTGTGGTTTAGATATAAGCGTAATTGTGGCTTCATAGAATGAATTGGGTAGTGTTCCTTCTGTTTCTATTTTGTGGAATAGTTTGAAAAGTATTGGTATTAGGTCTTCTTTGAAGGTCTGATAGAATTCTGCACTAAACCCATTTGTTCGTGGGCTCTTTTTGGTTGGGAGACTATTAATGACTGTTTCTATTTCTTTACGGGTTGTGGGACTGTTTAGATGGTTTATCTGATCCTGATTTAACTTTGGCACCTGGTATCTGTCTAGAAAATTATCTATTTTAGAGTTTTGTTGAGTATAGGCTTTTGTAGTAGGATCTGATGATTTTTTGGATTTCTTCAGCTTCTGTTGTTATAGCTCCCTTTTCATTTCTGATTTTGTTAATTTGGATACTGTCTCTGTGCCCTCTGGTTAGTCTGGCTAAGGGTTTATCTATCTTGTTGATTTTTCTCAAAGAACCAGCTCCTAGTTTTGTTGATTCTTTGTATAGTTCTTTTTGTTTCTACTTGGTTGATTTCAGCCCTGAGTTTGATTATTCCCTTCCATCTACTCCTCTTGGGTGTATTTGCTCTTTTTGTTCTAGAGCTTTCAGATGTGCTGTTGAGCTGCTAGTGTGTGCTCTCTCCAGTTTCTCCACTCAGAGCTATGAATTTTCCTCTGAGCACTGCTTTCATTGAGTTCCATAAGTTTTGGTATGACGAGCCTTCATTTTCATTAAATTCTAAAAAGTCTTTCATTTCTTTATTTCTTCCTTGACCAAGTTATCATTGATTAGAGCATTGTTCAACTTCCATGTGTATGTGCACTTTCCATTGTTTTTTGCTGTTATTGAAGACCAGCCTTAGCCTGTGGTGATCTGATAGGATGCAAGGGATGATTTTAATCTTCTTGTATCTGTTGAAAACTGTTTTTTGACCCTTTATATGGTCAGTTTTGGAGAAGGTACCATGAGGTACTGAGAAGAAGGTATATTCTTTTGTTTTGGGATGAAATGTTCTATAAATATCTGCTAAATCCATTTGGTTTATAAATTCTCTTAGTTTCACAGTGTCTCTGTTTAGTTTCTGTTTCCATGATCTGATGAGAGTGGGGTGTTGAAATCCCCCACTATTATTGTGTGAGATGCAATGTGTGTTTTAAGGTTTAGTAACGTTTCTTTGATGAATGTGGGTGCCCTTGCATTTGGAGCATAGATGTTCAGAATTGAGAGTTCATCTTGATAGATTTTTTTTCTCTGATGAGTATAAAGTGTCCTTCTTTACCTTTTGGTTGAAAGTTGATTTTATTAGATATAAGAATGGCTACTTCAGCTTGTTTCTTGGGACCATTTGCTTGGAAAATTTTTTTCCAGCCTTTTACTCTGAGGTAGTATGTGTCTTTGTCACTGAGGTATGTTTCCTGTATGTAGCAAAATGTTGGGTCCTGTTGATGTATCCAGCCTATTAGTCTATGTCTTTTTTTATTAGGGAATTGAGTCTATTGATATTAAGAGATATTAAGGAAAAGTGATTGTTGCTTCCTGTTATTTTTGTTGTTAGAGGTGGAATTATGTTTGTGTGGCTATCTTCTTTTTGGATTTTTAAGATTATTTTCTTGCTTTTTCTGGAGTGTAGTTTCCCTCCTTGTGTTGGAGTTTTCTGTTTATTATCCTTTGTAGGACTGAATTTGTGGAAAGATATTGTGATTTGGTTTTGTCATGGAATATCTTGGTTTCTTCATCTGTGGAAATTGAGAGTTTCACTGGGTATAGTAGCTGGGCTGGCATTTGTGTTCTCTTAAGGTCTGTATGACATCTGCCCAGGACCTTCTGGCTTTTAGAGTTTCTGGTGAGAAGTCTGGTGTAATTCTGATAGGTCTGCCTTTATATGTTATTTGACCTTTTTCCCTTACCACTTTTAATATTCTTTCTTTGTTTTGTGCATTTGGTGTTTTGACTATTATGTGACGGGAGGAATTTCTTTTCTGGTCTAGTCTATTTGGAGTTCTATAGGCTTCTTGTATGTTCATGGGCATCTCTTTCTTTAGGTTAGGAAAGTTTTCTTCTTTCTGTAATTTCGTTGAAGATATTTACTGGCCCTTTAAGTTGTGAAACTTAAACATATTATCCTTATGTTTCATCTTGGGCTTCCTGTATGTTTTGGGTTATGTCGGGGACAGCCCTGCTTATACACTGAAGGCCTAAAACACTGCCTTATATACAGTTATATACACTGCCTTTTTGTGTATATAACCCCTGTGTGAAAAAAGTAAAATCGGTGATTTGATCAGACTATATATAGACAGATCGCCATTTTTTGTGTCCGCCTGTTTCCCTCATCTTCTCTTTCAGGTGACCTCCCCGGACTCCTGTTTAATGCCCTGCTGGACAGGATAGGGTTAGGAGCTTTTTCCATTTTCCATTTTCTTTGACTGTTGGATCATTTTCTATGGTATCTTCTGCAGTTGAGATTCTCTCTTCTATCTCTTGTATTCTGTTGGTGATGCTTGCATCTATGACTCCTGATCTCTTTCCTAGGTTTTCTATCTCCAGAATTGTCTGCCTTTGTGATTTCTTTATTGTTTCTATTTCCATTTTTATATCCTGGATAGTTTTGTTCAATTTCTTCACCTGTTTGGTTGTATTTTCCTGTAATTCTTTAAGGGATTTTTGTTTCCTCTTTAAGGGCTTCTACCTGTTTCCCTGTGTTCTCCTGTATTTCTTTAAGAGAGTTATTTATGTCCTTCTTAAAGTCCTCTATCATCATCTTGAAATGTGATTTCAAATCTGAATCTTGCTTTTCTGGCGTGTTGGGGTATCCAGGACTTGCTGTGGTGAGAGAACTGGGTTCTGATGATGCCAAGTAGCCTTGGTTTCTATTGGTAACATTCTTGTGCTTTCCTCTCACCATCTGGTTATCTTTGGTGTTAGTTGGTCTTGCTGTCTCTGACTGGAGCTTGTCTTGCTTTTAATTTTTTTTTTTTGAGACAGGATTTTTCTGTGTAGCCCTGGCTGTCCTGGAGCTCACTCTGTAGACCAGGCTGGCCTCGAACTCAGAAATCCACCTGCCTCTGCCTCCCAAGTGCTGGGATTAAAGGCGTGCGCCACCACCACCTGACTGCTTTTAATTTTTGTGTAAGCAGAATGGAGTGTTATTATGTCCTAGTCGTGATCATCAGAGATATTGTGTGTTTACTATGAACCAGGCACTCCTTTAGGTATGCTTTATAAAGTGGAAGAATAATACTTATTATCATAGTAACAATAATAGGTTCTTCAAAGATGAACAGAGCCAAGAAAGGGCACCGAGAGATACAATGCATGAGGTGGGATAGCAAAGAGGCTGGCAGTTTGTGTCTGTGGGCTCCACATCTGCTCATCTGTACACAGGAAATATTCAGGCTAAAATTTATTCATCTGTATAGAATATGCACAGAGTTGTTTTTATTTTCTAAATAATACAACTGCTTACTTGATAACTTTCATACCGTATTAGGTAGCATAAGTAATCTGGAGATCTTTTGACATATTCAAGAGGATGTGTATGGAATGACAACCATTTTATATAAGGGAGTTTAACATCCACAGATTTGTTTGGTATCTGGAGTCCTGAAGTAAATTTTCTGTTGCTAACAAAGGATTGATTATACATGCTGTTACATAGTGTGGTTGTGGAATGCCTTATTATATAAGATAATATTTGAGGGCTGGAAAGATGGCTTTATTTGATTAAGACACTTACCACCAAGCCTGACTACCTGAGTTCCATGCCCAGGACCCACATGGTAGAAGAAAAGAATGGACTTCTGTAAATCGTCTATATACACACAAAATAAATAGGTAGAGAAATAGAAAATTAGAGAAAAATTTAATAGATTAGATTTTTTAAAATTATGTTTTGCCTTCATGGTGTATGTGTATTTCTGTGTTGAAATGACTTGTTCACCTTTCTGACTCAATTTTCAGTTTTCTTCAATAGATGATTCTGTGTTTACTTTTTGCCTTCAGAAGTGTTTCTAGAGGTGTTATTCCCCCCACACCTGGTTCATCAGTTTCCAGGCTGCCGTCACACTGTCACTCTAGAAGTCCATCTCTAACCTCTTTATTTTGCCCCTCTTTTGCCTGCTAGGTCAACATGACAATTGATGGGGCAGTAAAGAAGGAGGAGACTTGTAATAGTCCACATAAAAAATAATTGTTTATTCCGTGGTGGTGGCAGTGGATTTTGAACCTAGAATCAAGTATTTACTCAAAGATTGTATGTGAAGAGTGAGGAAGAATGGAGTTGCGGTGGGGGCCAGCCCTGGCGGGCCTTTCTTTCCCGTTTGGTTCTTCTTGAGGCAGCGGAGGGGGAAGAGCATCAGCAGGGGTAAGACTTAGGATTGCTATATAACAATAAAACAGTTTCCTGTCTTAAATCTAAGTCAGTCATTTAGCTGTGGTAGCTAACCTGGCTGTCTGAGTTCCTCTGACAAGAGAAGCTGTTTAGCATCTCATCCTAAAACAGCAGGAGATTAAGTAAGGTAGTCTTTGATCTGTCTCTGCAGGAATTGTGAGGCTCTAACTTTCAGCCTGCTAATTGCTGGAAGAAAAAGGGACAGTTTGAAAAGTGATTTTGAAAAGTGGTGGTGCACGCCTTTAATCCAAGCACTTGGGAGGCAGAGGCAGGAGGATTTCTGAGTTCGAGGCCAGCCTGGTCTACAGAGTGAGTTCCAGGACAGCCAGAACTACACAGAGAAACCCTGTCTCGAAAAACCACAAAACAAACAAACAAACAAACAAACAAACAAAAAGTGATTTTAGTGATTACTTCTAAGTTGTAAAAAACTTCCTATGTAAGCTCTCTAAGAAAAGAGGGAAAAGGGCTTGTAAGAAAGGGAGGATAAGGGTCTAAGAAAAAAGGGGATAAGCGGAATCTATAAAAGCAGAGTAAGGAGAATGCAAGAAAGGGGGTGGGGGAGGGAATGAGCTCTCTTCTCTTTGTCCTCAGTACTTATACGTCTTTCAGAATACATGATGACATGGTAAAACGTTCATCACAAGTTTACACATAAATTCAAATTATAAATCAATTAAGTTTACAACAGAGAATGCTTACATGCATATCCATTAGGAGTAATCATCTGGCTAAACATCCATCACCTGTCACCAGCTTTGCAGGTTCATGGAGAGTTAAAAATCATAATTTATGTGACCAAGGTGTTAGTGAACTTTTGTATAGATAAACCCAGTCAGTATTTTATCCTCTGTCCTAGCACCTATGGTAAATCATTAGTTCCCTTTTTATGACCTTTGGTTAATGGTTTTACAACCTGTTAGAATGTGCTCTAAGTTGCAGAATGCCTGTTTACTATCTCAGAAGCAAGTATCTCATGACACTAAAGACTGGCAGAGTTCTCACTGCAGTTTTGACATCAGAAAGGATTTAATAACAGTGTTGTTAAAAGAGCTTAATAATGCTATAAATTTAGGAATTCTTACAGGATCATCATTAAAGATTAAGAAATCATCTATTTGTCTACATAGCATCATTCACTACAAGACAGTACATCTTCATTGTTCTGCAGAGATTTGCTCAAATGGATGGGCTAATACCTAGTGACTGCTGTATACATTTAATAATAACAGGAAAAGCATATTAATAGCAGGGATCTTTCCTAAAATGAATTTCTCCTGGGCTTTGCCTACCAGAGCAAAATCCGTCATAGATGATAATCCAAGGCGGACCATCTCAGGAAGATCACCTGCTAGTTTTTAGATCCTCCTGTGACGGCTCCTGACAGAATTGTTTTTAGGACTAGAGCAATGTCTCTGACAGATCTAATGGGCTAGTGTTGGCCACCAGTCTCTAGTGTGCCGACTGAATAGCCATGTGATACTGAAAACCAAAGAAAGGAGATTATTTAATATGACCTCACGTGACCTCAAACAGGTCTGCTGACTCCCAAGTCCCAGTTTACAGTCCTAACATTTAGTTTAGTTTTCATTAGAGGGTAAAAGATACTTATAACAAAGTCAAGGTCTGGTTCCATCCATTGGCCCATCTCGGTCTGAGTTCTAGCCTGTCCTACAGGGTGTTCTGACCACAGTTAGAATTTTGGAGTCTCCTTGGATACTCTTTGCTTTTTCCAGCACGAGACCCTTAGAAAAATTTTAAGATTTTAGAGGATGGAGGGGAAGAGGGAGACCATTGTCTTAGTAATCCGATAGCAGAAGTGTCTGTGATTATAGAATAAGACCAGATTCTGTGGTTTTAGGCCTGTGAAAAGAAAGATAGATTTGTCATTTGCTGAAATGAAGCAGTGTTACTGGGCTCCCAGGACTTGTGGCCAGATTGGTGTGTGGCCTGATTGTTGTGGTGAGGGTTTTTGCATTTATTTTTATCCTTATAAATTTCTTATCCTTTTTTTTTTTTCCTAGCTGAGTTACGGAATGTGACAAATTCTCATTGTAACCAGCCAAGGTAAGAAGACGTCTTGCTGATGAGCATGGAAAAATTAGGATATAGTCTGTCTGTAGTCCTTCCTTCCTTCTTTCCTCCTTCCTTCCCTTCCTCCCTCCCTCC
>NW_021604620.1:620387-623071 GCF_004785775.1 Grammomys surdaster | reverse complement strand
GCTGAACTCTAGCCCCTAATATAGTATTTCTAAGATAACTGCTTAGTATGGTCAGAGATGTTTATTTAAAAATGTTAGCTTGTATTCAACCAGCTAGAAGTAGAGGAAAATTGCATACGTCCTCATACCTTCTCAATTCCCAGTGAAAACACGGAGTGTGAGTGGCGTGGTAATTCCTTGCAAAGACTTACTAGTACTAGGAAGAGGGAAATGACCGAAAGCAGTGTGTCAAGCTCCTTGAAATAACTGCCTTTGATTTTATTTACAGTAAAGGTTTGTGATGATATCTCCTGGGAAATAAATCTGTAAAGGTTGTAAGTTTTGTGAAGATTTAAAGGGGGTAAATTTCAGTAGAGTAGGTCTAGTACATGAACTCATTATAGAAATGTTACAGGCAATTTGAGATTCTGATTATTTTACAGCTTTTTCCCCTTTTGTTTTGATCCTTAGTAATGAAGGTGATGCCATCAAAGTTTTTGTGCGAATTCGTCCTGCTGAAGAGGGCGCCAGATCAGCGGATGGAGAGCAGAGTTTTTGCTTATCTGTGCTCTCCCAGACTACTCTCCAGCTACACTCCAACCCAGACCCCAAGACCTTTGTATTTGATTATGTTGCAGGCATGGACACCACTCAGGTACTGCTTACTGGAAACTTGCCCTTTCATTTGAAATATATAATGTAGGGGTTCAATATGTCACTTTTTAGTTTGGCAGATTTCAGAAAGAAAGCTAAAGCATTCCATAAATATTTTTAATTTATTTTTTTTTAGCAGTTGTCTTTGTTCTTCAAACTTTGTCCCAGAATCACACAGGCTTGCTTTATGTTTCTTTTTATACACACCAATGAAAATAAATGAAGACTTCAGAAGCATTGAAACAATCACTAGTAGAGTTGACTTTGTAGTTTAAGGATTTAAGAAGACTATGACTGTGGGCCAGTGAAGACAGCTCAGTGGGTAAGGTCACTTGCCGCATAGGTCTCACTGAGTTCAAACTCAGAACCCACATAAAGGTTGGAGGAGAAAACTTACTCCTCAAAGTTGTCTTCTGACCTCTACATCTGTGCCTGCCCTCATACATAACACAATTTTTAAAAAGATGACTATTATAAAAGTAATTGCTTTATATTTAAGGCCAGTTTAATTAGGATCTAATACCACTGTCTGACAGAGCTTTCTGAATTGATGGAAATACTTAGTATTTGACCTGTTTCAGTGACCTCTGGCTACTTGGTAATTGAAATGTAAACTAATTACAACTAAATAAAATTTAAATTTTGGTTCCTTGGGTGCATTAGCCATACATGGCACTTAAGCATTTGGAATATGGCTAATGTGTTGAATGAGCAAAGTTAGAAAGTTCCATGTTGTTAATGGCTACTGGATCAGATATGATAGGTCTTTATTTTTCCCCTTAAAATAGGGTCTTACGTATCCCAGGCTAGCCTGTGTTACACTGTGTAGCCCAAGATGACCTCAGACTTCACATCTGCTTGCCTCCAACCTGGGTGCTGTGATTACAGGCATGACCATGATGCCTGATGGATGCCATGCTGGGATTGAATCCAGGGCTTTGTGTACTAGGCAAGCACTCTGCTGAGTGAACTCCATCCCCAGCCCCTCACAGTCTTAACACACGAGATTTGTTTGTGTCATAAAATTTTTAGATCTTTTTTCTTTTCAGCTAGAAAATTGATAGTCAATAGAAATATAAAATGAGCTACACTTATTTAAAGTTTTTTTGAGACAGGGTTTCTTTGTGTGTAGTCCTGTCTGTCCTGGAACTCAGAGATCCTCCTGCCTCTGCCTCCCAAGTCCTGGGATTAAAGGCGTGATACGACAACCCAGTTAAAACTGGATTCTTAGGGTTGCTGGAAATGACAGTGGCAAAATATACTTCAGGTCAAGAAGATCTAGTAAGCTGTCCCTTCCTTTCACTCTGTTCTGTCAAGACCCCAGCCATATTCAAGGTGAGCCTTCCCCATTCAGTTGCATACACATATCCCATTCATCTCTGAAAGACAGGCAAAGTAGCCTGTGGCTAAGCCCAGCACTTAGAAGCCAAAGGCAGAAGGATCAAGAACAGCCTCAGCTACACATAACCAGTTGCAGGAATACAAGATTCCAAAACCCCCCAAAAAAATCTTAATAGACACAGTGAGGGGGGCAGGGGAAGAAACCAGTAAAATTAATTATGGTCAATATATGTATGTATGTATGTGTGTGTGTGTGTGTGTGTGTGTGTGTGTGTGTGTGTGTGTGTGTGTATATATATAATTTAACTCAGTGTATCCAAAATACCACTTTAATATGTAATTAGTATAAACTATTATTAAAATCTTTTCCATTCTTGTTGATTCAGCCTTTCAAATCTCCTATATTATACAATATCTCTATTTGGACTAGTAATCTACGTTAGGCTCTCAATAGCCACATGTAGCTTATGGACAGTGTAGGTTTAAGACTTCACTTTTTGTTAATAAACTGTGTCTACAGCTGGGCAGTGGTGGCACACGCCTTTAATCCCAGCACTTGGGAGGCAGAGGCAGGTGGATTTCTGAGTTCAAGGCCAGCCTGATCTACAGAGTGAGTTCCAGGACAGCCCAGGCTATAAGAGAAACCCTGTCTCGAAAAACCAAAAATAAAATAAAATAAAATAAAATAAAATAAAATAAAATAAAATAAA
>NW_021604620.1:600650-620377 GCF_004785775.1 Grammomys surdaster | reverse complement strand
AAATAAAATAAAATAAAATAAAATAAAATAAAATAAAATAAAATAAACTGTGTCTACCTACAAGTGAAAATAAAATAAAAATACTTTCAGTACAAACTAGTGACAGAGTAAGTGAAGAAAACATAGAACTGTGGAGTTTAGACTAGCATACTGAATGATATTTGTATACAATATAATTCTGTCTCAAATTCAGATGAATGCATTTACAGTTTTTCTTTTTTTCTTTTAGTTTTTTTTTTTTTTCCCCTTCAAGTCAGGGTTTCTCTGTGTAGCCCTAGCTATCCTGGAATTCTCTTTGTAGACTAGGCTGGCCTCCCAAGTGCTGGGATTAAGATGTGTACCATCGCACCTGGCTAGATTTATTTTCTATGTATTGAGTGTTTTGCTTGCATGTATGTTTGTATGTGCCATGTGCATGCCTGTTGTCCTTGTAAGTCAGAAGAGGGTTTCAGGTGCTCTGGAACTGGAGTTATGCATGGTGGTGGATCACCATGTGTATTCTGGGAATCAAACACAGGTCCTGTACAAGAGTAATGAGTGCTGTTAATCACTGTAATAGTTCTCTAGCCCCATGTGCATTTAAAATAATCGTTTTATTTTTAGGTGTATGAGTGTTTTGACTGAATATATGCTTGTGCACTACATGTGTGCCAGGTACTTTTTAAGGCTAGGAGAGGGTGTCAGATGCCTTAGAACTAGAGTTACAGACAGTTATGAGTCCACTATATGGGTTCTGAGATTTGAACTAGGGTCCTCTGGAAGAAGAACAGCTAGTAGTGCTCCTAACCACTGAGCTATGTCTCCAGTCATCTGCCTGCATTCTTTTTTTTTTTTTTTTTTTTTCCTGAGGCAGGGTCTTATTATGTAACTCTTGCGATCAAGGAACTTACTGTGTAGTTCAGGCTGGCCTTGAACTCCTGCCTGCCTCTGCCTTCCAAGTGCTAGGGTTAAAGGCATTTATCTCCACTATGCCCTGCTTTCTTTTCTCTTTTTTTAAAGAGAATTTTTTTTTAATAAAAAAATTAAAGTGACTGGAAGATAGCATAGTCATTAAAGAGTTAAGGACCCGCTTTCAATCCCTAGATCCTGTTTGTAAACAAAGCCAGGTTTGGTGGCCTACTCAAGTAATCTCAGTGGTGGGAAGGCAGAGACAGGGATCACTGGGAATCACTGGTCAGCTTGCCTACTCTAATTGTTGAGTAGACTTCCTCTCAAAATCAAAACAAGTAGAAAAAAAACCTATCTTGGATAGCATCTGAGGTGTCAATAGCCAAGGTGTCATTTGCACCACCCCCGGCATATATACACATACGTGTCTGTTCATATATCCAAAGAATTGAAATATACTTGGAAACAATGTCAACACTTTATTAATACTGTCACAGAAATTGATATGGTTAAAACAAAATAGTTGACACTATTTCTAGGTTTCTCAGATGCTGTCAAGTGGTTAGGTTTGTGACTTTTCCCTGTTTATGTTGCTCCAAAGCCATAGAGACATGCTTTAAATCTATGATTGTATTGGAGATTAGTGGTCCTAATGATATTTGTAATTTTACTTTTTATTATATTATATGCTTTAGCCATTTTCCTAAAGTAGATGCAACTTTTTAAGTAATCATAGGTCTTAAAGTGAAAGCACTTAGTTTTCATTATATGCGATATAGGTTATAAGTATTTTTATTTAACATGTTTGGTGCTTATATTTGTAGGAGTCTGTATTCTCAACAGTGGCTAAAAGCATTGTGGAGTCTTGCATGAGCGGTTACAATGGGACCATCTTTGCCTAGTAAGTTGTTCACTATCTCTATAGAAAAGTATGAAAGTCCTTATATTAGTTTCTATTTGTTGCTGGTTTAATAAATCACCCAAACTTAGTGGCATAAATAACAGGTTTATTTTGCAGTTCTCTAAAGTCAGGTTCAGCATGCGTCTCACTGGGCTAAGCTTGTGCTGTTCCTGGAGCTCCATCCTTTCTGGAAGCTGTGTGGGAAAATATTTCCTTCCTTTCCTAGCTTCTAGAGACCACTCGTCTTCCTTGGCTCAGAGCCCCTTTCTCTGTTTTCAAGCTAACAGTGCAGTAACCCAATGCTATATTTTGTTTCTACCTTTTTCCATTTTTGATCTTTGAGGTTTCTCTGCCGCTTTGACATATTCTGTCCTTTGTCTTTTGAGCATTTCCTTGTTTTATCAAGCTACATGACAATCAAGTTCTTATATTTTGTCTCCTAGTTCTAGAATCATTAAAACCCTGGTTCCTTCTATTGGAAAATAGTAATGAGCAGCCAAGGGCTGGGTGCTTAGATATATTTATTACTATTGGAGATTGACTGTTTGGAGACGTTTATGGCAGGAAATGTATATATGTACCCTTGTTGTATATGCAATCTTTGTGTCTGCTGAGAGACCTGGAAGTGTTTCTGGATCATCCACTCATGTTGATATTATGCTAACCTTGCGTTTATTCTAGTCTTTCTTGCTTGTTTAGTTATCTTTGCTGTCGGCGATAAACTTTTTACTTGAACTGTCTATTATCCACTAACTTAGTCAACTCCAGTATACATGTAAAGCAGTTTCAGAATTAAAGTGTATCACTGTGAGAAAAATATTAACTGTTAAGTATTTATATACAATTCCTTTTTTATGTGCCTTTTCTTATCATGAAAACTAGTCTGCAGGGATAAAGCTTTCAGACCATTCCAGCTCAGCAGGTCTCTGGCCCCTGTTCTGAAGTACATAGTGTCCTCAGCATGGTGCCTACCTCTAGGGGGCAATCAAGGGCAACAGCAATAAGATGGATATTTTGGGAATCTCTTGGACAGCACTGGCCAACAACTCAAAAGAGAGATTCACTTGTCTGTTATTGGGTATATTGTTGGGTCTTTGGCCCAGATGAGTTTATTAAAATTTTATGTGTATATTATTCATATATATATGCGTGTGTGTGTGTGTATATACACACATACATATGTCATGTGTATATATATATGTGCATACATATATGTATATATACATATATATGTGTATGTGTGTGTGTGCATTACATGCCTTTTAAAAGTAATTAATAGTATGATTCCTGATGACTTTCAGACATCCTTATCATTTTACTTTGTTTCCTCCTTTCTTATTTACTTCCATTCCCCTCCCCCAAAAGCCCACCCTTTCCCATTTTTCTGATCACACCACTTTACCCTGCTATTCCCCTTTCTCTGGCTCCCTAACTCCCCTATCCTGACAATGGGCCTGTTTTATTTTCCTGATTTCTGCAGGGTATGTATTAACATCTGAAAGTTTGGAGCTAGGACTCTTTAAATGGTTTCTTTTATGAGATAAGATAGAAAACTGTTCTATTATGTGTTCCCAAAGCAGCAAGAATTTTTTCCATAGATTATTTTGAATGGTGAAATTCAAAATGATTTTGAAATTGCCACAGGTTATCTGCATATCTTCAGAGCTGTTTTCTTTGGAGACTCTGTAGACTGGCTTGCTTGCTTACTTATTTATCTGTTTTCTTGTTCATTGATTGATTGATTGATTGAAGGTATCTCACTGTGCATCTCTGGGTATCCTGGAACTTTCGTGTAGACCAAGATAAACTCACAGAACTATGCTTGCCTCTGCCTCCTGAGGACTGGAATTAAAGACACACACCGCTATCTGCAGCTTTGTAGGAATATCTAATCTAAGGCACATTCATTAATATATTAATAGATGAACTCAGATTTCTTTTTATGTTTATAGAACTTGGAGATAAATGAGTAATTTATTAGTTGGGTGGTCATACAGATCTCAGAGATCTGCCTGTTTCTGCCTTATGCTGGGATTAAAGGCATTTTCCACCATGTGAAGCCCTTAAACTTATTTTAAAGCAAAGACATTTTAATACTTTTCAAGGCAGAGAATTTCAAAATTACTACATTATTTAATGAAAGTTAGAAACAGAAGTCTAATTGATTCTGGTTGAGTAAATTATGTTTTAAGATTCTGTATCTACAGGCGGTGGTGGTGCACGCCTTTAATCCCAGCACTTGGGAGGCAGAGGCAGGCGGATTTCTGAGTTCGAGACCAGCCTGGTGTTCAGTGTGAGTTCCAGCACAGCCAGGGCCGTACAGAGAAACCCTGTCTTGAAAAACAAAAAACAAAGATTCTGATTCTATAAAATACTGTTGTAGCTATTTATAAAAAATGAGGCAGCACACACCTTTAGCCCCAGCACTCAGGAGGAAGAGGGAGGTGGATAATCTACAAAAAATGAATTCCAGGACAGCCAGGGCCATTACACAGAGAAACCCTGTCTCAGAAAACCAAAAAGCCCAAAAAAGGCAGGCATCTGCTTACTGACTGACTGATATCTGAGGTGCAGTTAAGGGAGAGGAAGGCTGCAGAGCAGTCTGGAGCGGTTCCTGCCATTACATTCTAGCAGACCATATTAAATTAGAAGGCTAGTCTCAATTTTATGGTGAAAATAACACTAAATTTTCTTTTTTCAGTGGTCAGACTGGTTCTGGGAAGACATTTACTATGATGGGTAAGTAAAGGCCAGTGTTTGCTTATCTAAAAGCACTTTGTATGGTGACCACTTGGAACATGTTTTAGGGGAGACATTATTTCTTTGTGTGATGTTGCCCATGTTTCTACCAGCGTGTGAGGTCCTAGACAGTCTGTTTGTTAATCCTTATTATATCTATGTTCCTAGGTCAATGCTTGGCACAGGCTAGGTAGAGACTGGGTGTTAGACACAGTTTTCCAATGTGTGTGTGTGCGAGTACGTGTGCGTGCGTGTGCGTGTGTGTGGTCCAGATTCCTGGTTTATGGCTCCTGCTCTATCCCCCAAAGCAGCTGATGATTGCTGTACTTGTTAGGTTTTCTTACTTTGAAATGTCTACAAATGAAATTTTACAAAAAAAAAAAAAAAGTTATGTAAAGTTATTTTCCTAACTACTCTGCCTGCTTCCCTCCTTTCTTTCTTTTTTTGGAGGGGGTTTGTAGGGATTGGGAGAGATAGGATCTCACTGTGTAGTCCTAGCTGTCCTTGCTATATAGACTGGTCTACCTTGAAGTCACATTCACACACCTCTACTTCCTCTGGAGTGCTGAGATTAATGGTATACAGCACTTTGTCTAGCTCCTTCTTTCTTGCCTTTCTGTGTGATTCCTTTCTCAAGGACACCACTCACTCCACCTCCCTGTTCAAGAACTCATGTAGCCCAGGATGATGTCACACTTTCTTTATAGCCAAGGGTGAGGTTGAATTTCATCTTCCTCTCTCCTGTTCTCAAGTTCAAGGTTTACAGGTGTATCCTCTACACACAGGTTTTTTTGTTTTGTTTTTTTGGTTTTTTTTTTTTTTTTTTGTTTTTTTTTTTTTGAGACAGGGTTTCTCTGTGTATCTCTGGCTGTCCTAGAACTCACTCTGTTAACTAGGCTGGCTTTGAGCTGAGAGATCTACCTGTCTCTGCCTCCCAAGTGCTGGGATTGAAGGCTTGTGCTATTACAGCCTGACTTAGCTTTTATCTTTAAAATACCATTTACAGGAGTATTCACAGACTTCTGAGTGCAGTGCCACAAGGCCTCTACAGGATGACTGTAAGGTTTTCATTACTTCCCTGTACCTTCCTTGTGCACATCAGTCTTCTGTTAGTTCCTTTGTTCTCTGGGGCATACTTCACTAACATTTCTATGCCTTCTATATCATTTTGTTGGTTTATTTCAGAGTGGGTTACAGTGTACCCCAGGTTGACCTTGAACTTTCGGCAGTCCTTTTGACTTCGTTGCTTGTGTCCAGGTATTCCCAGTGCATTGCATATCACCACTCCCAGCTACACCTTATCTTTTCCTTTTTGTAACAGGGTCTCACTGTGTTGCCCTAGCTGGCCTCAGACTTGCAGTGATTCATCTGCCTGTCTCTGCTGAGTGCTGGGATTAAAGGTGCTTCTACCACACCACCTCCCACCGTGCTCTATTCTCAAAAACAACAAACTGAAAATCGAAACAGCAGAAGACCAATAAAACAAAACAATAACAACAACAAAGCCCAATCAAAAGAAGTCCGCAAAAACCCACGAAGTACATTTTATGTTAGCCAGCTATTCCTGGGCATAAGGCCTGCCCTGGAGTGTGGTAGATATACCCAGTGACATTCCACGGAGAAAACTGTTTGCAAATAGCTTCTTGGTTAGGGATAGGACTCCATGTCCTCTTCTTCCTTCTCGTTGCTGGGACCCTGTTGGGCTTGAACCCACCTGGACCTTTTCTACCTATAAATACTGTTATAGTCATCTGTAGGAAAAACAAACTTTTATCTAGTGTAACTAGTCAGCTCATTGTTTACTCAGAAATTATAGGTAGGTGGGGAGCTTTGCAGAGGGTGCTTGTTGGCCGCTGGTGTAGCTCTTTGCATTTGACATCAGTGAGTACAGCAGCAGCCAGGTGTGGAGAGGACTAGAAGGAGGTGTCCACACAGCTGTTGCAGTAGGATCCTTAGCTCTGTAAGAGAACAGCTTCTGTGTAATCTTAGGAGGTTGGGATTCCTTAGTCCTTGGCAGAAGCTGGTGTTGCAGCTTCCAAGTAGGCCTACATACTGGGATTCTTCAGGTCTTCTCAGATAACACACAAGACTTCATAAGGTGTGAGAATTTCTTCCCATCAGCTATATGTCCCCTGAGGCAATTAATTCATTTCTCAGATCCTGTAGGTTTAAGGCTTAGTCTCCAAGGCAGACTGCCTTTCCCACTGCAGGTACTAATTGTCAGCCTCAGTTTGTGGCCCATGTTGCAAAGCAAACAGCTATGGACTGGGTTCCCACAACCCTGTCCTTAGAGTTGATTAATTTGCTATAAATCAGAGGGGGTCCTGACCTCTTTGGGGTCACATCAGATATTTACAATTTGTAACAACAAAATTACAGTCATGAAGTAGCAACAAAATAATTTTATGGTTGAGGTTACCACAACATGAGGAATTGAATTAAAGGGTCTGAGCATTAGGAAGATTGAGAACCATTGATATGGAGGTTCACAGGACTCAGGGAAACTTGTTTACCATAAGGGCTTCTCCTGAAAGATTACAAATAAACAGTATGTGATAGTATCACTCGATCACTGAAAAAATGCCTGAGAACAGGTTAACGCGGAAGGAGTTGTTTTGGCCTCTGGTTTCAGTCTATGGGTGGCCAGCTCCGTTGGATGGTGAGACAAAAACATTGTACAGAATGCTTGTGCTGGTGTCTTCTCCCCATTTCCTCCATCTGCTGGGCCCAGCCAGAAAGACCATGCCACCAACATCCAGGGTACCTTCTCTTATGTAGTTAATTATCCTGGCAGTTTCCTTGGAGACAAACCTAAAGTGTGCTTTGCTTCCTCTATCCAAGCTGCCACAACTGTCACACAGCCAGATAAAGAGATAATAGAGGCAGGGTTACTGAAGAGAGGAGCTTCTGTCTGTGTAGATGCGATCTGTCACTCTCCTATGACATGAGTGTGTTCTTGTTCACCTCATGGAAACACCCACGAGTTGTAGTCAGCTATCCACAAGCTCCCATAGCCCAGTCTTTTTTTTTTTAACCTTTATTTTTATGTGTGTGTGGGTTTGTGCACATTTGTTTAGGTGCTTACAGGTGTCAGAGGAGGGCCCTCTGAGACTACAGGTGGTTGTGGGCCACCTGATATGAGTGCCAAGAGCTCTGGTCCTCAGGAAAAATAATGTCTTAGTTAGGGTTACTATTGCTAATATCATAACCAAAGGTATGTTGGGGAAGGTAAGAGTTTATTTTGCTTACATTTTCACATTACTATTCATTATCAAAGGAAGTCAAGACAGGAACTCAAACAGAGCAGAAATCTGGAGGGAGGAGCTGATGCAGAAGCCATGGAGGGGTGCTGCTTGCTGGCTTGCTCAACAGCCTTTCTTGTAGAACACTGGACCACCCTCTTAGGGGACTGACTACCCACAGTGGGCTGAACCTTTCCAAGCTAATCACTAAGAAAATGCCCTACAGACTTGCCTGATCTTTTGGAGGCATTTTTTTCAATCGAAGTTCTCCCTCTCAGGTGGCCCTAGCTTGTGTCAAGTTGATATAAAATCTCGTTACACAAACAGCAGGTACTCTTTAACTGCTGACCCAATTTTTTTGCTGAGGTATGTGTGGGGAGTGTGAAGCTTATTTTGGGAATGAATGTAAAGCAGACTCTTGGTGATCAACTTTACCTTCAGTGTCTTTTCTCTCCTTGAGGTTGGGACCTCAGATCCCTGAGCATGTGGCTAGTTCTGCTGGCATCCTAATCTTGTCATTATTTAAGGACTTTGTAATCATGGCTTCATTAGCATCATGCGGTAGTCTTTCTCCTTTTTTGCACTGAACTGCTCTGGAGCTGCTTCAGGAATCAGGGACACAGGCAAACATTCTTGAGGAAAGGAAACTCTTAGCACCCTACTCAGGAAATAGCAAATGATACAGAACTTGTGAGCAAGGAACTGTGAAGATACATCAGGATGTAAATATCATATCACAAGCTTGAAATAGTATTCGTAACAATTCTTACATACTTTTCCTTTCCTACTTGCAACAACATAGAGAAGCCGCTCTGCATTGCTCTGTCTGCTAGGAATCCATTACTCTATGCTTCTTAATACTTTGGCGTTTACCGTCCAACTGAAAAAGTCGTAGGAAATCCTAACTTTTAGTACTTACTGTGTGTCTGATGTACAATTATACGTGCTTTATTTGCAGACTTTCAATTCTTCCCAACAACTCTCTAGTTATTGATGTTATTATTCCCATTTTGTAGTTGAAAATTCTGAAGCTTATGACGCAAATAGTGTGGGTCTGTGGCTTAGAGAACAGATCAGTCACTGTCTTATTTCTCTTGTTATGAAGAGACATGACCAAGGCAGTTTATAAAATAAAGAGCTAATTAGGGCTTACAGTTTTAGAGGGTTAGTCTGTGACTGTCATGGCAGGAGCATGACAACAGGCAGACAAGCACAGTGCTAGAGCAGAGGGAGCTAACTGGGAATGGTGTGGGGTTCTGAAACTTCAAAGCCCATCCTCACTACCACACCTCCTCTGACGAGGCCACATCCAATCCTTTCAAACAGTTCCACCAACTGCAGACCAAGCATTCAAACATGCGAGCCCATGAAGGACCAGTCTCATTCAAACCATCACAGTCTATGAAGACAAAAGTACAAAAACAGAGTGCAGTTATGTCAGTACCTGACAGTAGAGAAATGTTAAGCTTAGCATGGGGATAGATTTCTCTGTCAGGTCACTCCTGTTTTTAGAATTGGGTTGGTGGATACTGTAGGCTTTCCCTTCAGTCTCACTGACAGACAGTTTTATTATTGTGTCTTTCACAATAATAAATGTAACTTACTTGAAACAGAACTAGGAAGTTGATTATGCCATATATTATTTTATTCCTGTATATACTGCCTTTTAATATTGCCATTTTGAAGGATTCTCAGAATAAAAGGTTTTTGTTTTATTCTTTTTTTCCTCTCAGGACCATCAGACTCTGATAATTTTTCTCATAATCTGAGAGGAGTGATTCCACGAAGTTTTGAATATTTGTTTTCCTTAATTGATCGTGAAAAAGAAAAGGTAAAGCTTACTGTAAAAACAGAATGTTGGGGAAGGAGAGCTGGTGAGATTGCTCAGCTGTAAAGCGCATTGGCTGTCCCTGCAGAGGACCTGCATTCAGTTCCCATCGTTGGGGGGTGGGGGCTGGGGGCTGGAGAGATTGCTCATTTGTAAAGAGCATTGGGTATTCCTGCAGAGGACCTGCATTCAGTTCCCATTGTTGGGGGGTGGGGGCTGGAGAGATTGCTCATTTGTAAAGAGCATTGGGTATTCCTGCAGAGGACCTGCATTCAGTTCCTAGAGCACTCACATAGCAAATCAGCTCACAACTGTCTGTAACTCCCATCCCAGGGTATCTGATATCCTCTTCTAACCTCTCTGGACACTAGACATGCACATGGTACACAGGCATACATGCAGGCAAAACTCCATACACATAAATTTAAAATGAAAACATCAATAGGCCTGGGGTTTGAATCTCCAGCAGTGCAAACTGTGTGTTGGTACACACCTGTAGTTCATTACAATGAAGGTGGGGGTAGGAGGGTCAGAATTTCAAGGTCATTAGAAGAGTCATCCTGGTCTATCTAGAGAGTTCAAGGCTAGCCTGATTGCTAGCCTACAGAAGAAAGTGGAAGCTTCTGGGGCTCTCCAAGATTTTTATGAGAGAAAGTATATAGAAAAATCTCAACCAAGGAAAATAGAGTGTGGTGATTTAAATGAGAAAATGTACCCCATAGTCTTAGGCATTTACACTCTTGGTCCCCACTTGGTTGCACTTTTCAGGAAGGCTTTGGAGACTTGGCCTTGTTGGAAGGAGTATGTCACTGGAGGTGAGCACTGTAGAAAGTCTCAACACCATTTCAAGTTTACTCTCTCTTCTTCCTGCTTGTGTTTTGAGATTTGAGCCCTCAGTTTCTGGTCTTAGCATCTTGTTCCTTTTCCTTAGCAGCTGCTTCCTTTCTGTTATGGCCTGTAGCCACCAGTGGCCACGGACGAACTGTGTTCACCTGAAAGGAGGGCTGGAAGTGAAAAAGAGACGGAGGGGTGAAGGAAGCATGAAGCCAAGACAAAGTTCTCTGATCAAGGCTCAAAGTCAGCACTTGTATATATAGGAAAAGCCCATAGAAGCCGTCATTTGTTTCAGCCGGATTATGTCGTAAGGCAAGCTCAGCAGGCAGTCTAGTCTTCTAAGTTCCTGTAGGAAGTTGTACATGCAGCCAGGGCGGATAACTCCACCTAGGTCCTGTTTTAGCTAGGTCTGTAGTGGTAAACGAGGTCTTTTTCTGCCTGCTTAAGGCTGGGGAAGGTCACAATGGCCTCTAACCCTATGGAATCATAAGCCCAAATAAATCCTTCTATAAGTTGTCTTGGTTGTGGGTTTTATCAGAGCCACAGTACAGTAACTGATACATAGAGATACACTGAAAGTCCCGTCCTCTAGCTGTTCCCATGCTTAAAGCTGTCCATAAGTCCTCATGATGGACATTAATGATGGACCCATCCTTGTCTGCTTGCAGAACTTGCTTGCACCTCATTGTCATCTTGTTCCATGTGAGTTATGACTCCATCTTCTAAGGACACCATCTTTTCCCTCTCTTTGGTTCCTAGGTTGAACCATTCTCAGGATTGTATTTGTTTACCTTGGCAGAGTCTAGACTTAAGAACCTTTAATTTTAATTTTTTCAAACCCTATTTTTAATGATGGTTCTTAAATGCTTTAACTTGCCTTGTAGCCCACAATCTACCAGAGGTAGTGGAAAAGAAAGGATATGGGGAAAGTGGACCTGTTTAGAAAGGTTCTTTGGATCAACTCTTGTCTGTATTGTCTGGAAATTGGCAGTTCAGTTCATAGATTAGCAGCGTCAGCTCAATCCACTCACAAACACTTCAGGGATATCAGCAGTCCAATTTGGTAGAGTTGGGATAGCAAGCAGGAGTCAGCAGCAGTGGCGCTACCTAGCAGAGACAGCCAGGCCTCCGTCTCGAGGGACCAGGACGAACAGGAATGCCAAGAGAAGTTTTGGGTTGTGCCTCTCTCAGCAAAGATCTGCGAAGATGGAGACCCACAGCCATTGCACAGTTAACTGAATAAGCAAGTCTAGCTCAGCCTCCATCGCTGTATGTCTGAATATCATGTCTCCTCCACGGATCTTGCCTCAGAACGTGTATCTGTGTCAGCTGATGTCACTCTGCCAGTTAGCTGGAGTCCTGGAGAGTGGCGAGAGACTGCAGCACTCCACAAGGTTTTTGGTGTGTTTCTCTCTATGGAGTCCTGAGAAACTGAGCTCAACTACGAAGTGTAAGGCAGACCAGTGCATGTGTGTTGTTAGCGAGGAGTCCTTCATCACATGTCCTTTCACGTGCTTGCTTCAGCAGATCATCCTGCGTCTGCTTTAGCTAAACATTCTTTCAGCTGTGTCCACTTCAGGAAAACTCTCTTTCCTGTGTTTGCCCAGCAAAACACCACCCAGCACCACTGAGTCTCCAAAGGGTCTTTAAGCGTCCACTTCACAGACCCTCGCTCCTGTGTGCTTTACATACTTGCGTATCGAGGGAACTGGCATATAGCATCAGCTTACCAGTTACTCCTTTGCAGAAACATGCCTGACATTGCAGTTAGACTTAGTGTATGACAGTAAAATCATTCAGCTTAGCCCCATGTATTTTTATGGCTAAATTTTTTTGAGTGGGATGATGATGGTACATACCATTAATCCCATGTGAAAGACAGAGGCAGGTGGAGCTCTAAGTTCAAGGCCACCGTCATCTATAGAGAGTGCCAGGACTACACAGAGAAACCCTGTCTTGAAAAATCAAAAAAATTTTTCTTGATGAATATTGGGATTTTTTGTCAGTTTTTTGTCTGTCAGTGTTCTATGGGCATATCTGGCACCCAAGGAGGGCAGAATAGCATGCGAGACCCCCTAGGCCTGGAGTTACAGATGTTTGTGACTCTCTGTGTCTACTGAGACCCTAACGGGGATCCTCTGAAAAAGCAGTCAAGTGTTCTTAGCTACTAAGTTCTCTCTCCAGCCCCCGGGGAGGGTTAAGAAAAAAAAGTAAGGTTTTCTTTATTTTAAATATATGAGTGTTTTACCTGTATGTAAGTACATTGTATGTACAGTGCTTGTGGACACCAGAGGAGGGCAACGGACCTGGACCTGGTGTTGTTAGTTCCTAAGAGGATGCTGAAAATCCAGCCCAAAACTTCTATAAGAGTTGCAAGTGCTTTTACCCACTGAGCTATCTCCAGCCCCAAATTTATAGTTTTTTAGGATGAATTGTTTTCAGTCTTTTAAAGAACATGAATCTTACTTCAGGTAAAACTGTCTGGACCGATGATGCGGTTCAGTGGTTATAGATGCTTGCCGCCAAGCCTGCTGAGCTGATTTTGGTCCCTGGCACCCAGGTGGCAGACGGTGATAGCTGACTCCCAGAGTCGTCCTCAGCTCTACACGTATGTCTCATGTATGAGTGTGTCTGTACATACAAACACATGTGTCTCATCTCATGTATGAGTGTGTCTGTACATACAAACACAATAAATAAAGGTTAAAACCAAAACTTTATGAGGAAGTACGATAGAGAGAACAGTGGAAACTTATTTGAATCGCTCTGTCCCCGTTGTCGTGAGCAGGCTCTTTGGTACCTCTCCAAAGACTGGACTTCTGGGCTGCAGTGATGATACTTAAAAATTAAATCATGTCTTAGAATTAGTTTTCCTGATTATTTTCACTGGCTTTTCAATGTTTTACATTACATGAAAGGACAGTAGGAAAGTGTACCTGAAGTAGCTCATGGAAGATGAATGACTAAGTGTGGTTTTTTTTTACAGGCTGGCGCTGGGAAGAGTTTCCTTTGTAAGTGCTCCTTTATTGAGGTCTACAATGAGCAGATATATGACCTGCTGGACTCAGCATCAGTTGGACTGTATTTAAGAGAACACATAAAGAAGGGGGTCTTCGTGGTCGGTGCAGTGGAACACGTGGTAACCTCAGCTGCTGAAGCCTACCAGGTACCCTGGCATGAGATGCGGTTGATGTTTCGGCCATAAGCGTGCCGTGAAAGTATCCTCATCTCAGAGTCATGATTGAGATGGTAAAAAGGCATGGCATAAACTTCTTGAGAACTGAAGAAAAAAGAATGTGGCAATATTTTCTAGATTTCTCCTTAGTTAAACTGCAATTTTGGGCTAGACTTGGGGATTACATACCTGTGCTCCCAGCACTTGGGAGGATGAGGCAGGAAGAATTGTGAGTTTGAGACTACCCTTGGCTACACGGTAAAAGTCTGTCTCACAAAGGGGGGGACTACTCTAGGCTGCTTGATTTTGCAGTGCTTTGATTGTAGCATATAGTTTTGTTTACACTGCTCTGTGTCCCCTGCTGGTCACACATATGCACCCGCCCAGGAGCTATCTCAGACACACATGCATTAGCTCAATTTTGAACTGGCTTATCGGCTCTGTGGCTGGGCTCTTCTAAGCCTTCTGAGGCTAGCTTACCCGTATCTTCACTCCTAGCTCAATGCCCATTAAATCGCATCTCCCCCAATTTACTTGCCTGGTTACCTTCTGTGAAGCCCATTGGTCTGTGCTTTTGGGCCACTTTCCCTTCCCACTTACAGTTTGGAAGATAGCCCCTGTGTTCCAAGTTTGTCCTGTCTCTCTCC
The DNA here is from genome assembly GCF_004785775.1 of Grammomys surdaster. Taxonomy (NCBI): domain Eukaryota; kingdom Metazoa; phylum Chordata; class Mammalia; order Rodentia; family Muridae; genus Grammomys; species Grammomys surdaster. The sequence continues at coordinate 606,123 of NW_021604620.1, read as the reverse complement.
CCCAACTATCTTGATTCTCTTCCTCTCCCTAGCCTGCTGGAATCTAGAAGTCCCGCCTCTTTCTTTCTGCTATACCATTGGCCACTGGCATCTTTATTGATAGATTGAAAACTAATTGGGGCGAGGACCTTTAGAATCGATAAACACAGATACCTGATCAAAGTATCGAAACCACCCTCCTACATTTAATGGTATTTATTGTAATAACACAATCTGAAAGACATTCTGAGGAAGGTAACTCGTCAGCATCTGTTGCTCTGTGAGCTTCCTTTACAAGGAACCCACAGATCTGCCTGGCTCTGCCTCTGCCTCCCGAGGGCTGGGTTTAAAGGCATGTACTACCATGCTTAGCGTTTCACTACGTTCTTAAAGATTAAGATTGACCTGTAATTTCCATTTGTTCTGTTCTCCTTCTCTTATTTACCTGTTTCTGGGACTATGTTTAGAATGAAATCCATGTAGGCATTATGGTAGAACTCATCCCTCTTTTTCTTTGTACTTTGTTATAATCTGGAAGAAGATTTATGTGTGCACGCTAGGAATAAAACCCAGGCCCTCACTCCCAGTCAGAAGCATTCCAGCATGAGTCACTCCTCTCCCCAAGACTTAACCACAAGATCCTTTAATAAGCTATGCAAGCATTTCATTTCTTAGTCAAGTCAATGTTGATAGACTATATCTTCTTAGCAACTTTCCATTTTTTTATTTTTCAAGTATTTTAGCATGTAGTTATTCTTAAATGTCTAATTTTTAACGTTAGCATGTAAAATATTAGGTGCCATACTGGTTTTTTTTTAAAGTTAAGTATTCAAATATTAATTAATTGTTCAAAATAAGTGTTAGTTAACTGTTCAAAGAGTTAAGTAAGCAATTGTGGTTCTGTTGTTTTTGGAATTTGTCCTATGTTTGAGAGACATTTTTAAAGCTATGTAAATATATAATTAACCTCATATTAAATATACTTATTTTAATAGTATGAAAAGGAAGCATAAAGTACTGTTTTGTTTTGTTTTGTTTTTTTGTTTTTTTTTTTGTTTTTGGAGACAGGGTTTCTCTTTGTAGTTCTGGCTGTCTTGGAACTCACTCTGTAGACCAGGCTGGCCTCGAACTCAGAAATCCGCCTGTCTCTGCCTCCCAAGTGCTGGGATTAAAGGCGTGCGCCACCACCGCCCGGCTAAAGTACTGTTAAAGAACTATAAATAATTTAAGTAATATCAGTTTTATGGGGAACTAGGTCAATGGTATGGTTTTTGCCTAGTAGTCAAAGGCCTCTGTTCAGTCTACAACACTGGCACGTCATTTCAGTTTTATAATATTTGATTAATAGTGTTTTAATATCTAGCGTTGTAGACTTTGAAGTACTCTACTGGGCTCTCTGTTACCCTTACACTTACTGTGTGTTCTCCAAGTTGTGTTTCTCAGTCATCAGCATCACCTTCAGGCCTGTTAGGAATCTTAGCTGAGGCTAAGGGGGCAGTGCACTCACTGTGAGGAAGAGGCAGGTGGGTCTGTGAGTTGTGGGCCAAACTGGTCTAAAAGAGTTGTCAGCTAGTAAGGGCTCCCTACATACAGAGTCCTTGTCACAAGCCACCACTACCCTTCCCCCTCCCAAAAGACCCCACAACTTTGCTTAAGGCTTGACATTCCCAGCACCTGCTCAAAGTAATGCCTCATTTCAATCCTCACTTGATGTTGAATCACAATATAAATTTCAAGATGGGGAATATATACTTATATATTGAACTAGATATTCTACCACGTAAGGTCAATACTCAAATGCTGTTTCCAAGACAAGGGTTTCTCTGTAGCTTTGGGTATCCTAGAACTTACAGGTCAGGCCCTGTACTCACAGAGATTTGCTTGCTACTGCCTCTGCCTCCCAGTGCTAGGATTGAAGGCTGGACCATTGTACCTTGCTTTCACATGCTCATTTTTAAATACAGAGCAGAACTTTTTTTACAGCACACCTTGTAAAGAGTAGACTCAGAGTTTGAACTCTGACTTGCTTAACTAAAAGCCTGTGGTGTAAACCTTGATACATTCTCTTGTCTGAATGGGAAGGAAAAAAAAATCTTTGCAAGGAGAGAGCTATAAAAACATTAGAGTAAAGGTGACTTGAGGTTTCTTTTTGGTTTAGAATTTTTATTTTCTAAGCTAAAGAATGGGATTCATATCTATAATCACAGGACTTGGGAGGTGGAAGCAGCAGGATCAAAGCCAGCTTGAGTTATGTAGTGAGTTCCAGGTCAGCCTGGCATACTCTGTCTCTTACTGTGACATGAAGAAGGAAAGAAGATAATTCTTTGATATTATCCTTCATAGATCTACCAATTTTGGTGTCTAAATATATACTTCTTAGAAGTTGTGATTACATAAATTCTCACAAAGCTAGATAACAATGGAAAGGCCCCTGTTCTATATGGAAATTATTCTGTTGTCAAGGTGGATAATTACCCATGTGGTGGGTTTTTTTGTTGTTGTTTGTTTTGTTTTTGTTTTTTTTTGCTTTTGCTTTTGGTTTTTTGAGATAGGGTTTCTCTGTGTAGCACTGGCTGTCCTGGAACTCACTCTGTAGACCAGGCTAGCCTCGAACTCTCGAACTCAGAAATCTGCCTGCCTCTGCCTCCCAAGTGCTGGGATTAAAGGCATGCGCCACCACCGCCCGGCTACCCATGTGTTATTGTTTTGTATTATTTTATGTTTTGAATTTGCCTTTAGGTGCACCTTTCGTGGCTTCTTGTAACCGTTTCCTTTTCCCAAGGTCTTGTCTAGAGGCTGGAGGAACAGGCGTGTAGCATCGACATCTATGAACAGAGAGTCCTCTAGGTCTCATGCAGTCTTTACAATCACAGTAGAATCAATGGAGAAAAGCAATGAGACTGTGAACATTCGGACCTCCTTACTCAACCTGGTGGACTTGGCAGGATCTGAGAGGCAAAGAGACACCCATGCAGAAGGGATGAGGTTGAAGGTAGGAATGAAATTCTTACTTAGTGTGAATTTTTACTGAAAAGTCACTGCTGCACCAAGCACAGTGAAGACCTTAGAAGAAGTAAGAATTGTTCCTACTGAGAAGGAACAAAGGTTTTATGAGCTTATGGCAGTAAACATAAGTGGGATAGGAGTCTCTCCCCGTCAGCAGCAAGAGTGGCTACTTTTGTCCATGCGGGAACAAAGAAAGGGTGGTGTGGAGTGGACGGTTGGGGGGATGTCTTCAGTAGTAGTTGTCTCATAGAAACCAGGGTTTGGTTCTGGAGAGAGGAACAGAGAACACCTGCCCAGCGGAGTGATCTCTTAAGGTTTGTTAGGTCTTGTCGAGTAACTATGCATTGTATATTTCAGTGTGCATCAGTACATTGATCAGTTCTAGATCACGAAAGCCAAAGTCATTTAGGACCAGGAGTGCCAGGCCACGTTTGTACTCAGCTTTCTATACCCTAGAAAGCATTTAAAGGTTTGGAGCAAATGTGTGGCTTCCTGCAGAGGGCCATATTATAAACAGATCTATTAAGCTAAGACTGCCAGAATCAGAGGGGAGAAGCTAGCAAGAAAGGAGAGCAGTCATGTGAATCCTTGAAGCGGGAAGGCACATATCCTGAGCTGTTAGCAGTGGGAAAGACATGCATTGTGATGCGTATTGTCAGTATGTATCTAAGTGTTGACATTAAGATAGGTACAAGTTATGGAGTTGAGGAATGTGACCTAAGAGACGTGAATCAGATGTGGAAGAGAGATTTGAGCCTGCTGAGCTTACAGTCAGCAAAAGGCTCATGCTTCTGTCAAGAAAGGAGCATTCTTATACAGGTTCTCCTTGACTTCTAGTGGTGTTACCGCCAAAGAAATCTGGTTAAGCTGAAGTATCCTAAATCAGAAGTGCATTCAAAATATCTAATCTGCTAAACATTCCAGTCAGTAATGTCTCCCGCTTTCTGGAGCTCCAGCTTGCTGCTGCTGAGCAGTAGTGAGAGAGAATGTAATGCTGCATTTGGTTTGATGGAAGAAGCAGAGTTCAGATCTCAAGTCTAGTTTGTAGTGTACGTGGACTTTTACAGCACTCTGCAGTTAGAGTTATACTCTACATGAAGCAGGAAGTGGGATACTCGAGCATGCTATGCTGTTCTAGCGTAGAAGTTGTCTTTTACTTTGCCTTTCCTTTGCTTTTCCATCCTAGATTGTTGCCTTGCTACCTAAGTTATGCTCAGAACACCAAACAGTAACATTGCACCTGTTTTTGCTTTCCCCTAATTCCTTAGGAGGCAGGTAATATAAACCGATCACTGAGTTGCCTGGGCCAAGTCATCACTGCCCTCGTTGATGTGGGTAATGGAAAACAGAGGCATGTCTGCTACCGAGACTCCAAACTTACCTTCTTACTTCGGGTAAAGCTAATCACTGGTTCCTGCCACCTTTGCATTATGGTTATTGGGACTGATGATGGAAGAGTTTCTCAGTCTTTATTATTTTCTGAAAAAGATCTTAGGGTTTACGTCTAAAACCATACACCATTGATGTCATTGAACAGGACTCCCTTGGCGGCAACGCCAAGACAGCTATAATTGCAAATGTTCACCCAGGATCCAGGTGCTTTGGGGAAACGCTGTCAACACTTAATTTTGCTCAAAGAGCCAAGCTGATTAAAAACAAGGTAAAACACATCTCTAGCATTGCATCTTATACTTACTCACCTATTTATTTGTTTGCTTATGTGTGTATGTATGTATATGTGTTAGGGCTATATATCACAGGGTAATCATAAAGTTGGTAAACATCCTGCCCCAGCCTCCTGATATTGGGACTAAAGGCATGCACCACCATACCTTGTTCATTTTTTGCAGCCTTATGCATGTAATTTGAAGCTCTAGGTTTGTCTTGTGGTTGTTATGTTTTGTTGTTTGTTTTTAAGGCAGTTTTCTGTTTGTTGTTGGCTGGGAGAGTACAAGCCTAAGCTACACAAGCAGTCGGAGTCTTGAGCATCACATCAGGGTGCATTCCGTGTGCCTGCCAGGAACCCGTATGTCATGTATATGCAAGCAAAGAATAATGCTATGAGAGTCACTTGATTATAATGAAATTTGTCTCCGTATAGTCCTCATTTTACTTTATATACAAGTTGTCCCTTTAATAGTGCTGTATACCTCGAGTCAGGAAGCTTTTCTTGTAAAGTACTAGTTGATAAACTACTTAATGCTTCTTGTACCGTGTGGTCCATTTCAACTACTCAGGTCTGCCTTTGCAGTAAGAAAGCAGTCATAGACCGTGTATAATCAATAACGTCTGCTGTGCCCATGGTTAGCATTCTGTCTCAGCTCCATCCCACGGTTACCTGGCAACAGCCAGGTATGCCTGACTCACTATAAAAGGGGCTGCTTGTCACCTCTACTCTCTTGCATTCTTGCTTTTGATCCTTCCTCCTCTCTCCCCATTCACTCCCCCATGTGATCATGGCTGGCCTCCACTCTTCTCTCTCCTCCCC
>NW_021604620.1:593966-600550 GCF_004785775.1 Grammomys surdaster | reverse complement strand
CCTCCCTCTCCCTCTCTTCTACCCTCTCAGTTCCTCTCCTCATACTCTGTGGTTGGTCTCTCAGGGGGAAGGGATACCTCAGCCCACGGAGGAACCTGCTTCCCCAGCACCTGACTGCATATCCACCAAACATTCCTTCTTTCTTTATTTTTATAAAACACAACATCCACCACAGCAAAGACGCTACTGTCCATATTTTGCCTATGCACAGCACTTTTACCGATACCTAGTACACACTGTCAAAAGACCAACACAACTTGGTTTCAGACAAAACAACTGTGCCATAAGTTGGTAGATTAATTCTTTCCTTTTTTAAGGGGAAAACTGGGCATCTTATACCCAGTTCTTCTAGCAGAATGAAGTAGACATGTTGTTCCTTCTACTGGATAAATGAGAACATAGGTCTCATCTTTTCCTTATTTTTTTGGGAACCATCCACTGCTTACATGAATGTTAGCAATATGAAGAAGAAACATCAGGAGAACTTCCTGACTTTGTCTTGGCCTACCAGAAGGCTTTCAAGGGTAGAACCATGTTAATGATTGCACTTATGATGTCACTGATAGACTAGTGATGTCAGAATGCCTCATAATGAGGCTGGCCATATGAATCAGAAGCAATTGGAAAGTACTTTTAAACATATGAACAACAAAACCACCATCTTTGTACTAGCTGCTCCCGATGGTAAGTCCTCTTCAGCCTGTCAGCCTGTCAGTGGAAAGTGCTACGGCCTCTGGGACTCATTTAAAGATGAACTGTTGGTCTTTCCAGGTGGGCAGGCTGAACCTAAGACAAGAACACAGAGGACTTGGGTTGTCACATGAGGTTTTTCCTTGCTGAAATAGTTGAGTATTTCATAGCTGGGCCTCTGGTCTGTCTGATGCTTAGCTGTTGTCATTTGTTATTACCCTTCAGTTTTATGAATCTTTTTAAAAAAATCATCTAATTAATAAACTTTACCTTTTGTTGTTTTTTTTGTTTGTTTTGTTTTTGTTTTTTTGTTTTTGTTTGTTTGTTTTAGGTAGGATTTCTGTATGTAGACTGTCCTTAGAGCTCTCTAGGTAGACTAGACTGGCCACAAACTCACAGTGATCCACCTGTCTCTGCCTCCTGAATACTGGGATTAAAGGCATACACCACCACCACCCGGCAATAAACTACTTTTAAAGCAGCTTTAGATTTATAGCAAAATTGAGCAAACTATATGAGATGATTCCATATTGTCCTGTCTCCATGTGTGTCATGTCTACTGCTCACACTCCACACACGTGTGTCGTGTCTACTGCTCACACTCCACACCACAGTGATGCATTTGGCGGTGGCTTTTTTTTTTTTAAGCTTTTTAGAGGTTGTTTTAAACAGAATATCTTTAAGAAATGGAAGATATCATTTAGTCACCATGGTGATAGCATTTGTTTGAAACCATTTAAATAATAACATTATTTTAAGAAAGTGAGGATAACATTTATTACCATGATAGAACAGAATCAGCCCAGCTATAGGAGTATAAAGTGGCTCTCACTGAAGAGGGTAGCTGTCAGAGCCATCTATGGTAAGCAAGTGAGGTGGTTTTTTGTTTTTTTTTTTTTTTTTTTTTTTGAAATGGCTCACCATTTTGCATGGCTGTGATGGGTGCTCTCTGAGATGTAGGGTCCTCAGAGACTTCATTCCAGGATTGCTTCTCACTGCTGATACACCATTCCTGCCACTATTACAATGGTTCCTGGGCATCAGCACACACTTTTGGGCAGATCTCTTGCAAAGCAACATGAAGATGAACTTTCATGAATTAACGCTAGATGAATTAATTATAGCATTCTTGATTTGATTCAAATAATTTTAAGAAGAAAGTTTAAGGAGCTGTTCTTAGTTGTTTTTCCAGAATGGTGTAATAAAGTTAGAATCAAGAACAGGATGTGGTCCCTCCTCATAGAATTGTAAGTAAAGGCTGGATAATAAGGAATACAATGAACTTTCATAATTGCACTAGAAGAGGAATAGACTTGAGACAGATTTATGATCAAAGGAAAACTTCATTCTAGGTCAGGGCCAAGGGTGAGGCCATAGGTGTGCACTATGATAAATCAAGGCCATGTTGCTTTGAACTTATAATGAACTTATAGAATGAAATACTGCTTTGAACTTACTATCGACATCCTTCTGTAATTCCCTTTTGTGTAACATTTCATCTATGAGCTAATATTATAAAGAACTTTTGTCTAAGAAGGTATAAAAATGCCAGCGAGAAGTAAAATGTGGCTGTTGGGGCTGTGCCCTATCCGCCAAATGTATGTATGTATATGTCTGTATATGTATGTACATTGTACGTGTGTACACACACACACTTGTGGAATTGATGAAATAGGTCAGGCCTGGCCAAAGTGTGTGTGTTTATATGTCTGAGTGTGTTCTTGACTTTCTTCCTTTCTTCCTTTTTTTTTCTCTTTGGCTTGCAAAAAGTTAAAAGACTCCTAGCCTCTCCCCTGGCCATGGAGGAGCCCTTGAGCCAGAGAGAAAAGAGCTCAGATAACTAAGTTTTTTTTCTTAATCCCCTGCTTCCATCAGAAGGAGTTAAATTGCCAGAAGCCAGCAGCTTTGGCCACAGTTGCCAACTCCATACCTCCCGTCAGCTGCCTTCCTCAGTTCCCAGATACTGGGCTTGTCCCCTGGCAGGTAGTTTCTACTCAGGCTAGTCATGTTGGGGATTGTGGGGCAAGAGAACCATGCCACCAGACAGAAGAACTGGCAAGGTTGAGGCAGGTTCAGCAGCCTGGGGAGTCTCAGAATTGAGAATGGTAGGCATGGGACCAGCTCCCTGCTAAGGTCTACCTGTCCTGGAACATGTAACCATGATATGCCACTGAGAAGGCCATGATAGTTGGTCAGGAAGCATAAAAACCTGGAGTTCTCCATGCTAATTAGGTCTCTAGATAGGACCTAAGAGTTTAGCCTATGAGCTCTTCCTGGGCATTCTTCCCTGCAAAAGGTATTTAATCCCTGGTTCACCCTGAGTAAGACTTATAAATTCACATCTTCCATAAAATAAAGCAGTTTGGACAAGCAAGGACCATCTCCTTTATCAAGGGTCATCAAGTGGGCCTTGGTTGTAAAGAGCCATGCCTAAATCTCCAGGAGAAGGCCTTCTCTTTTGCAGCCCCTCTGTACTCTTGGCACTCATTCCGAACCAAACCAGATTTTGACCTGTCCAGAACTTAACCATTCCCTTCCTTCCTGGTGTGTAGGGGAAGCACAGACCCCTGCCCCTTTCTCAGCTCCCTGGGGTCCCCAATGGTGTCTGCTACACAGGAGATTGAGAACCATGGCATCTGTCCCAGATCTCGCTATTTCTCGCCCAGAAGAACACAGGCTGGGAACCCCTATCATGGACTGTGTTCTACCTGTCCTGAGCGGCTTGCCAATGGTGCTCCAGCACCCCAGCAATGAGGCAGGTACATAGCCTGACAGGATCGGATTGTGCCCTTTCAGGCTAGAGTTCTTCAGGCCAGAGTTGATGGACAGAAGGGACATAGCCTTGCCAAGATGTTTGGTTCCCTTATTTGAAAGAGAATACATGGTTCTTAAACGTCAGGATGATAACACTCAAATCTGAAGTGACCTGACCAAAGATAGCCTGATAGGTCTAAGGTAGGACTGATCGAATGAACAGGATGAGGGCGAACCTGATGGGGCGGAGATGGCAAGAGGAAGAAAGCACAGCTGTGCTGCTTGGGCTCTGACTGTTGTTATGTAGGCACAGGAAGAAGGCGCTTACTGACCACTTCAGCATGCTATTTTAGTGGCCGTTTTGCTGTTGGTGAGACTGATGTATAGTTTTATTTGGTTTTCCACAGTCCCACTCCTGCCAAACAAAAAACAGGATTGTGCAACTTGAAAGGTGGTCTTTCAGTGCTTTATTAATTCTTGTCTAGGCTGTGGTAAATGAAGACACCCAAGGAAATGTCAGCCAGCTCCAAGCTGAAGTGAAGAGGCTCAAAGAACAACTGTCTCAGTTTACTTCTGGGCAGATAATACCAGAAAGCTTATTGGCCAGAGGTAGGTTGAGCTTACTGCCCTTCTTCCTTGAAAAGACTTCATGGGAATGTTATGTGAAGAACTCCTCCTGTTAGATAGATAGATGGTCAACATGCAGTGAGGCTTTCCCAGATTTCTCACACTCACTCTCCTTATTTCACCTGTGGAGAAGGATAGTGCTTTGTCTGAATCAATGGTGTGTGAGGCGCAGTGAGAAGGAGACTCACAACGACTTTGAGTAATTCCTCCTCTAACAAGTGCTAAGGAGAAACCTGCATAAATTCCATTAGGTCACACCCAACATTGTGCCTTAGCGTATAATCAACCTATGTTCATGAGATAGAACAGGAAATGTTTTTTCAAAAAATAGCTTGTGGGATTCATTTGAGAGCTATAAAACGTAAAGACAACAACTAAAACAGAACTGGGGCCGGGAATGTGTCTTGGTAATAGACATGCCTGGCCTACATGAGGCCCTAGGTATGATTTCCAGTAATGTACAAAACCAACAGGCAACAAACACCAGTATGTACTACACTAAGCATAATGTATAACCTGACTCCCAGAACTCAGGAAGTTGATGAAAGATTGTGAGACTGAGACTAGCCTAGGCTACTTAGTTGAGTTCTAGGCCAGCCTAGAACTGTTAGGGAGCCTAGTCTTTCTGTAGAGTGACTGACTGAGACACTGTCAGTCAATCAAGTTTTCATCAGCTCTCAGGCGGCACCCGTGGCTCTCCTCCTTGCTCCTTAGAGACTCGTTTCTAGACCTGCTGCCTCATGCTCATAGGTCCAGCATTTCGGAGGATTGTGGCAGAATTGCCGTAAGTTTAATGCCAACCTTACAATATTTTAGATAATTTATATATTCTTATGTACATTGCTGTTCTGACTCAGTTATGTCTGTGTGGTGGTGTTGGATTCCTTGGAACAGGAGTTATAGACAGTTGCTATGTCGGCACTGGGCAGCGATCCCAGGTCCTTTCTGGGATCCCTGGGTCCTTTAGAAGAGGAGCCAGTGCTCTTAACCACTGAGCCATCTCTCCGGCCCCAGCTACAGTTTTTACAAACAATCCATTTCTGTTTCTTTCACCAAATATATTTGTGCTAAGTAAATATAGAGAAATGTCTTGTTTTCTTCATAAAACAGCCAATTTGCTGAGTAAGTTAATGTGAAATTGCCAATCAGTCATGAGATTCTGTTCCTTAGGATAGTTGGCAGCAATAAAGACTGTTTTAGTTTTGAAAAATGAACATATTCCTCCCTTTTCCCTTTTAGATAAAGAGAAGACTAATTACATGGAGTATTTCCTGGAAGCAATGTTATTCTTTAAGAAATCCGAACAGGAAAAGAAGGTAGGAAATTGAATTAGGAAAAGGATTTGGGACATCTTGTACTTTAATGTCTTAGTTGATTTTCATTACTTCAGTGAGTGAGACATTGTAACAGGTGTATAAGGAAAAGGCTTCAGAAGTCCTGCCTTTGAGTTCAGATTTAGTACCCTCTGCTAATTTATGAGAATTTAGGGAAGTGGAACAGTTTTTCATCTTTAACTGAATCCTAAACTTCTTAAGTCTCTAATAGAAAAAATTACCCAACTAGAAGATCTCACCCTCAAAAAGGAAAAATTTATTCAGTCTAATAAAATGATTGTGAAGTTCCGGGAGGACCACATCATGCGTCTAGAGAGGCTCCAGAAGGAGGCTCGAGGAAGCTTCCTGCCGGAGGAGCAGGACCGCCTGCTGTCAGAACTGAGGGATGAGATCCAGACGCTTCGAGAACACGTGAGTGCAGCGTACCTCTGTTCCTAGGAGGGAGTTTTCAAGTGTCCTAGTGTCCACCATCTAAAGTATGTACAGAGTGTTCCGCAGTGTCTCGGTCTGTAGTGCAGTGGGAAGACAGTGCTTTGAGTCAGTCTGACTGGTAGTATGTGCTGCATGGTTTCTCTTCCCTTTTCCCAAGTATCAAGCTGAAGACAAAAAGAAAGACCAGCAGTCTGTACTCTGCCATAGCCCTGTACGCTGCAGCAGCTGTGGTCTACAGCTCTCAGGGCAGTGGAGCATTTGAAATTCTTGGTTTTTTCTTTTTCCTAGAGAGAGTGAGTAGGTAACAAGGCACCTAATTTGAAAACTGAAATAATCATTTTTTGTGTGTCCACTACGTTTAATACATGTCTAGTCAGTAGGATAAATATTTTTGCTTCCATTTATTTTGTATACTTTTCTGCATTTTGCTAGTTAATGTATTTTAGAGGGTAGTTCAGTCTTAGTAGTGAGAAATTTTTCTACTCTCTCCCTTCTTTTATTTGTATTTAATGTGTATGGATGTTTCACTTTTTTGTATGTCTGTGCATGCCTGGTGCCCAAGGAAGCCCAGTAGAGAGCATTGGATCTCCTAGAACTGGAGTTACAGCTTTGTGGGTGCAGTGCTGGGAGTTAAAACCAAGTTCTCTGAAAAAGCAATCAGTATTCTTAACTGCTGAGCCATCTCTCCATCCTCTATCTATCTATCTATCTATCTATCTATCTATCTATCTATCTATCTATCTATCT
>NW_021604620.1:589730-593956 GCF_004785775.1 Grammomys surdaster | reverse complement strand
TCTATCTATCTATCTATCTATCTATCTATCTATCTATCTATCTATCTTTTTCTGTCCTGAGGATCAAACCCAAAGCCTTTTTCATGCTAGGTTTTTGCTCTGTGTCTCTGAGTTACGTCCTCAAGTATGTTGATTTAGCCATTTCCTTGTGTGAAGAGTTACACACTTCTCACTGGGTGTCCTATGTGGCTTGTGTGGAAGTTTCAAGCTAAGTAACATAAACATATTTTGATACACCCACTACTACCAAGTCCCTTTCTATGGAAACTGTAGTAGTGTACAACCAGGATTGCTGTGTTCTAAAATTTCTGAATGGCTTTTTGAGAGACCAATTCACTTAGGAAAATTCATAAATACCAGAAGTATGCAATTTCTCAATGTCACAGGTGGAGCACCATCCCAGACTTGCAAAGTACGCAATGGAAAATCATTCCCTCAGGGAAGAGAATAGAAAACTGAAATTATTATCGCCCGTGAAAAGAGCCCATGAAATCGATGCCCAGTCTATTGCAAGACTAGAAAAGGCTTTCTCTGAAGTGTCTAGAACAGAGACAAATGACAAAGGTAAGAAATGATTGTCCTGAGAAGGGGCTGGAGCAATGACTTCAATACTTAAAAGCCTGGCTGCTCTTCCAGAGGACCCAAGTTCTAGTCTCAGCCCCAGTGTCAGAGCTCCATTTTGATTGAGGGATCTGATGCTCTTTTCTGGCTTCCATGGTACCAGGCATACATGTGGTGCACAGACATACGTGCAGAACAAATACCCATGCACATAGGACAAAAATAAATCTAAAGGAAGAATTCGTCTGTAGGATGGAGAGATAAGGTCAGTAAGGTGGTTGCTTATAGAAACATGAAACCCTGAGTTCCTAGAACTCGACTTAAAGAGGTAGAGCTGTACTTGTGGCCCTAGCACTGGGGACGGACGGGGTGGGGGGGCTTTGATAGGCTGATCCCGGGATTCCCTGGCTGACCAGCCTCATCCATTAGGAAAACTGTTAAGTCAATCAGGCAGATCCTAGCCTGTCCAAAACTCATGTACACACACAAATATACAGAGAAAGAGGAAAGAACGTTTCCATCAGGGTGTGTGTGTGCTGCACATCTGAAGTCTAAGCACTTAATAGGCTGAGGGATAGTCAGTTTGGGCTAACCTTGGCTATGTATGAAATGAGGCCCACTCCCACCTCAGAAAACAAACCAAAAGAAAAAAAGAATTCAAAGCAGGGCTAGCTAGGTGGTTAAATGCAGCATGCTGTTCTTTTGAGGACTTGAGTCTGGTTCCTACACGCGTTAGGTAGGCAGCTCACGTCTCTTGTAACTCCAGCTTCCAGGGAGCCAATGCTGCTGACCTTTTTGGATACCTGCACTCACATGCATATGCACAACATAAACATAACTTTTAAAAATTAATTTTGTTTTTTAATTCAAAACCACCAAAACAAAAAACTATCCCAAAGAAGACAAAGAAATATTTGCAGTATCTTATAATTAGCCTTTTCAACCTGGTGGGCTAATTTATTGCAATTCTATGGGGTTTTTGTTTGTTTGTTTTGTTTTTTTATGAAATAAGTTGTTTGTATTTACTGTATTTTATTTATGTGAGTGCACTGTAGTTGTCTTCAGACAAACTAGAAGAATGCATTGGATCCACATGTGAGCCATCATGTGGTTGCTGGGAATTCAACTCAGGACCTCTGGAAGATCAGTCAGTGCTCTTAACTACTGAGCCATCTCTCCAGCCCTTTATGTATTTCTTTATATTTTAAAAATAATTTACAAAGGTTTTTTCCCATATCACAAGATAATAAATTGTTCAGCTAAGTGCTATACCAAGGAAAGACCTGTTATTAATATATCTTTTTTTTTAGTGATATCTTTTTTTTGATAAAAGATTTATTCAGATATTTTTATATATGATCTTAGTCAAAAAGCTGAAAGTGATAGATACCAATTTTTATCCCGCATGTAGTTCCATTGCTGTGACAGAATATCTAAAAAAAGAAATCAATTTACGATGGGCAGCGGTGGTGCACGCCTTTAATCCCAGCACTTGGGAGGCAGAGACAGGCGGATTTCTGAGTTCAAGGCCAGCCTGGTCTACAGAGTGAGTTCCAGGACAGCCAGAACTACATAGAGAAACCCTGTCTCGAGGGAAAAAAAAAAGAAAGAAAGAAAGAAAGAAAGAAAGAAAGAAAGAAAGAAAGAAAGAAATCAACTTACAGGGTGATTTTTGTGGTTTAAGGTTTCAGAGGACTCCGTCCATACTTGGCTAGCTCCATTCTGTTCATATCTTTGGTTAGCAGAACTTTATGTCAGGGAACACCAGAGCTGCCCAACTCACAGATCAGAAAGTGGGGAGAACAGTGGGGTAGGACACACCTTCAGAGCACAGGCTATGACTTGGTTGTTCTACTTCCCAGCAGCCCATGAGCTGATAAATTCATCAGGGTTAAGCACAGGTCTGAGTCCTATGGTCTAGTCATCACCAATGAGAATAGTTCCAATGTACATAAGCCTGTAGGGACATTTTTAATCCAAATCATAATGAGAATTTTCATATTTAAAGTATAGGACATTTTAAGTGTTTTACTACTCAAACATTAATAGTTGAAATGTTTGTTAGTTTGGCTAATGTCTGTACAATGTGAGAGATGTCCATGGGTCAAAGTCAGGTTTCACTAGTGTTTGGTTCTGGGATTGTGGTTATACTGTGCATACTCTATAGTGATACATATTTCCATAATTATTATATGAAAAGTGCCTTAGTTGGTACTAAGTCTAACTTTGGGAGCAGTATAGCAATTACTGCTGTGAATCCGCTGAAATTTGGTAACATATTCTGTCTGCTCCATTCTCAAAGGCAGTGTCTAGTGCTCCTCTACCGCACTCAACCTCTCCCTTTGTGTCTAGAAGTTACACAAGACAGGGTCTCTGTGTAGCTTTGGCTGCCTGGAACTCACAGAGATCTTCCTGCCTCAGTCATGCACTACCACTGCCTGGCTCTTTGTTTCTTTTTAAGTTAAGAAAATTCTATGTTTATACTGAATTGTTTACCTCTTTTTTATCTTATTTTATTTTATTTTATTTCTTTTTGTGGCACTGGGGATCAAACTCAGGGTTGGGTCTCAGATGCTAAGCATCCTCTCTGCCACTGAGCTCTCCCCCCAATCCCTTCTCTTGCCTTTTAGTCTGTCTGTCTGTATGTCTATTTGTATATCCCATCCATCCATCCTTCCATACATCTTTGTTTTTTGTTTTTTCAAGACAGGGTTTCTCTGTGTAGCCCTGGCTATCCTGGAACTCACTCTGTAGACCAGGCTGGCTTTGAATTCAAATCTACCTGCCTTTGCTTCTGAGTGTTGTTTTGGTTTGATGTTTGTTTGTCTTGCCTTTTACATTTTCTAAGCCTTTTATTATTCAGTTGTGAATTAGTAGAAAAAAAAGGATTTACAATATTTGGGTGTGGAGAAACTCAAGATTTTATATGCAAAGTTAGAATTATCCTTATTAATTTTTTTTCTTCAAAATTGTTGTTTGCAATGGCTACTAGCACCAGTTTTCACAAGTTCAGTTGTGCAAGTGTTCTTCTCTGTCCAGCACCAAGCACGGTATCATCAGTCTCTGTCAGCTCTTCATCCTGGAGACCAGCGTGTCTCCTTAACTGCACTTCTCTAGCCTGTGGTCTTTGCTCCTTGAACACAACTCTCACTACCCTCTGTGTCCACTGTCACCCCCCAAGTGTCCTGTGAAACTTTGTACACTGTCACCCCCTGAGGGTCCTGTGAATCTGTGTCCTCACATTTCTTGTACTTGCCCTCCCATTCATTCTTTCTTATCCTCGTGCCTCAGACTGTACCTAGAAGAGAACTTGGAAAAAAGTCTTGCCATTTCTGTCCTTCAAAGACTCGAGTGGTGGTTTCCTTCTTATTAGGTCTGCAAGGATTTTCTCCCAAATCACTAAAAGAATCAAGTTTCTTCACAAACACCGAGAAGTTAAAAGCACAGCTCCTGCAGCTTCAAACATCGCTGAATAATTCAAAGCAAGAATACGAAGAGTTCAAAGAATTAACTCGGTACAGTGCGAATATGCATGCTCATCTTCTTTCTTAACATTTTATTGTGAATGGTAGATACGTGTTACTTTAAATATGAACCGCCTAGCAACTAACTTGTTTTGTTCCATGGAAACACTGTTTTCTTGTATCTCTTCACTATATATATAT
>NW_021604620.1:575985-589330 GCF_004785775.1 Grammomys surdaster | reverse complement strand
TGTATATCTGACAGTAGATCATGCAGATGTTTGTATATCTGACAGTAGATCATGCAGATGTCTATATATCTGACAGTAGATCATGCAGATGTTTGTATATCTACAGTAGATCATGCAGATGTTTGTTTATCTGACAGTAGATCACGCAGGTGTTTTATCCAGTGCTCACTTGTTGAGTGTCAATTGAGTTTGCTGAGTAAGTTCATCTCATTACCAATTTAAATCACACTTACAGACTAAATCTAGATTTTTTTTTAAATTAAAGATTTTTTTAATATTCTTATTTGATACTCTTTGTATAAAAGGATTAACTATATTGATAGTATAAACAAGGTTAATCTTAACCTGACAGCATATTGACTTGACTTTGAGCTCTACAATTTACTAATTGAATACCTTTAATAATTGTCAATCTGTGAGCCCTGATTTACACGCCTGGAAAATGAAGGCAATGATTTGGGAAGTATTTCTGACTTAAAAGCCAAGTTACATGAGAGCATAAACTGTAATGTACTTATAAATGTTTAATATTACTTACTACCTCTAGGTACTAAGTTTTAATAATATCTATTAGGAAAAAGCAGCTAGAATTAGAATCAGAGCTTCAGTCTTTGCAAAAAGCAAACCTCAATCTCGAAAACCTTTTGGAGGCAACAAAAGTCTGCAAACGCCAGGAAGTTTCTCAGCTGAATAAAATCCATGCCGAAACACTCAAGGTAGGTATCTGGAGCTTCTATTTATATTGGAGCAGTCTCTTTTATTAATAAAAGTTATTTCCAAACACAGATGGCAGAAGACTGTAGTATTCTGATAGACTCCAGTGGCAAGGTCAAGGAGTAATAAAACATTTGGGGTCAAATTCTATTTTGTCATTAACTTTAGACAGTGCTTCCTAACATCTGAACTGTTTTTCTTTTTCCTCTCTCTCTGTTTTTTTTTTTTTTCTTTTTCCTTCTTTTCTTTGAGACAGGGTCTCATGATAGCCAAAGCTGTCCTTAAACTCACTCTGTAGCCTTGGCTGGCCTTGAACTCTTTATTCTCTTGTTTCCATCCCTATGAGTACAAGGTGTGTGCCACTATGTCTAGCTTTGCAGTATGTTTTTTGTAACATTCAAAGATGGGTCTTAAGCCAAGGGCGGTGGTCCAGTCCTTTGTCAGATCTATTTAAGCTCGAAGACAACCAGGGCTACACTGAGAAACCCTGTCACAAAACAAAAACAAGCACCACCAACACACACACACACACACACACACACACACACACACACACGAAACCAAAGGTTGGTCCTAGGCCTTTGCATGTTAACAGGTGTCTGAAGTGTTTCTTACTGTAAACCTTGTCATCCTACACCCTGCGGGCAATGCTGCAAATGCTGCAGTTATGCCCAGGGCCTCATACATGCTTAGAATTCGCTGAGCTACGTCTTCAACCTGGCTTTTACGTTTTAATGACTCGGTGGCCTTTAATGGTTTCCAGGTTCTTGGTGCCTGTGAGCGATTCTGTTGGAGTCGCTTGTGTTAGGTGTTCATGTAGGTGTTCATGTTAGCGTTTTAGCCTCTGAGCAAGCTGGGAGCACTCTTCCAGCACTCTCTCTACTAATCCCTGAATTCCTTAGAGGTTTCCTTTTGTTTGTTTAAATCTAATTGGTTCATCTTATGCCTAAGTATTTTGTGTACATGTATCCCATGCATGCAGTGCCCATGGAGTATGAAAGAGGGCCTTGGAATCCCTGGAGCTGGAGTACAGATGCTGTGAGACACCATGTGGGAGCTAGGAGGCAAATCCTGTCCTCTGGAAGAGCATGTGCTCTTAACCAATTAGCTCTCTCTCCAGCCCCCACCCTGGACTCTTAAATGTTTGCCTATCTGATGAGTGAAAAGTAGGATCTTGTTAAGGCCCCACCACCCAGCTTCAAGTTCCATTTTTTTAACCCATATTACAACTTAGCATGCAACTCTATTGAACTGATAGGGTTATTTGGTCCTATGCTTGAAGAATACATCCTCTTGATAAGTTGATGAATAAAATTTTAATTTTTTCCCTGTTGATAAGATGTAGTTATTTTTCCCTTTGTACTAATGTTTCTTTCCACAATGATTGTTCTTCAGATAATTACCACTCCAACCAAGGCTTATCAACTTTGCTCTAGACTAGTACCAAAGCCGAGCCCTGAGCTGGGGAGCTTCGGCTTTCTGCGCATGCAGAGCTCTAACAGGACAGATGATGACATATTAAATGAGCCAATGCCCCCTGAGATGAGTGAGCAAGCTTTGGAGGCCATTTCTGAGGAACTTCGAACTGTGCAGGTAATGCTTACATTTTAGGAAAAAGAAATAATTTAACAGTCATTTGAATAAAATTTGTGTACTAATTTAACTACCTATACTTTTTAAGTTTGCATATATAAAAGTTTCTTCTGACTTATCTGTAGTTTTAGTTCAGTTTTTATTCTTGAGCAAATCATTCTCCATTTTCCGTGTTATTTCACTCCGTGTGTAAAATGACCAGTTTTCTACGACTTTCACCGTTTAGAACTGGTGTAAATGGCATAGCATTGCGCTGGCTATGTGATAGCACCAATAGGATTTTGTTATAGAGATCAAATTTTAGGGAGGTTTTAATGTATTTGACGTAATTTGACATGACTGTATTGGGATCCTGTTAGTTTGTTAATTAAATTTTAACCACTTTGTCCAATAAACCTTGGAATGGATATTCCAAATCTCAATTATGTTCTTACTTTAGGCTAGAGAGGCTGTTGTGATAAAATAACCCAACGGAGTGCTGCGGAAGCTTCCTAAGGGTTCTAGAGGGCTCAGTGTTTAAATCTAACATTAAAACAAAGTTTCTACAGGGCTCTGTAATTTCATATATATGTAAAATAAAAATTTACACACACACACACACATATATACATATGATGTATATTCTTATCACTCACTAAGCCACCTTTCCAGCTCCTAGGTCCATCTCTTTTATTTTTATTTACCTTTTATATATTTTTTTTCAAGACAGGGTTTCCCTGTATAGACCAAGCTAGGTTAGAACTCAGAGATCTGCCTGCCTCTGCCTCCCTAGTGCTGTTATTAAATGCATTCACCACCATAGGTGGCTCAGACTCTATAATTTAATTCAGGGTTAAATTTTAACCACTTCTTGCTTTGTGTTTGAATTTATCCATTTCGATCAGACACAATGTAATTTTAAACATAGGAATGATCAATGTAACCTTTTGAAGCTTTCTGACCCAGCAGTCCTTTGCTGTGTTTACTTCTATAAGGGTTTGAGTTTATTTGTTTTACTTTTGTGACTCTTTAATAGAAAAGAAATAGGGGAGGAGAGCTTTCTCGGTAGTTCAGCTGCCTTTCTAGGGGACCTAGGTTTAATTTCCAGTACCCACCTGGTGGCTTACAACTTTCTGTAATTCTGTTGCAAGTGACCTGACTCCGTCTTCCTGGCTCCTGTGGGCACCAGGCATGCAGTTGGTACATGGACATATATTCAACCAAAATATCCATACATAGAATAAAACTAAACATTTTTTTTATGTAAAGGCCTTTTTGACGACTGCAATGTGTTTAATGCAGGAACAACTGAGTATTCTTCAAGTCAAGCTGGATGAAGAAGAATGTAAAAACCTGAAACTTCAACAGAATGTTGACAAGCTAGAACACCATTCTACACAAATGCAGGAGGTGAGGGGCAGAGCACAGCCTCAGAGGATGTTGAAACCCTCAGCCTCAAGGCACTGTGAGATGAGGATAGTTCTCCCTTAGAAGCCCTCCCAGTCTTAAAGTTTTCATTTTTCCTTGGTAAATCTATGTCCACTCTGATCCTTTTGAGTACCCACCCCCAAACATTGCCAGATGAAAATTCCCTTACTAAGCCCTAGTCAACTTTTTGTACTTCCCTGATAGTGACACAGACATTCATTGTCTGAGTTCTAGACCACTTAGTCAGGTGTGCAAGTGGACTGTTTGGAAGAAAATCAAAATGATCTGTCCACACTCTCATACTGATCTCGGATTGCCATCTTCATTATAGTTCATAAACAACCAAGTTCTGTCTTGCCGTTGACCTTAAAACTAGATGTTAAATACAAAAGCAAATGAATGATCTACGTTGTGTCTTAGCATACTCTTCCATTGTATTCACTTTTCCCAAAGCTTTTCTCCTCAGAAAGAAGCGATTGGAGCAAACAACAGCAAGACCATCTCACACAGCTGAGTGACTTGGAAAAGCAGCTCCAGGATGCTCAGACTAAGAATGACTGTAAGTTTGACAGCTGGGGACACTGCAGCTCAGTACCAATCTGATCATTTAAATTAATTGGGTTCTGTTTGTTTTATTTTAAGGGCTTGTTTTGTTGCTTGTTAGATAATTGGTCTTAAATTTTCATGGTAAAGGTAGAATCAATTCTTGGAAAAATAATTTTCTTCAAGATTGGTCACAAATAAATGTTACAAGTGTTTACTTAAAGTTTATTTAAAAGCTGGGAAGGTGGTTCTATTTGCCTTACAAGTTTGAGGACCTGAATTCAGAACCTAGAGCCCACATCAAAAATTGAGCATGGTGTGTGACACACATCTGTTATCCTAGTGATATCAAGATGGAAGACAACAGATCCTAGTTCACTAGACTAATCTAGCCTACTTAGCAAAGCACTAAGCCAGTGAAAGACTTACGTGGAAAGCACCTAAGCAAATAGTTATATCCGAGTCTCTGTTCTGACATTCGCGCGCACGCACGAGCGCAAACACACACACACACACACACACACACACACACACACACACACACACGCAGTTTAAAGTCCTTTAAAAATGAAGCGTCTTTAATTTGGAAGCTGAGTTGCATTAACAGTGACAACGTAAAGCATACATTTTTTTATTTTAGTTTATTATATTCTTGTCTCTTTCAAGCATTTTCAGATAAGCCAGGTAATCCAGCAGTTAGTAGGTAAAGTCAGGAGATTCAGCAGTCTTCCTTGGCTACATATCATCTTGGAGGTCTGCCTGGAATGCATGAGATCCTATCTCCAAAATATTTTCAGTAGTTTGTAATGAAACTATAAGCCACTTAATCTACTTTTTAGTTGGAGTCTTCTTTTGAGGCTGCTAGTGGAAAAAAAAAAAAAAAGGAAAAAAGCCGGGTGGTGGTGGCACATGCCTTTAATCCCAGCACTTGGGAGTCAGAGGCAGGCAGATTTCTGAGTTCGAGGCCAGCCTGGTCTACAGAGTGAATTCCAGGACAGCCTGGGCTATAAAGAGAAACCCTGTCTCGAAAAACCAAAAAAAAACAAAAAACAAAAAAAGAGGCTGCTAGTGTTTAACCCATTGTTGAAAAGTTCTGGTATATTTCTAAAGCGTTTCAACAGCTAAGGGCACCCCCCTTCAAATATGTTCATCTCTTGAGGTTTTCTTATACTAATAGCTTTGTTGCATATTCCACAGGAAAAAATATCTTAAAACATCTAGTGACCTAAAAACTAGGAACAGATGTTAACTCTTCCTGTTTCTGGAGAAATGTTGGAACAGCTGGGAATGGTAGCATGTGCCTGTCATCCCAGAACTCAGGAAGGGCAAGCATGAATGCCAGGATTTTCCTTGCTACATGGTAAAGAATATGGCCAGACTAGGGCAAAGAAATGTAGGAACAGCCATGACCTAAGGAGAGGAAAAATAGAAAATGTAGTGTTCAGTGCTTAGTTGATGAAGCTTGTCATCACAGTGGTAAGGTTGTTATTCTCCTGCTTTATAAATGA
This sequence comes from Grammomys surdaster, assembly GCF_004785775.1. Taxonomy (NCBI): domain Eukaryota; kingdom Metazoa; phylum Chordata; class Mammalia; order Rodentia; family Muridae; genus Grammomys; species Grammomys surdaster. Next base: position 583,565 of record NW_021604620.1, on the reverse strand, counting down.
TCCAGTCTCATTACTTGCCTCCTTTATACAAAACCTGTGAAGGGACCTGTTGACACCTCGATTTCCTTTATTTTCTAGTTTTGAAATGTGAGGTACATGACCTGCGAATTGTTCTTAATTCTGCTGACAAAGAACTTGCTTCAGTGAAACTGGAGTATAGCACATTCAAAGACAGTCAAGAGAAGGAGCTAAGCCAGCTTTCTGAGAGACATGTGCAGGCTCAGCTTCAGCTGGACAATGCCAGGTAGAGTTCCCTGTTGGTCCAAGTGCCTGTTTCTTTGTTCTTAATACTGGAGGGATTATAATCCCAACTCACAGTGCATAAGCCATCAAGTTCACTGTGGTTTTTTATACCAATTAGCTTCACTATAAACGGTGTGTGTGTGTGTGTGTGTGTGTGTGTGTGTGTGTTGTTTGTTTGTTTTTGTTTGTTTTTCTGAGACACGGTTCCCCTATGTAACTTTGGCTGGCCCGAAACCTATTCTGCTTCCTGAGTGCTGGTATCTAAGACATGTGCCACCACACCTGATTAAATTTCATTGCATTTTAATTGATTTACTTGTGAGACTAGAACTAGACCGAAAGTATAAAGAGTCTGCTGAGCTGTGTTTAAATGCTGTCTTAGAAGCAATGATTATCCTAGCCTTTAAAATAGATTGGTCAAAATGTAATTATGATTATTTAATAACAAAATCTTAGTGTCTTTAGTTTTATGTAAGCTACTTATTGGGCTGCGTGTTCTCTGACCCTCAGTGGTTGTTGATGCTTCCGAATGGTAGAGCACACACTGCCGTTTGATTCTTACTGACTTTTGCCCACTTGTGTACACTCTACACCGTGAACACATACACATGTCCCCATCTCACCTCTCAGCAGCTGCTTCACTGCCCTTTGTGGTTTGCTCTTCTGCCCTCCTTCAGTTTCCACAGCGTGTGGTTCTGCGTCAGTTAGCTGTATTTACACATGTATAACAGTGACAGTTCAGAAATGAGGTGGTTGGCTGATTCTTTGGATGACAGCTGGGTGCTACCCATGATGCAGTGTGCTGGGGAGAGGAGCAAGAAAGAGTAACTGCACAGGCAGCTAGTAGTTCTTGCTGAGATTAAGTTCTCTCTTGGTTAGAAAGAAGCTTTGTTTTCTGTCCTCTGTCCTAAAAATATCCAGTAGAGCTAGACTTTGTTGTTAACAAAGTTCTTAACAGCTGGGTTTGACGTGTTGACAGTCCTTGGAAATGGAGAGTTTCTAGTGCCTAGCGATAAACTCTCAAATGAGCTTCGTCACCACTTGTCAGTTAGGTGCTAAACTGCCAGTCAGTTAACTACACGAGCAAGGATGGAAGAGATACCTGAGGCTGATACTTCCTTTTCATCTGTTTCTTCTGGCTTAGTGGTTCTCACACAGGTACCAAGAACATTTCACACAAGGTCATGACAACTCTCTGACAAATGTAAAGGCTATGTGATAGAAAAACTTATACTTGAGAAAATCTGACTCAAAAAAGTTTATACTTTCCATTTTAAATTTTTTTCCTGGTAAAGATTAGAAAATGAAAAACTTCTTGAGAGCCAAGCCTGTCTACAGGACTCCTATGATAACTTACAAGAAGTAATGAAATTTGAAATCGACCAACTTTCAAAAAGCCTCCAAAGCTGCAAACAAGAAAATGAAACTTTAAAGTCTGATCTGCATGTAAGTGATGAACAGGGTTGGAGTTGGCGAGTGTATCCTGGGCCTCTGCCTCCTGTCCTGGTCTCTGATTTCCTGTATCAACCACAGTTCTTGATGTGTTTTAACTGCCTGATACTCATAACTGTCACATCAAACCTAACATATGGTTGTCTTTTAGAATTTGGTGGAGCTTTTTGAGGCAGAAAAAGAACGCAACAACAAATTGTCATTACAGTTTGAAGAAGATAAAGAAAATAGCTCTAAGTGAGTGTGGTTAATTCTTCCTATTCATTAGACTGTGTTCAATAGTACATTCTTCCTCTTGCTTCAGGGATTTTAGACTCACTTACTGTCTAGCATAGGCTGGCTTTAAACCCACCTTCCTCCTGTTTCAGTCTTCTATGTGCTGAAAATACAGGCATGCTCCACTGTGCACAGCTTCTAACTTGTGCTTTTATTCATACCCTAGTTATTTTCAATCTGGAGAGTTCTTTTCATTTAGAGGTATAACTCAGTGATATAGCATTTTCCTGTTAGACTTGAGGCCCTGGTGTAAATCCCAGCACTTTTTTCGTTTTGTTTTTTTTTTTGTATTGTTTTACTCAATTTTCCAAGTTTATTTCAAGGATTGTACTCCTCAATTGCTACAATAATGAAGAAATACATAAAGACAAGAAAGATTGAAGTTATATTATCAAGTTTGGCCTTACTCGTTTCCCAGATACTTCTTGAGACTATAGCAAACAAAATTAAATCTTTGTTAACAGTAAATGCATCTTAACCTCCTCTGCAGTCTGAAAGATCTTGGATTTTACCTCATTAGTTACAATCCTACTTGGTGTGTATAGGGAACTACACCCTGAATTTATTCATTGATAAACATTTCTTTTTTAAATCAAATCATAATTTTTACTTATTCACACAGAGGTTATAAACACAAAAAGGCAGGACGTGGGGAAGGGGATGTCGAGCATGGAACACTGAAGCATGGGTGTTCAGGGTGGGTACAGATATCTTTCAGAACAGGGTATCGGCTGGGTGAAGGTTCAGGGGACAGGTCACTATGACTCTGCCTATGATTCACTTGTCCTTATCTAAGTTGGTATTATCTGCCAAGGCTACATATTTACAAGGTCTATGACTACTCAGGCTGGTAAATTTCCACAAAAGATGCCTGTTTATAATAGCTTATAGCCCTCTGTTTCAATGTTTCTCCACAGAGACCCAAGACTTGGTGTTAGTATACATGTATGACAGGCCTATTGCTAATTTTAGGCCTATGGCTGATTTTAGATCTTCAGTGTGTAAGCAGGGCTGCCCCTGACATCTCCTCCCTTCTCTAAGTATAGAAGGGCTGTGGAGATTCTAATCTTGCGAAGGCGGGGATAGAGGCCTGACCTCCAGTAATTGAAGGGGACCTTTTAAATAATTCCTTTTAAAAAAGGAATTATTTTCCTTTAAAGCATTCCAAAGTGAACAGCAAATCTTGTAAAAAATAGCTGTGAAGAAGAAAACTTCAGTTAAGAATATAACTAATTATTCTTTGTTTTTGTTGGTTTGGAGAGGTGTTTGTTTGGTAGGCTGGTTGGTTGGTTGGTTGGTTTGGTTTTGGTATAGTTTGGTTTTATTTTGTTTTGTTTTGTTTGGAGACAGCATCTTTCTATGTGATCCTGGCTGACCTAGAACTAACAGAGTTCCACCTGTCTGCCTCTGCTTCCTGAGTGCTAGGATTAGTGTATACCATCAACCCCAGGCTTCTTTAATTTTGGAGTATAGGGAGTAACTTTATTTCTGTCTTCTATCAATCTTTTTCTATTTCTTTCCCCTCAGACTCTCATTGTCTCATCCGTGTCTCTCAGTAAGTCTCTGTCAGTGATCTCATGATCACACTAGGGAGAATAATTGGAATTTGGTCACCATTTACAGCATTCTTTTGTGATTGTTCTTGGCCCTGGTACACTGTGTTGAAGGGAGAGCATGCCACTACGTGAGATCTGGAGAATTAACATTTAGTTGTGTCCAGTGAGCCCAGGGTGGTGATGTTCGTCTGTGCCGTGGGTACGGGAATACAGAGTGAGGCAATGAATGAGACATCCCTGTAGTCACGGGCTTTACATTCCATCTCAGACAGATGCGATAAGTAATGTGTGCTAGGTTATCAAATACCAAACCCTGGAAAAAAATAAAAGTTATGGTATAAAAATAATTCCTCATTAAATAGTTGTGAACAAATACATTCAACTTTTTTATCTCCATGGGAATATGCTAACCCAGGATACCTAATAGACTTCACTTAAATCTCATTTAATTTCTTTGAGTCTGCATGTTCATTTCATGGTTTCATTAATTCTTCTTTTCCAGAGAAATCTCAAAGGTTCTTGAGGCTGTACGTCAAGAGAAACAGAAGGAGATGGCCAAGTGTGAAAAGCAGGTCGGCTTCCTGTTCCGAGGATAGAATTTGACTTTGTGACTTTCATTCCTGAAGTCCAAAACAGAAAATGTCCCAGCTTCACAGTGTTAGAAATCACTGACAAAAGGCTTCTTGTTGTTGTTGTTGTTGTTGCTACTGCTGAGGCTCAAACTAGGGCTCCTACCACTGAGGTACAAAGACCTCATTTCTTTGTTAGTTTATCGTTGAGACAGGATCTCTCTGTAATTCTGGCTGACCTGGAGCTTGCTGTGTAGATCAAACTGTCTCCAGCTTGCAGTGTGCTGAGATTACAGGCATGTGCCACTGTGCCTTTAGTTTTTTGAGGCGGGGTCATACTATAGCTACCCTGAAGTTTACTCTGTAGCCCAGCTTTCCCTGAACTTCAGAGCCTCCAGGCCCTGCCTTCCAAGTGCTAGGATAACGTCTGACTAGTTCTGTTTTGTTTTTTCAATTTTCTTTTATTTTGGTTTGATTTTTCTGTTTGTTTTGTTTTTTTGAAACTGGGTTTCTCTATGTAGCTTTGGCTATCCTAGAATTTACTCTGTAGGCCAGGTTGGCCTCGAACTCAGAGACCTACCTGCTCTGCCTCCTTAGTGCTAGATGTAAAGTTGGATGCCCCACTCCCACTCCCTGGCTTGAATTTTTTATTGTTTCTCTCTCTCTCTCTCTCTCCCTTTTTCCATCTCTCCCTCTCCACCTCTCCCTTTCTCCCTGTCCATTTCCCTCTCCATCTTTCCCTCCCCCCCGGTGTGTGTGTGTGTGTGTGTTCTGGTTCTATTATTTTTGACTATTTTCTAACTCCCAGGTGGCTGTGTTGATCAAGACCTCAAAACACACTGTCTGTTGGGCATTGTTAGTATAAACTAATGTGCAGTGTAGTTATCAGCTGGGTTTTTGTTGTTTTTAATGTGACTTTTTACTTTTCACCATAGATGGCAAAAATACAGAAACTAGAAGAAAGCTTGCTTGCTACTGAAAATGTCATCAGCTCTCTAGAAAAGTCTAGAGAGTCTGACAAGGTAGGTAAAGTTTTCAGTGTTACTCTTCTGTATTTTGTCTATTTTTGTTGTGGTGTCTATTTAATATTAGATCCATGGTTTCTCTGTGTAGCCTGAGCTGACTTTGAAATTACAATCCCTTTACCCAAGCTTCTGGGACACAGGTGTATGTCATTGGACCTGCTTTACATCTTCTTTATAATGCCACTTAGGTACTCCTGTCTTCTGAATCACCTCCTCCTGCAGGGATGGCTTACAAACTGCCCGGGCCATGTACATTAGTTAGGTCCGTTAAGGGTGCTGGAGAATGGGAAATAAAATTAGATAATTTGTTTCATAACCTCAACCACAACCTACTCTTGTGTCTCTGTTTTTTGTTTGTTTGTTTATTTGAGACATGACCTCACAATGTAGTACTGAATGGCTTGGAACTGACTATGTAGACCACGCTGGCCATAAACTCAGAATGCCTGTCTTTACCCCCTAACACTGAGATGAAAGGCATGTGCTGCTACATCCACCTTTACTCTGTTCCCTTAGACAGCTAACATGTCTTGGTTTTTCACCTAGACTGCCATTACTCTGACCCAGTTTTGCTGACTGTAAGTTCATGATGTACAGTCTTACATCCTTACTGTTGACTTTGCCATAATAATAAAAGAGACTTGTCTGTCCAAATATAAAAATGGTCTAACCCTGTCATATAAGCACTTAGGATACTGAGGCAAGAATCTCAGTAGTTAAGAGGACAGCCTGGACTATGTAGAGATATGAAAACTAGCCTGAGCCACATGGTGAAACCCTATCTCCAAGGGAAAAAAATTATAAAAGATGGAATGTCACATAATATTTTGCTAAAGTAAATTGACTTTCTTTGTTATCATTAGGAAACAGAAGTAGTTTGTGTGTTAGCTACTTTTCTTACTGATATGACCAAATACCCTAAAAAAAAATTATAGTAGAAAAGATTTATTCTGAATCATGAGAGGCAGGCATGGCTCCATGTTGATAGGGAACTCTATAGTTCTTACTGCATGATATCTAATAGGAAGCACAGAGAGCTTGTGTAGGAACTGGAGGTGCCTACGACTCTCCTGTCCACTTCCTCCAACTAGGCCTGACTGCCCCAGTGCTCCACCAGCTGCTGGCAGTCAGTGCTCAAGAGTAAGAGTATAAGGAAAATGATATTTAAACGGCAACAGTTCATCTTTTAAAATGATCTCCATAATGCCACTGGTTTTGCAGATAACTGTTTTTGTCCTTATCAGGAACTTGTCACCAACCTCATGAACCAAATCCAGGAGTTAAGAACATCAGCTGGTGAAAAATCAGAAACCATAGATACCCTGAAACAAGAACTCCAAGACATAAATGTAAGTTCTGTCACAGGATACTGAGCTTAAGCAGGGCGCCATTGACAGGCTCTTTGGGGATCTGTTAGCTGTCCCGACAGGTAAGAAGACTGCATGCTGCAGTAAGTTTGACTGTTGAAGTTAACACCCAGAGCACTTCTGAGATGGGCAGTGTGCATATTTCTGGGCAAGAGCATTTCTGTGCCAGGTCTTTGTGACCTGGAATAGTGTTCTCTGCACCATTCTGCAACCACTGATTAGAAATAAACTAACAGTTAAGGCTAAAGGGGGCTCCTTATTTGCTTCAAGAAAAAAAAAAAGACATGTTTTAGTTAAATTTGCAGATATTTATTACATAGAATTGTGGCCCTGATCTGAGACTCAATATCATTTTGTGAAGTAGCTGTTGTTGAGTATTGCTGCTTTGCCCTTTGCTTGGGCCCAGGTAAAGGTTTTTATCTGCATTAGTTCTGCTCCAAAAGGACTTGCTTTAGTCCATATTTATCTTCGCAGGCAGACTGATGAGATGACAGAGCTAGCTGGCTTTCTCCAACCCTGTGGGACTGTCCTGTTGTTCTCACCACGTGCAGTAGCTCTTACTCCTTCCCTAGCAAGTGTTTGTTGGGCTGCAGAGGTGGCTTAGTGGTTAGAGCAATTGCTACTCTTCCAAGGACCTGATGCATCCCCTGCACTGGACATCTCATAACCACATGTCACTCCAGCTGCGTGAACATACACACACACACACACACACACACACAAAACAAACAATACAAAACAACAGCCACTACTACTAGGTGTTACTGAGTTACCTTGTTAAGATGGTACCCACCTTGGAACTGTGATACTTGTAAGTTGCTTTGGTACAGATGAGCAGAACTCTAGCAGAAAGCTCTTGTGCTATGACTTTACTGCAGTGCAAATACAATGCTGCTGTGACTGACAAAGAAGAGAGCAAGGAGATGATCAAGAGACAGGAAGTGGATATCCTGGAACTGAAAGAAACTCTTAGACTGAGAATCCTCTCAGAGGACATCGAGGTAGGTATTAATGTGGTACTTTCTTTTTTTTTATTTTTCGTTTCATTTTCTCTCTCTCTCTCTCTCTCTCTCTCTCTCTCTCTCTCTCTCT
>NW_021604620.1:523577-575885 GCF_004785775.1 Grammomys surdaster | reverse complement strand
CTTTCTATTGCTGTGATACAACACTGATTGAAAACAACTTGGAGAGGAAAGTTTCAGTTTGTTTTACACTTCCAGATCACACTCCATCATTGAGAGAAGTCAGGGCAGAGTACAAAGCAGAAACCATAGAGGAGCACCGAATGATTGCTCAGTTTCTGGCTAACTCACAGGCTCATGATTAACTATCTCATGCCTAGAGATAGTGCTACCCACAGGCCAATCTAATCTAGGCGATTCTTCAATTGAGGCTTTCCTCTTAGGTGACTCTGTGTTGTATCAAGTTAACAAGGTAACTAGGATACATGGCAGGATTTTATTGACTGAACTATCTTTCCAGCACCTCAGGCCCTTATTTATTTTTTTAACGTGGTTTTCTTTTTGTTTTTTTTTTTTTTTCTGTTTATATTTGTGTGGGGTGGATTGTATGCAGTACTCTTAGAGGCTAGAAGAGGGCTTTGGATCTTCTGGAGCTGGGTGTAAGGTAGATAAGGGATGCCCAGTGTGGACGCTGGGACCCAAACGTCAGTCCTCTGCAACAGCACTTTATTAACAGATGGTTACATCTCCAGCCCTCAGAGCATCTTTTTTAAAACAGTGTGCACTTGTCCATATGGGAAGAGAGGATGAGCAGATTGTGCTCCAGTGTGGTCACCAGAGTATTCCTGTGTTATGTAAGTAGGAATTACATATGCAGTCATTAGGAATTCTCGGCTACTGTGTACTACCTTATTCTCTGAGGTATCAGTAGTCAGTGCTGTGGTGAGCTGTTACAGCTCTTCTCTGAGTACCTAGGCTAGAGACATCTTTAATAGCTAGTTACCTTCTAGGATATAGAAACCAGAGTCACACTAAGGATATAGTTCTGTAGATGAAGTGCTTGCTGCATAAACATGAGGACCCATGTTTGGATCTCAGCAAATGTAAAAGCGTGGCACAGCAGCTGAAGTCTAACCATATGGTATAGCACCAGAGGGCAGAGGCAGACAAAGGCAGGGTGCTTGCTGGCCAGCCAGTCTAGCCAAAATGGTGTACTTCAGGTTCAGTGAAAATAAGGTGAACGATAATAAAGATTCCTGACATGACCTCTGACATCTGTACATGTCACATAGGGTATGTACACACACATACATGGATGTAAAGTATCATAATCATAAGCCCATGAAAGTCAGCTATTGAGACATTAAGTAAGGTCTGCTTCTGAAGTGTTCTCCATGAAAAGATCAGCTTTCAAATCCCGACTGAGAAGAGAGCACTGCTTGACCTCAAACAGGAAACTGAATCTACAGAAGTCACACTTAGGCCTGTTTACACATATGTCAGCTGGGAGTGGTATCTTGAAATGGTTTATCACATAAGCCAAAGGAAAACACTTTTTAAATATTTAAATATTTCCTTTCTTAACTTTAAAATTTTATAGTAATGTAGTAATGATTTGTGAACTGAATGGCATAGTTAATAAATATTTCCTTTGGGACATTATTCCCTAACAGAGGGATATGCTTTGTGAAGATCTGGCCCATGCCACTGAGCAGCTGAACATGCTCACAGAGGCCTCAAAAAAGCACTCTGGACTACTGCAGTCTGCCCAAGAAGAGCTGAACAAGAAGGAGGCACTGATCCAGGAACTTCAGCACAAGGTAACCCGCACATTAAGCCACTCAGACACCCGCAACAATTAGCATGGTGCTGACTTTCCTGTTGTGACAGAGTTCTCCGTATTATTGAGATGGGACAAATGGATCAATTAGGGACTTTGGCATTCAACGATGGACTGTAAAATTGGGTTTCCACATGAGTTTCACTTAGCCACTTCCCTCCCTATCCTGGATACTTGACACGTTGACAGCGTTGTCTGCAGTGAGGTCATGGCTGAAAATAATAAGATATTAAGACAAAACTTTAGCATTCTTCAAATTAATGAATTGTGCACACATACATATATAACACTTAAGAACTTTTTTTCCTGTTGTTTTAGATAAGGTCTCACTATCATAGGTTGGCTTTGAGCTCATAATTCTCTTGCTTCCACCTCCCAGTCCTTTGAGGACTGAGAGTGCAGATACATGCCCCAAATAAAACAATTTTGCATTGACGGATAATTCGATACACTTATGAGGCTCATATTGATAAGTTTTGCTGAAGCTGGTTGAAACAATCTTACTATGTCCCTTAGCCCTGGCTTGCCTGGTACTCTAGAATTCGGGCTGTCCTCAAACTCATGGTAACCTTCCTACTTCAGCCTCCTGAATTCTGAGATTACAGTCGTGGAGCTCCTCACCTGCCATAATGTGTTGCTAGAGTATGTGTATATCTGTGTGTGTGTGTCTGTGTGTCTGTGTGTGTGTGTGTGTATAAAATGATAAAATCAAGTTGGTTAATATATCCTTGATCTACCATATGATTTTGTGATACAGTTTCAAATCTATTGTTGTCATTTTGTACTATGCTTTATAAATTATTTTTGCTTATGCTCAAAGTATATTGCATTAGATCTCAAAAACTTGCATTTATTTGAACCCTGTTCTTGTGTCAGAACACTTCTGTCTGACATCTCCCATCCCGGGCTCTTCAATTCCCCAGTCTCTGGTAGCCACTACTCTACATAACACCTCTGAGCTAGGCTGTTGTGGATTCCACAGAGATTTGACTTCCTTGTCTTTCTTCACTTGGGTTCTATCGATTACACGACGTCCTCTATGCTCATTCGCTCTCTGGCAGATGACAGTTTGCTTGTCTCTCAGACTGGCCAGTGTTCTTTTGTACCTCGGCATTACTCCTCTTTGCATCTCCTGGTGGATACTTAGTGTTCCTATGTTCTTTGGTTATTGTGAACAAAGCTGTAGTTAAAATAGGAATGTGGCCCTCTGTTTATGTGATGTGTCACAGACTGGGGAGATAGTTTGGTGGATAAAGCAGTTGCCAGGCAAGTATTTTTGATTTGTAGAACTCACATAATAGCCAAGTAGGCATGTTGGCCCACGTATAATCCTAGTATGCAGTAAGCAAAAACAATGACTCTCCTGAGCAAAATGACGAGCTGAAGCAGTGAACTGAGACACTGCCTCAGCAGCAGTCGACCCCCACAGATCATATGCATACATGTACATTCATCCCACAAATATGTGAGCCTACACACATGTGAACACTCATATGTGCATGCATGCATGCATCACACACACACACAATTTTATTTCCTTCAACTATGGACCAGAACTGAAATTGCTGGCCATATAGGGAGTTCTAGTTTGTTTTAGGGATAACAACCTTCCCCATTTTCCATGAGTTTATAGTGATTGGCATAGCAGGAACCATGCAGGCTCTGCATGTCCTCATTAGAGCATCTCTTTCATCTCAACAGGGACATAGCACTGTAATATTGATTTGCTTTTCTCTGCTGGTTGGCAGTGGTGAAGCTTGACTTTTCTAATTGGACTGTGTGTTCTGAGCTATTTTCTAAACTGTAACCTTTTATCTGTTGAATGTGCCCAGTTAAACCAGGAGAAAGAGGAAGTGGAGCAGAAGAAGAGTGAGTACAACTTGAAGATGAGGCAGCTGGAGCATGTGATGGGCTCTGCTACCGACTGTCCACAGGTACGTTCCCAGAAACTGCATTTCAGAATAATCAGCTTTTTAAATGAGGAAACATTTGTAAATAATGGGGAGTTTTGTTTGTTTTGTTGTTGTTGTGGGTTTTTGTTATTTTAAAGGAAAAGCTCTTCGTTAGTGCCCCGTCTGCTTTCTACTTAGTAACGTCTTGTTTTACTTGGATAAAAATGAAAATAATAAGGTAAATGACCTTTATCAGCATGCACTGTACTCAGGGGCTTGGCATGTACATGAAAATGCATGTTTTATCTGTTCAGTGTATAGACTGAAAATGAAATCTTACTAGCATCATGCAATCAAGCATTTGGATAAAGTATGGTTTTATTTCAGAGTCCCAAAACACCACCCCATTTTCAAGCTCATTTGGCAAAACTCTTGGAAACACAAGAACAAGAGATAGAAGATGGAAGAGCCTCTAAGACTTCTTTGCAACACCTTGTAACAAAGCTAAACGAAGAGAGAGAAGTCAAAAATGCGGAAATTCTCAGAATGAAGGTACATGACTCTTTTTTTTCAGTGAACTTTATTTTGAAAGGCAACAGCTTCCTCCTAGCTGCTGCTGATCCAAATTCAAAAGGTCAGACTGTGTCATAGAGAAGTCTTCCTCCCACCCTTGACCCCTTGCACTCTAGTTGATTGTCCCTGGGAGCTCCCAGTTTCCTTTCCTTCCCTTTTAAAGCCTTTCAGTGTGTACTGATATACTTTACTAACGTTCCTAACCATTTCTCTGCCTTGTGAGGGAGGTTTACACAATAGTATACAGTTTCCACAACCACATGTCATGGACAATGAAGAAGAGGCCCGATTCCTTGATTTTTCACCTCATAGTGCTGTCCAGTATCTGAATCTTTGCCAGCTTAATAGGAACAATGTATTATCTCAGCACAGTTTTAATATGTGCGTGTGTTATGTGAATGTGCGTGCAATGCTTACGGAGCCCAGAGGTCAACATTACGTGGATTTATTATCACTTTCCACCTTCCTTTTTAGGGAGGATCTCAGAGCAGGCACTGTACTGACTGAGCTGTCTTCTCAGGCCTTGTCACAAACTTGTTTAATCCAATAACCTGTTGCTTAAAGAGGAATGTAAAAAAGAATACCTGTCTTGGTCACAACCTTTTCTTTGATCGAGTGGGTGTGTTAACACAGGGTCTCAATTCATAGCCCTGGCTGTCTTGGAACTCCCTATGTAGTCCAGGGTAGCCTCAAACTCTCAGTTGTGCTTGCCTCTGCCTTCTAAGTATGGAATCAAAGGTGTGTGCCACTACACCCAGCTTCAGTCACAACTTTGAGAAGCAAAATAACACACAGTCTATATGTCTTCTGAAAGAACAGTTATTTGGTGTATTTTCAGGATCAATTATATGAAATGGAAAATCTGCGCCTGGAGTCTCAGCAATTAAGAGAGAAAAACTGGCTCTTGCAAAGTCAGCTGGACGATGTGAAAAGGCAGAAGGAGAGTGGGTAAGAGCCAGAAGCCCTCCTCCTGGACTGGCCTGCCTGCGCGGCCTTAAGGGAGTGAGGTTGAAGTGGACTCACTCCACCAGACACAGGACATCCTGTGACCTGACAAGTGCTCGGTTGGTTTTGAGTTGAGTCTCATGAGGTTGTGTGTAGCATTGCAGGATAAGACATTTACCACTTATCAGCTCAGTGAGCTAAGCATTTGGAATATATTTAGAAGATGTGAAATATTTAAACCAAACTACTTACATTTTAAAGTTTTTTTGTTTTGTTTGTTCATTTGTTTGTTTTTGAGACAGTACCTCACTATGTCCTAGAATTCACTTTGTAGACCTGGCTGGCCTTTCCTCTAGTGCTGGGACTAAATGGACACACCACTACACCAGGCTTTTTGGTTTTTTGTCTTGGTTTTTTCCAGACAGGGTTTTTACCTATAGCTTTGGCTGACCTAGAACTCACTCTGTAGACTAGGCTGGCCTATAACTCATAGAGATCTACCTGCTTCCTCCTCCCAAGTACAGAGAGATCAAAGGTGTGTGCCACCATTGCTCAGCCATTTTTGTTTTTTAAATATATAAATAAGATTCAAGAAAACCTGCAGAAAAAGGGAGAGTTCCATACCAATCAGCTCTACTTCTCAATATGATTCAGGGAAAGCAACCTAGGCAGGCCAAGCCATCCTCAGCATCTTGCTTAAGCATATCTAAGGCCCTGGGCTCAACATCCACTACAACAAACAAAGCAAAACAGAGTGGAAAGCACGGGGTGCTGGGGTGTATGTCTTTCATTAACTAGTTAAGTATACAGTAGAGAATTTTGATGTTCCTTATCAACATTTTACATTAGGATTGACAACAGAAAGGACCACTTATAAACTTGGTGTAGTAATATATGCCTGTCTGTATCCCTACTCAAGATGTTCGGTCATCTTTGGCTGCATATCAAATTGAAGGCTAACCTAGGCTACATAAGACTGTCTCCAACACAGCAAAAAGCAGGCAGGTGAAATGGACCATAAAGAATTCTCTGGGATGGGACTCTTATTGAATTTCACCACCCCCAGATTGGGTCCCTGCTTTTAAAGGTAATCTTAGAAGTCTAAAAACTGTCCTGAGACTAAAATCTATGGGATAACAAAGACTTGAGCGTGTTAAAGGCAGCTCTACTGACAACATAAATGTTTCTGATACCTTGAATATGAGGTATTTACACTGGGATCTGTAACAGCAAAATTACAGTTATAAAGTAGCAATGAAATAATTTTTATGGTAGGAATCACCATGCGAGGAACTCTGTTAATGGGTCACAGCATTAGGAAGGTTGAGCAGCACTGCTCTAGTGATTCTGAGATCTGTAAGTCTACTCACCTAGTTCCCAAGCTACATAACTTTCCCAAGTCATTTATTAAACCACAATTTAAAGTACTTTATTTCACTTCTTTTCAGGTTTGTACAAACTATAACCCAATCTAATTCACAGGTCATTCTTAACATTCTGTTGGTGCATAATTACCTTCCATTTTTTTGTTTTTTGTTTTCTTCTTTTGAGACTGTCTTACTGTGTAGCTTTGGCTGGCCTTTAACTCAGAGATATACATACCTCTCCCTCCTGAGTACTAGACTCAACACTGTAAGCTACCAAGCCTGGCTTGCTTTCTTTCAATCACCACACTGAATGATTGGCATGTTATATGGCTACCAAGCTCTGAAGTACTTAATGTCTGGATCTTATTTTATATATATAGGTGTTTTGTCCATATGTGTGTCTGTAACAATGTCCCTGGTGCCTGTGGCTGTCATAAGACAGTGTTGGGTTCTAGAACTAACTAGAGTTACAGGTGGTTGTGTGCCACCATGTGGATGGTGAGAATCAAACCATAGTCCTCTGGAAGAATGGCAAGCACTGTGGACTGTGGAGCCATCTTCCCAGCCCTACTGTCTGGGTCTTGATGATATATGAGATATATGTGTATATAATTTTTTTTCTTCCCCCTAAATATGGATCATTGCACATGCTACACTCCTTTCCTTGACCTTGGGTGACTTTGACATTGAGTCTCATTGTCAGTTAACTAGGCTACATTTGAGAAAGAAGAGAGAAGCCCTGCTGTGCTGTGCTAAGCCTTCTTTATCTCCTGCTCATATAAGAGATTCCTAGCAAAGGCCACATCACTCAAGCAGGTTCTACAGTCAAGTCTTCCTGGCCCACTGAACTACATTTATTCTCCCAACCCAGGAAACCTTGCAGAAATGCATGTGCAATCCAGACTGTAGTCCCTTTATTTGTTGATGAAGCGTTTATTTTCTGTGAAGGGTGTCCTTGATGTTTGTTTACATGTGAAGCCAGAGTAGTCATCAGAAACTGCAAGCTAACAGTCTGAAATAATAGGGAAGAGTCAGGTCCCCAGAGGCCAGACTACCAGACTACCCTCTTGTAGTTGCTGATAGTCTGCTTTCATTTATTCACAGTTGATCTGCAGGTTGCCACTCTTAGCTAAGTTTCTCCACTAACTCTTCTGCCAAGCTTTGGTTAGATTTTTGCACTCTACTCTTCTTGCTTTGATATTGGTATGAATATTTATTCCACCTGTGGGCACACTGATTATCTGTACTAATCACCAGCGGTAGCTGTGCTGTAACTACATATAATAAATGCTAAATTAATTCTTGACTATACTTGATGATGTTTCCCTGTCTATTCACTAATCTCTGCAGCAGTCAGAGTTACCCAGACAGTCTTCAGCTGAAGAATGAACACGAAGAGGAGATTATCAAAGAAAGACTTGCTAATGTATGGCTTTTTTTTATATACAAAGTTCTTCTATGAGAATTGCTTTTATAAATAACATTCAAGGTTATTTATTCTAGAAACCATATATTAATATATAATTGAGAAGTAAAGGTTTATCTGTCTGTAATTCCAGTACTTGGGAGACTGGCACAGAACAGTTACTGTGGTCTGTGCCTCTAACCATTGACAGAAAGAAGGAAGAATATATCTGTCTCTGTCCCTCTGTAGGAAGCACTGTGTCTCCCACATACAGTTATCCACTTAGGACTTAGAAGTGTAGTATCTTCTGTGCTGGAATGCTTGTGAACCAGTAGCCTTTTGTATATACACATGGGACTCTGGAAATGGACATTGATTTAATTAGCACAAAGGAAAACAGACTTGTTCCTCTCATCTTTTTTTTTTTTAAGTAAAGATATTAAAGAACCTAACCATCTTGTTTTCTTTATTATAGAATAAACTTACTGAAGAAATGCTGAAAATGAAAACAAAGTAAGTGTGCTATTTTATAGTTCAAATCTTTTAAAAAATATTTCTAAACTTTATTATAGGGGGAGTGTATGCATGCCATGCCAAGTGTGTAAAGGTCTGAGGGCAAATGTGAGAGTTGGTTCTCTTTGTCCACCATGGGTTGTAGGCATCAGTCTCAAACTCAGGCAACAAGTGTTTTACCTGCAGAACTAACCTGCCAGACCTGGGTGTCTGTCTCTTGTCTCTCTCACTCTCTCTTTCTCTTTTTAAATTTTATGTGGATGGGTGTGTTGCTTTGCCTGTATGTATGTTGGTGCACCATATATGTACATGGTATCTACAGAGGCCAGAAGTCATCAGATCCCTCAGGAACTGGAGTTACACCCTTAGGGGTGTAATTCTCCTCTAAAGGGACAATACATCCATAAGATAACTTTTTTCCTTCGGTATATGTGAGTATAATTGATGTTTATCAAAGTCTTTTTTAAAGATTTTTAAATGTTTATGTATGTGCATTTGTCTATGTGTGGGTATGTACACATGCATGTAGGTCTCTGCAGAGGCCAAAAGAGGACATTGGAGCCCCTCCAGCTGGCCAGGCAGTTGTGACCTGCCCTTTATGGGTGCTTAGTATTAAACTTCTCAGCCATCTCTCTAGCACCAAAATTATTTTTCTTGTTGCCACTTTCTCAACAGGGGTTTCAAGTCAAGCCACTTTAAACAAACACACACTAACACATGTGCAATCTTCAGGTTTATTGAGTTGCTGTGAGGTTTCTCCTCATGGACAGTAAGAGTAGTTTAATGCTTCCAGCTATCAGTAGTCAAGCTGACACATAGGACGGTGAACTAATCAGCTTTTTTTAGAACTGCAGCAAATTTAGATACATCCTTTGAGATCTGTGTGGCATGGTATATGGTGGCAAAGTCCTTGGTAGTATGTGGTCCTCGAAGCATGAAGAGCTCACACTGCACTGTGGACACACAGACAGCACATCTTCTTAAATGCTATGGGATCTAGATATAACACTGCAGTAGCGCAGGCAGGAAATAATTAATTCCATATGACAGTGGACTTGGTGATACCATCAGGAACTGAGATTCCCACTATTCTGCTTTTGGGATTTTGGGGCTACATTAGGCACACACAGTTCCAACATCATATCTTCACAGGACAGTGGCAGCAGTAGCTGCTGCTCCTGTTCTTCTTTTCTTTTCTTTTCTTTTTTTTTTCCTTCGAGGTCTCATTTTGTAGCCCTGGAGTCCTGGCTGACCTAAAGTTATTATGTAGACCAGACATCCTCAGGGCTTAGAAAACTAGTGTCCAGCAAGGAAAAGGTGGAGCTCACTGTGCTCACGCTCCTCGGATGACAGACACCAGCAACTGCTGGGAGTAGATGAGTTCATGTTCTCTGTCACTACTACATCAGATTGTTTCATAAACAAGAAGCCAAGTGTCTTCATTTCTTTCTCACTGCTTCAATACAACACTGACCAAAAAAAAGAAGAAGAAAGGTTTTATTTTGATTTATAGTTCCAGGTGATATATAGCCAATCATGGTGGGGAATGGCATGGTTCAAGAGTAGGAAGCTAAGTCTCATTTGTAGGCGGGCTTCAGGGAGAAAACAGAAGTATGGCTGGGCAATAAAAATTGATGATGCACACCTTTAATCCCAGTGCTCAGAAGGCAGAGGCAGGTGACTTTCTTGAGTTCAAGGCTATCCTTGTCTACATAGTAAGTTCCAGGACAGCTAGGGCTACATAGAGAAAACCCTGTCTCAAACAGATCATTTAACCTCAAGGCATGGTCCCCAGAGTTAGAAAGTTTTCCAGAAAGTTTCTACTTCCTAAAGGTTCCACAACCTTCCAAAATAGTGCCAGTTAGCTAGGAACCAAGTGGAAATAGGACCCCAAGGGAACTTTTCCTATTCAGGCCGTAACACCTCACCCACAGGAAGGTAGGCAGAGGCACCATCTGAATTTTGTGTCCCACCAAAGCAGACGTAGAAGACTTCCCTGCATCACCTGAGCATGCTCTGGAAACACATCACCTAGACTGAGTTAGCCTGTGGGGAGGTTTAGATCCTGAGTACCACCTCGTTTTGGCAGTCAGTATTACATTCTGTATGCATTGTAACTGTTTTAACTGGAAATCTTAAAAAATTGGAACAGTTTTATAAAGTGAGTGAAGTCCTACACTTTTTTCTTTGAGTTATATAAAATGGGTAAAGTACACACCCCTGAGGAAAGGACTAACGTTCCATTGTCTAAGGACTAGGTTTTTAAAGCAGAAATGATCATTTTGAGATCAGACACAATAAAGCCTACAGACTGTAATGATACCTTACTTCTATCTCCACTTGGACAAGCTAAGTTTTATACTAAACTTTTTTATGAGTTAGCCTGGACTACACAAGAGCCTGGCTCCAAATAAATAAATAAAATGGTTTGATGAGTTTTTCTCAGTATGGAAGTCTTGATCTAACAGAGCAATCGTATCTGATATTCTCTTTTCCATGCTGAGGGTGGAGCTGAGGGCCTGGGCCGTGTCAGGAAAGTGTTCTACCACCTAAGCCTGCCCAGTTCTAGCTTATGTACAGGAGACCTGAGATCAGTGATACTTTCAAATCAAAATTCTATACTTAGAAGAAAAAAACCTACTTTGAGTCCTGTTGTATAACTCTATTTCCTTGAAATACCATAAACTGATACTTATTCCAGTCTAGAAGAAGTCCAGCGTACACTTCACAGCAAGGAGAAGGTCTGCCACAGAATGAGCGAGGAAATTGAGCGAACCAGAACTTTGGAGTCTAGAGCATTTCAGGAAAAGGAACAACTGCGGTCAAAGTTGGAAGAAATGTATGAAGAAAGGGAGAGAACTTTCCAGGTGTGTTGGGTTCTCCATGCTACGTAGAAATACTTGAGTAAGCAGAATAAGTAAAAACCAAATCTCCGGTTCAGTTTCTCTGGAGTGCAGAGATATGCCCACAGAAGCTTGACTACCCCTTGATTGGTGCTCTTGAAAAGAGATCATATTGTGATCTTCTATCCTTGGGTTGACAGGAAATGGAAATGTTGAGAAAGCAACTAGAGTTTCTTGCTGAGGAAAATGGAAAATTGGTAGGTCATCAAAACCTCCATCAGAAGATTCAATATGTAGTACGACTGAAGAAGGAAAACGTCAGGCTTGCTGAGGTAAAACTGAAAGTATTGTAAATAAATGGTGGTTTTAGAGATGGTAGTAAAGAAAAGTGGTCACTGCTATTTCACGTTGGGTTTTTTGAGACAGGGTCACACTCTGAAATCCAGTCTGAAACAGAACTCTCACAGCAGAGCTCTTGTCTGAGCCTTCCCAGTGGGTGGGGCTCTAAGTCTGTGAGAGCCACCCAATAATACTGCTACAGTGGGTTAAGTTCTCATAGAGGCCAGATGTTTATTTAATACTAACTTATAAATCAAACATGGTAGTTTTAATATGAATAGATACTTAATAAGAGCTTCTCCTATAGCAATTAGATACTTAATTTCCTTTTTTTTTTTAATTACAGGAGATAGAAAAGTTGCGTGCTGAAAATGTATTTTTGAAAGAAGAAAGAAAGAGCAAATTCTAAGGATCCCAGCTATCTTCATACACATCACTTTGTTTAGATTGATTCTTTAGAAGTGAGATTGTATTTGCTCACATGGTAGAAACTAAACTAAAAGACCTTAATTATGAATCATGGTGTGCAGTAATCCTGAGTATTCTGATGGATATTCTGCATGGAAACTCAGCAGACTGCTAAGTGGGTAACAATGCATTTCAAGTCACATGTAAATTCTGGAAGACTCAAAATAAAACAGTCTATAGCTGAGGTCTCTGGTGAATTCTGGTCAGGTGCTTTTCTCCTTAGATTCACTTAAACTCACTGTGAATCTGATGGCTATTTTGTATAGAACTTGTTCATATTGGTTTGTTTGTTTGTTTGTTTTTTACTGTTGTCATGGCCATTTTCTACATGTCCAGTTTTTTAAATAAAATCTTTTTTCAAAAAATGTGTATAAATATCTTGCCTTTGTGTATCTACATGTACCACTTGTGTGCCTAGTATCCTTTGAGGCCAGAAGAGGGTGTCACACCTCATCCTCCTGGCTCTACCTCCAAAGTCTAGGATTTTAGTTGTATACACCCAGGTTAGTCAGGTTTTGACATGGATACACAAATAATAACCTAAATCAACCCCCTAGCTTTCCTTGGTCTTAGTTTGGTTTAAAATCACTAATTTTGGAAGTTACATAGCTAGACAATACACTGTTTCCCATTATTTCTCTACAGAGCATGCATAAGATGTGTGAATAGTTGCTTATCTTACTCTGCCAGAACATGTCTTGTTGTCTCAACAACAAGAAAACAACCCAGAAACTTCTCTGCAATCAAGATCCAGCTGAAGAAAAAAATTATGTATAAAGAACCAAAGTATTAATCCATCAAAAGTATAGCTGGTTAGCTCTGAGTACATTAAATGTAAAGCCTGGCTTTTTAAAATGTTGAGATTATGGCTACAGAGTAAAACAGAAATATATAGATTTTAACTGTAAAATACTAACAAAAGTTAAAAAGGCAAGGGGAACAGAGTTGAAAATGAATACATGAAGTTAATTTCCCAAACTTTCAAGCCAAAAGCAAATATCTCCTTCTACCTAAAATGACACTTACTCTTTGATTTCTTAGTGTTCTGATACTCAACACCAGATAATATTTCCAAAAGTGCTCTTGATAGATGTTCATAAGAATAATCCCTTTTAAGCTTATCAGTTTCTTCTGTTAAGTTCAAATATGATTTAAACACAATGCTTCTCACTACAAGAGGACATTCTACCATTTGTTCACTGAGTCATCCCCACTCATCTGCATAGTAATCACCTGATCCTCACTTTCTGAGTGACACATGGGGCAACCTTGTACTTCTTTTAATTTACACTTTGCGGTGCCATTATTTATAGAATACATGAATCTCATTTTAAAGATGTATCATGTGAGAAAATCTAAAGACTTTTCACATACTCAAGACGAGCCTCTAACATTTCAGAGAAAGTGCTGACCACCATCCACGAATGTCTCTAGGACTCTTTAAGGCTAATGCTAACAGTGAGACATAGTAGCCCTATGGTGGTATAGCTACCAAGCTTTTGAACAATGACTACAAAAACATTCTGCTACTAGCAGAAGGCCATTTCTGCTAGGAGCACTGTATTATCTTTCTAATCCCTGGGATGAAGTCTCTGACACATGCAGCTTAGATTTGTTTTAGCTTCACCTGTCTGTTGTTGCCACACACTATCTCCACTATTAAGTGGAACACTATAGTGAGTGCCCATGAGTCTCGATTTCCTTATCTGCAAAGTAGAATGGTTTATTGTCAGGAGCCATAATGGGACAAGCTAATAATTAGCAGTTGATCATCCTGAAATGCTTGCCTTGGATTATTATATAATCTGCGACAAGTGTCCCCATTCAGCAAGGCTGTGGCGGACATATTTTAGGAAAAATTCCTGCTATTAATATACTTTTCCTATTATTATTATTAAACATATGTAACAATCACTAAGCAATAGGACACCCCTTTGGAGCAGATCTCTGCAGACCCATGAAGATGTACTGTCTTGTAGTGATGCTATATAGACAAATAGACGACTTCTTAAGTCTTAATGCTGATCCTATAAGAATTCCTAAAATTATATCAATGATTATTTCGCTCTTTTTATAGTGGGACTGGTATTATGTCCCTTTCTGATAGTCAAGGCTGCAATGAGAACTCTGCCAGTCTCCCGAGTGTTATCAGTTACTTTTGTCCTTAGATAGTAACCAGACTTTCTTCTGCTCAGAGCACATTCCAAGGTGGTAGTAAAACAATTAACCAAAGGTCACTCACGATTTATTATAGGTGCTAGGACAGAAGAGAAAATATTGCCTGGGTTTATACAAAACTTCACTAATTTCTTAGTTATAGTTTTTTTTAACTATTTATTTATTTATTATATGTAAGTACACTGTAGCTGTCTTCAGACACCCCACAAGATGGCATCAGATATCATTGCAGATGGTTGTGAGCCACCATGTGGTTGCTGGGATTTGAACTCATGACCTCTGGAAGAGCAGTCAGTGCTCTTAACCACTGAGCCATCTCACCAGCCCCTTAGTTATAGTTTTAAACCTTCGGTGAACCTGTGGAGCTAGACAGGTGATGGATGTTTGGTCAGATAATTACTCCTAATGGATATGCATGTAAACATTCACTGTTGTAAACTTCTATTTCAATTTATGATTTGAATTTTGGTGTGAACTTGTGATGAACTTTGTAACGTGATCATGTATTCTGAAAGATGTATAAGACAAAGGGATGTTCGTTAGCGGCTCACTTTCTCTCCCTCCCCCCCCCCCACCCCCCCACTCTCCTCCTTCTCTCTTCACTCTCCTCTCTCTTCTCTTCTCTCCCTCTTCTTTCTTCCCTGCTTAGAATCTCTCCACTTAGAATTTTTTCCTTTGTTAGAATTTTTTCCCTTTCCCCACTTAGGACCTTTCCATTTCTTCTCTTAGATAGCTTTCATAGGAAACTTTTTACACTTAGTAATAAACTACAATAACTTCTTTAAGTGTCTTTTCTTCCTGCGACCTCAAACTAACAGACCTAAGTTAGAGCCTAGCAGCGCCTGCAGAGACAGAAAAAAGGCATTGCCTAATCCTCTGCTGTCCCTGGGCTGAGGTGCTAGTGGCCAGAAACTGTAGTTTCTAGCCTCAGAGGATCAAACAGATTGCCTAGTAAGTAAACTTTAGTAACGTAGACAAGTAGGATTTTATTAAACAGCAACCCTAAATATCTCGTAAGACCCCGAATCTTGTAAGACCAAGTCTTACCCATGCTGACGCTCTTCCAATTCCTATCCCCCTTGGGTGCCTCAAGAAGAACCGACCGGAGGAGAAGAAAGAAGCACCTTCTCCTCCCACCAAGCCAGGGATGGCTCCCGGCAGTTTATACTACATAGGACTAATGAGAATAATCTATGCTTTTTACTTAAAATTTAATTTTATTTATTATGTGTATTTGTGTTTAGGTATGTATATATACACACACACACACACACACACACACACACACACACACACACACACACACACGAGGCCAGGGCCTGTGGAGGCCAGAAAAGAATATTGGGTCCTCTGGAGGTATGAGGTTGGGAGGCACTGGGAAGGTTGTGAGCTGCCTAATTGCTAATAATTGCTAAGTAATCTCCAGCCCCGGTAATCCATCCTTTTATTTCAACCACAAAACCACCTGCATGAGAAGCAAGGTGGCATGGAAGAATGTCCATGAAAAAGTTCGTTAACGGGATAAAGTGTTTCATCCAAGCCTCATACATATAAATTATTATTTGTATCTTATATATCTACAAAACAAGTTTTGCTGTGTAGCCCTGGCTCTGTAGAGCTATGTAGAACAGGCTGTTCTCAAATTCACAGAGATCCACTTGCCTCTGCCTCCCAAGGTGCACCAACCACCACCCCTGGCCCACTTTATACACTTCTACAGCACTCTGTTTTTTAAGGAAATTTATCCCCAACACATATCCATATACACTGCCATTGAGTTCAGGATTTCTCATGTATTACCGAAGCACTGAGCTATAGCCTCAAGGCTCCTTTATGAAAAACAAACAAAACCACCTTTTTGAGAGTCTCAAAAAGTCCTTAGCCTAGTACCTGCTATGTTGGACAGACTGTCCTCAAACTCAGTGATTCTGCTTCAGCCTCAGAAGTGCTAGAATCACAGGTGTGTGCCACCATGCCTGGCTGCCCAGCCCTCTTCTTAAGTGATACAGTGTCTCCCTAAGTTGCTCAGGATAACCATTTACTTGCGATCTTAACGGCCTCAGCACTCTGAGGATCTGGAATTATCGACAGTAGATGACGCTACGGTTTTGTTTTTTTCTGGGGGAGGGGGGCAGTGTTTCGTTTTTTGTTGTTGTTTTCGTTTACACAGACTCAGAAGTGACTGTGGTTCTGATGGTCCAGGCAGAGTGATTAACAAACGACGTTATTATATCCCAGGCAGCGTTCTGTCTCAAGCGACCGGTCTCCGGATCCACCATCTCCAGCATCCACTAGGGAACAGAGGTGCCTTGAACATGCAGACTGGCTTCAGGGTCAGCATTTTAGGTGCACATCCATGTAAAGTGGCAGATAGGGAGCTACAGACCACCCCGCCTTCTCAGGAGCAGGTTTCCTTTGACTGCAGGGTTCTTTCAGGAACAAGGTTACTTCCGCGGCAGGTTCCCCTCCTCCCCAAGTTCACGTCAGCAGCAGATTCCTCTCTCACAGTAGGGACTTCTCGGTAGGGTAGCACGTTCCCTTCAGTGGCGCATGGTCCTCAGCTACCAGATCCCCGAGTTTCGCCTTAGTCGCCGGTTTGCATCAGCTGCAGGGTCTCGGCTCCAGATTCCCTGCATTTGTAGGCTCGCCTCGGCATCGGATTCCCCACGGCGGCAGATTCGCCACACCCGCCTGGCTCCGCCCTCGCCGGGCTCACGGCGGGTGGCGGCGTGCGTGGCGGTGGGCTGTGGCGCGCGCAGCGGACCTCATGGCGGCCCGGCCGCCGTCCTCGGGTGCCGCCGTGTCTGTGGCCGCTTACCCTGACTCACCCGTGGAGTTACCTGCTCGCCGACAGAAAGGCGCGATGCGGCGCCGCTTCCGGGGCGTGTTCAACTGTCTGTGCGCCGGTGCCTTCGGGGCCCTGGCGGCCACCGCAGCCAAGCTGGCCTTCGGGAGCAAGGTGCGGCGCGGATGGGGGCGGGGCGGGGGCGGGGGCGGGGCGCCGCGCGGGGGCGGGGATGAGGGCGGGGCGCCGCGCGGGGCGGGGCGGGAGGAGGGGGCGGGGCCGGGAGGAGGGCCCTTAACCTCGGTTCCCGCCCGCGCCCCTGCGGGACTACCTGGTTTTAGGCACTGCCTCCTGAGGGAGGACCCCCTAAGCCCACCTCTCAGTGTAAGTCCCCTTGCCCTAGCTTTTTTCAGCACGTGGCACCCAAGGTGAGATAACTGGTTGTGCATCTCTTGCTGTCTTTGGCAAGAGTTGTGACTGAGGGTCTGCGGAGGTGGGCTGATGGTCAAACTAGCTCCTGATCTGGACAGGGGACTGCTTGATTATTTAGATTTGTGGCGATTTACAGTCCTTTTGGAAAGTCATCCCTTTCCAGAGGACTACCCAGCTATGAGAAATTTGAGGTCTTCATGGAAGAAAACCCTCCCCCCTGTCTGCAGGCAAATTCCTCATCCTGCCAATAAGGGTCTGCGTATGCTTTGTAGGGGACTTGTAAAGATTCCCCCAGGCTTTCAAGGTTGTGCTGCAGTAACACTTTCTCCTGCAGGTGAATATTGGCTTACGTGTCTTGGGCGTTATTGCCATGGCAAGCACCAATTCTCTGATGTGGACCTTCTTTAGCCGGGGGCTCAGTTTCTCTATGTCTTCGGCCATTGCATCTGTCACAGTGACTTTTTCAAACATACTTTGCTCGGTGAGTAGCCTGGTGACCTTGTTCTTAGGGTCCTGGGTGAGTTGTCCTTGGGAAACCCCTGATTTTCCAGGCTCTAGAGAGCACAGGAAGTAAAACAGAGGTTGGACTGGCTCCAGACAAGGAACAGTTAAACATGGAAAACTTAGGAATGAAACTTGTGTCACTCAGGGATAACACCAGCTATCTGAAGTCCCTTGGCAAGAACTTTAACATTAGCTATAGGGTTTAGGGGGGTCTGGTCAAGGGAATCCAGTCTTGAATTGGAAGATAGCCTAGCTTGGCTATATGATTACTAGGTACTAACTAAGTACTGGCCCTACCTGCTGGCCTGCCGAGCCTCAGGGCTTACCTGGGGGTAACCTCTGACTTCCACAGAGGAGACAGAAATACATGGATTGATCAGAAGGCGGTTGCTCCATGTGAAGCACCAGACTATGGCCTCTAGTCCCCTCAGGAAGAAGTCAGCCCAGGAATTGTGGCGCCTACCAGGCTAGGCCAGGGCCCTTACAGCTGTCTCTCTCACAGGCCATCTTAGGCTACGTGCTGTATGGAGAGTGCCAGGAGATCTTGTGGTGGGGAGGGGTGTTCCTCATCCTCTGTGGGCTCACCCTGATCCACAGGACGTTTCCACCCACCTGGAAGGCAAGCAAGCAGCAGTGACAGCAGTCGATTGGATTGACTCACTGTAAAGATGGTACCCAGCCATGGGTTGGCAAGTAGGAACTGCTTCCTGGGGCAGCCTGGGAGTGTAGCCCTTGACTGTCAGCCACTGGGAGATGCTGGACCAGCCACTGGCCTCTGACCACCTCACAGCCTGGAAGGTTAAAGCATTAGCTCCTGTAAGGGGAAAATGACCACCACAGCGTGCAGCCCATGCCCTTCGGTGTTGGTATAGTGCCTTGATTCTTCTGCACCAGGAAGTCCTGGAATCTTGTGATCTGGGTTAGACAACAACGTGGCAGGTACCTGAAAAAAAAATGTGATTAGAATCCTGCTACCTGACCAGGGCCCTTGACGTACCCCAGCGTTGGCAGCTGGCAAGGCTCTCTGAAAGAACAACAAACATGTGATGTGTCATGCCTCAGGTAGTCTGTGATGCCTCTGAATCCACAGCAAAAGAAGGATACTTTGGCTAATAAACACTTCCTTGTAAATTAAAGCTACTGGGTATGGAATTTGAGTTCTTTCCAACTTGGAGATAAGGGCCTGCAGCCAGGTAAGTGAGTTCTCAGAACTGGGGTAGTGGAGGAGTAAGCACACAGAGACTGTGTGTCCTAGCCGATATCATCACCTCTGCTCTGATCCTTCCTGAGCCAGGACCCAGCAAATGGAGATTTTTCTCCATACTAATCTGTACAGGTGACAGGAAGAGCTTGCTGACACAGGTCCACTGCTTCTGCTAACTGCGACCTGTCCTCTCACACTCCCACGGCAGTTTCCTTCTTCACATCTCTTCTGTTCCTCATACAGGAATCATGGCAAACAGCTAGTATGGGACGGTCTGCAGGTCCTGCAGGTCCACCAGGTCCGGTTCTGTTTGTGTTTGTCTTCTCTGCCCCGGACACCCTGTACTTGTCCTATTCCTGACAACAACCTCTGCTCCTGGTTGTAAACTCCTTTAAACTCTCACAGGAGCCAGGGCAAAAGTGATTCACACGATGCGGTTGCTTAGCCCACTTTGATGTATTAAACACATAATGTGCCCTGACCACTCCATGTTCTTAGGTGGAAAGTCTCAGGGGCCAGTGGAGTAACTTGCCCAACACACAGCTAACAAGTACTAGAATGACTGTCAGTCCAGTCTGTCTTTCTCTAAGCCTTATTCTTTATCTTCGTCACTGTCTCACCACTCACATCAGCAAATCAAGGCCAGAGAGACCCAGTGGTACAGAAACCGTTCCACATTGTAGCAAGTCTCAAAACCCTCTTGTCACTGCCTTGTCTGTGAGGGCTCCATGTTCCATGTGATGGCCTATGCTAATCCTGTCATTCTGCCACTGAGGAAGAAGAAAGCCATTCAAAGACCCATGAGGTGGGTTCCCATGTGGGCCAGGCACCAATCAAGACCAAGCATGAGAAGCTGGAGAGATGGCTCAGCAGTTAAGAACACTTGCTGTTTTTGCAGAGGACCTGGGTTCAATTTCTCACAACCACTTGGTGGCTCACAACCATCTGTAATACTAGTTCTGTCACATCTGATGCCCTCTTATGACCTTTCCTAGTACCAGACACATACATTACACTCAGTCATATGTGCAGACGGTTATACATATAAATTAAAACAAAAAAAAAAATGAACAAGCATTGAAAGTTGCTGAGAGCCACCGGTAGGTCTGTCATCATGCAGGTCAGGTGGTAGGGTCTGTCCGGGCAAGCCATCATGCAGGCCAGAAGTCCCATCTTGACGCAGGCACTGTCCTCAGGGGCCTGTGCCTTCACCTTGACCTGTGGAGTGCATAGAGGTGCTCGATATTAACTCCACAGATACAGAAAACCACAGGATCAAACATTTTTCTCCAGAGGATGAATCATTTTCTGGAAAGCATGCCTCTGGAATCACCTGAGAAGACTGGGAGAGTCCCTGCCTTTGTTGCAGAGAGTGGTTCTTTTGCAAAGAATAAGCTACGAGACAATATTTGGTTTTCTGATGTGCATTCCAGATTATTACTTGAGTTTTACTGTGTTTGCTTCAGAGCTGGAGATTGAACATCAGGTTCTATAGCCTATGCCCTTGATCAGGAGGTTACCATTTTCTGTTCTTGTTTTTATTTATTTATTCATATTTTAAAGAGTACAACTCAGGTTTTGTTTTTTTAGTATATCCACAAGATTTTTAACTATTATCATTAATTTCAGAACATTTCTCACAACTCAAAGAACATACACATCAGCGGTCACTCTCTGTGCCTCACTCCAGTCCCTGACACCACAAATGCTTCTGTTTTATGAATTTGCTTAGTCTAGATATCTTTTTTTTTTTTTTTTTTGGAGACAGGGCTTCTCTGTGTAACCCTGGCTGTCCTGGAACTCACTCTGTAGACCAGGCTGGCCTCAAACACAGAAATCCGCCTGCCTCTGCCTCCCAAGTGCTGGGATTAAAGGCGTGTGCTGCCACCACCACCCAGCTAGTCTAGATATTTTATATAATTTTTTCACTTAAAATCCTGCTTCTAAGGCTTGTTTTTAATGTAGCACATTTTAATACTTCATTCCTCTCTCCGGCTCAATCCCATCCTATCTTGCAGGTAGACCATTTTGTCTGTGAACTGAGATCATGTGTCGGAAACGCCCTTCCCCCGCAACTTTGGGGCTATTTAATATGGGTGCAAATATTAGTATTCAAGATATTTTGTGGAAATGTGATTTCAACTCTACTGAGTATATAACTAGAAATGGAATTACCAGGACACATATAAACCCATTTTAACTTGGTCTCTTTGTTTTCTTATTTCTGAGACAGAATTTCCATATGTTGTCCTTGTTAGCATGGAGCTTGCTATATAAACCTTAGTGACCCCAAACTACTCACAAGAGATCTGCCTGCACCCACCCCTGAGTGCTGGGATTCCCGTTTAAGTCCTTGAGGAACAACTATACTGTGCTATAGCAGCCACACCATATAATAGTCCAGCCGTCCACGTACGAGGGTCCCGGTCACTCTGCTCATGATCCGTCGTGAGCAGCGCTATCATGACCCCTCCTCCTCAGTTTATGTTTCAATTGTACATTAATTATGATTTTCCATACATATAAAATACTTGGATCATGGTCAGTCCCCCACCTTTGTTCATCTTTCTATTATAGCTATTTTTTAGTTTTTTGTCCAGTAGATAAAGTTCTCTGACAAAGTCAACTCGAGAAAGAGCTGATTCTGGCTCACAGTTCGAGGACTCAGCCTTTCCATCGCTCAGGAGCAGAAGCAGTCGGCCACATTGCACCCACAACTAGAGAGAGTGATGAATGCTTGCTGCTGCTCAGGTCCCTTTCCTGAGGATCCCAGCCTGGGACTGGAGCCAGCACAGCAATACCAGTCCCCAACAGGCATTTGCTGACTCAAGAGGCCATCGGGTTAATTATTAACACGTCACAGCCATCCTAGTGGCTTCTTCTGTGGCTTTTATTTCCATTTCTGTGGTGAGAAACCATGTCAAGTGTCTTTTCTAGGCTTATCAGTCACTTGTGTGTCTTCTGTGGAAAAATGTCTTTTCTTTTCGGGGGGGTGTCTTTGTGGATATTTCAAAAAATTAGGCTTGGGGAATCTTGGTTTTGTTTTTATTATGTAGCTCAGGCAAATTTTCTGCCTTAGTCTTCCAAGGGCTGTAATTATAAGAACGAGCAATGCTCTGTTTTCCTAGATGCTGACTTAGAAGAAAAGCTGGCAGTCTGGAAAGCTAGGTAGCCCTGAAGTGGGATAAGATGAGGACAGCAGAACTGAGATCCTCAAACCCAAACCATGTGACAGTTTCTGCCTGAGGGGAGTGGCTCCGGCACTCCTGTCCAGGGTCCCACATCAAGCCCTAACCCTAACCCTTTCACTGCCCAAAGCCACTTGTGACCTTTTCTCGCCCACTGTCACGTTACTGCCACCCAGTCCACACTTAGACCCATCCTGTACTGGCCAGTTTATATCAACTTGACACAAGCTAAAGTCAACAGAGAGGACGGAGTCTCAATCAAGTGTGAACCCATAAGAACAGGCTGTGAATCCTGGCCATGGCATAAACCTTTAATCCCAGCACTTGGGAAGAAGAGGCAGGTGGATCTCTTTGAGTTCAAGGACAGCCTGGTCTACATAATGAGTCCAGGACTGCCAGGGCTATAGCAATGATAACCCTAACTAAAGACGAAGCCTTTAGTCCTGGGTGCAAAAAGGAGCAAGGCCCATCTGGACCTAGGGCCCCTGCCTGAGTACCTTCTAGGGGCCTCTCTGCTATTGAAAGCCTGGTCTTGCCTTTAACCCACCCTAGAGAGTAAGAGAGGATGAACTCAGTGTATACCCACTTCTCTTTTACCAGACCCCCACCACTCCCACAAACTATCTAAGCAACCAAAAGCTTTGAGTGTGTGTGTGTGTGTGTCTCTGTCTGTCTGTCTGTCTTGGCCTCCCCCTCACTGAAGGAGCACTAGGATTACAGATATTTGCAATGGTCAGCTTTACACGGATGAGTTCTGGATTTTGAAACTGGGTCCTCACTCCTGCCCAAGAAGTGTTTTACCCACTGAGCCATCTTCTCAGCCCCAGTTTTGACCATTTAAAACTCAGTTATGATTTTTTTTAAAGTGATAATTGTCAGATTCCTCACAGTATAGCTAAAAGTTCCTTAGAGATGGCACCAAATGCACAAGCAAATGGTATGGAAATACTTTCTCCTATTTGGGGAGTTGTCTTTTCCTTCCTTGAACTATATTAACATGCCTTTTGGAACAATGAGTTGTTTGTTCTTTAAATTTTATTTTTTTATTTTAGATGTATGGGTGTTTTGCATTTCATGTATGTCTGTGCACCACCTGAGGAGGCCAGAAGAGGGCATCAGATCCCCTGGGGCTGGAGTTAGAGATCATTGTAAGGTATCATGTGCGTGCTAGGAATCAGACCTGGGTCCTCTGGAAGAGCAGCCTGTGTTTTTAATTGCTGAGCCATCTCTCCATCCCTGTATATGAGTTTTTAACTTTTCATGAAGTCAAAATGGCTCGCTCTTTCTTCCTTTCTTTCTTTCTTTCTTCCTTTCTTTCTTCCTTCCTTCTTATTTTCTTTCTTTCTTTTTTTTTTTTTTTGGTTTTTTGAGACAGGGTTTCTCTGTATAGCCCTGGCTGTCCTGGAACTCACTCTGTAGACCAGGCTGGCCTCGAACTCAGAAATCCACCTGCCTCTGCCTCCCAAGTGCTGGGATTAAAGGCGTGCACCACTACCGCCCACTGCACTTTTTTCTTTTGCGTGTGCATATGATGCCATATCAAAGAATACAGCCAAATAAGAATGTGACAGCATCCAGATCATACAGATCATTGAAGTGAAATTGCTTTTTAATTGTAGATAGCTGACCCAACTAACATCTTAAATGGTTAATTTGTATTTAGAACATTTGATAGAAGGCAGGAGCAGAAGCAGAAAGACACGTTAAAGATCTGCAGCCATCTAGGTAGTCAGGGAAGAGGTGTTAGTGATCAGACCCTATGGTGGTGCATGCCTTTAATCCTAGCACTCAGGAGTCTGAGGCAGGCTGATCTCTGTGAGTTCAAGGTCAGCCTGTTCTGTAGAACAGATGAAACCTTGTCTCAAAGAAAACTTTAATATTTATGTATATGACTGTTTTGCCTTCTCTCTATCTCTCTGTCTCTCTTTCTTTCTCTCTTTCTCTCTCTCTCTTTTTCTGTGTGTGTGTGTGTGTGTGTGTGTGTGTGTGTGTGTGTGTACACTATGTGATGTTTGTGTACCATATGATATGTATGCCTGGTGCTTGCAGAGGCCAAAAGAGTATTTAAGATCTCCTGTAACTGGATTTAGAGGCACCTATAAAGCCACTATGTGGGTGCTGGGAACCAAATCTTGGGTCCTCTTGCAAGAGCAGTAAATGCATTTAGCTGCTGGGCCATCTCTCCTGCCCTATTATTGTGTGTGTGTGTGTGTGTGTGTGTGTGTGTGTGTGTGTGTGTGTATCTGTGTGTGTGTGTGTGTATACAAGTGCCAACAGAGGGTAGAAGGGTTGTTGAGCCTTCTAGAACTGGAGTTAGAGGTCACTGTGAACCATCTGACACAGATACTAGAAACCAAGCTCAAGTCTTTAGTGCAGGAAGCACTGCTTAACTGCTGAGCCATCTCTCTAACCCCGAGCCACGCCCCAGGTTTTTTCTAAGGTAGACAGCAGGGCTCTCTCAGTGTTCAGTATGAAGGGGACAGTTGATGCTGCCATGACTTGGGTCTGCTCAGTGGGAAGATTGAAGATGGCAACAGTGAAATGGAGAAGGCTGTGAGAAAATTGGGACTGTAAAGAAGGCTCTGGAGAGTGTGTGTGGTGGTGGTGTTGAGTCATAGGTCCTTTTCATTTCACACACACACACACACACACACACACACACACACACACCACCCTGAGAGCACATAAGATATGAAGTTCAAGAAGAAGCCTCAGCTGTGTGTCTTAGCATTTAGAAGTCAGAGTGGCGTGGCAGAAACGTCTAGGTGAGGAAGAGGAAACAGCTAGTGAGGTAGGATAACCAGACAAGAATGGCCATCTGGAACCATTCCCAGAGTGCAGTGTGTACACTCAAGCTAAAGCTGAAGACGAGGCCACTTGACTTGAGAGACGGCCACTGGATGGATTATCAGAGATGACTAACAGGATCACCTCTGAGAGGGGAGGAGTCGAAAGCCTGGCTGGGTTAGCTTCAAGAAGGAGTGGAGGATCATCTCCCTTAATTCAGAAGCTACATGTGACGTACTTCAACTCCCTTACGTAATAAACAAAAAATAACGGAAAAGTAATAGCAGAAAACTTCCTTAATATAAAACAGTAGTATCTGAAGCAATTAGCAAGAAGAAATCTAAGATACCCTAATTAGATAGAAGTAGAATTACTTCTTTCATAGGTGGAGTAACAATGAGAAATCTGAAAGGGAAGTTTGTAAACAATTCTACATACAAAATCATCAAAAAGGGGGGAAATCAAATAAATGTAACCAGAGAAGTACATTGCTGAAAGAAAGGGAAACAAAATACATACAAAGACATGTCCATGGATTGGGGGGAAAATCAGCATTATTAGGGTGACAATACTACCTAAAATTCATATGTAATCTTAATAGACCTTTAATAGCCAAAACAATCTTTAAAAAGAGGAAAGTTCTAATTTTAAAATTGCCACAGAGGTGGAATCTCGGGATCATTTTGATTTGCATTTCCCTGATGACTAAGGATGTGGAACATTTCTTTAAGTGCTTCTTGGCCATTCAAGATTCCTCTGTTGAGAGTTCTCTGTTTAGCTCTGTACCCCATTTTTAAATTGGGTTACTTGTGGGTTTTTTGGAGTCTAACTTCTTGAGTTCTTTATATGTTTTAGATATTTTAGAACTAGCCCTCTATCAGATGTAGGTTTAGTGAAGATCTTTTCCCAATCTGTTGGTTGCCATTTTGTCCTATTGACTGTGTCCTTTGCCTTACAGAAGCTTTTCAGTTTCTTGAGGTCCCATTTGTCAATTGTTGAGCATAAGCCACTGGAGTTCTGTCAAGATCAAAACCTCAAGTGACAGCAGATGCTGTTGAGGATGTGGAAATAGAGGAACATTCCTCCATTGCTGGTAGGATTGCAAAATGCTACCACCACTATCAATCTGGCAGTTCTCAGAAAAATGGAAATAGTTCTACCTGAAGACTAGGCTGTACCATTCCTGGACATGTACCCTAAAGATGCTCCACCGTATCACAAGGACATGTGCTCCACCATGTTCATAGCAGCCTTATCTGTAGTAGACAGAAACTGGAAACAACCCAGATGTCCCTGCTGGATATAGAAAATGTGGTTCATTTACACAATAGAATGCTATTCGGCTGTTAAAAACGAGGACATCATGAATTTTGTAAGCAGATGGATGGAACTACAAAATATCATCCTGAGGTAACCCAGACCCAAAAGGACATGCATGGTATATGCTCATTGATAAGTGGATATTAGCCAAAAAGTACAGAATACCCATGGTACAACCCACAGACTGTAAGAAATTTAACAAGAAGGAATGCCCGAGTGAGGATGCTTCATTCCCACTTAGAAGGGAGGACAAAATCATCATGGGAAGCAAATGCAGTGAGAGACCTGTGTGGAGGAGGGAGAAAAGGAGATGAAAGTGGGGGGGACAGTACCAGGTATCGGGGAGACAGGAGAGAAGCCCAGAGGGCCAAGAGAATGAATGCAAATATGCAGTTGCTGGAGGTGAGAGCTGGGACGGGGAAACCTGTAGAAAGTTCCAGAAACCTGGAATGAGAGAGGCTCCCAGGACTCCATGGGAATGACCTTGGCTGAAATGCCCATCAGTGGGGAGATAGAACCTGAAGAGACCACCTCCAGTACATAGACAGGGCTCCCAGAGGAAGGATGGGGTCACCAACCCACCTTCAAAATATTTGAACCAGAATTGTTCCTGACTAAAGGAAATGTAGGGACAAAAATGGAGCAGAGACTGAAGGAAAGGCCATCCAAATGACCTGCCCAACTGGGATCCATCCCGTGGGTGGGCACCAAACCCTGACACTATTACTGATGCCATGTTGTGCTTGTAGACAGCCTAGCATGGCTGTCCTCTGAGAGGCTCTACCAGCAGTTGACTGAGACAGATGTGGATAATTACAGCCAGCCATTGGACTGAGGTCGGGGACCCCTGTGGTTGAATTAGGAGAAGGATTGAAGGAGATGCCAACCCCATAGGAAGACCCAACAGTAACCAAGACCCTGGGTTCTCTCAGAGATGAAACCACCAACCAAAGAGCATACATGGGGTGGTCTGTGGGCCCTGACTCATATGTGGCAGAGGCCTGCCTTGTCTGGCCTCAGTGGGAGAGGATGTGCCTAGCCCTGTATAGCCCTGTAGAGACTTGATATTCCAGGGAAAGGGGGTGGGGATGGGGGAAGAGCACCCTCTCAGAGGCAAAGGGGCGGTAGAGGAAGTGAAGAACTCTGGGAGGAGGGATTGGGATGGGGTACCATTTTGAATGTAAATGAAATATTTAAAAAAAAAAAAGAATAAAGGAAAAAACTGACATTAAAAAAAAAAGAAAAGAAAATTGCCACAGAGATAAATAATCAGAACAGCACGGTACTGACATTAGCATAGATATAAAGAATCGTGATAGCAGTGGGTGTGTGTGTGTGTGTGTGTGTGTGTGTGGTGTGTGGGGTGTATGTGTTTGTGTGTGTTTGTGTGTGTGTGGTGTGTGTGTGGTGTGTGTGGTTTGTAGGCCAAAGGTCAACCTTAAGTGTTGCACCTCAAGTGCCGTATACTTCGCGTTTGTATGTTTGCTTTTAAGGCTCTCATTAGGCTGGCCAGCTCTGGCCTGTAAGTCCCAAGGAACCCCTGTCTTCCCTTCCTTGATTCTAGAATTACAAGAGTATGCCACCAGATGTGACTTTTTACTTGGGCTCTGAGGTTGAAAGCCAGGTCCTTGTGGTTGGAAAACTCTTTACTGAGCAATTTCTCCAACCCCATATCACTAGTAATAGTCCTATGTGATACTTAGTCTTGATTGCCAGATTGGTTGGACTGAGAGTGAGTTAGGAAATTAGTTAGGCACGTGCCCAGGGTCATCTGTAAGGGCGTTTCCAAAGGGGATCCACAGAGGGAGAAGATCTGTTCTGAATACGGGAGGTTCCATTCCTGGATAGGATTAACAGAGAGAAAATGAAAAAGCCATCACCTGCGACTCCTCTTCCACTGGACTGCCTGACCTATGGTGAGAGCCGCTCTGCTCTGCCAGCCCCTCACAGCCACAGCAGAACTGAAACAGTGAACTAAACCTTTCCTCTTGTATGTCAGGCTTTCTGTTACCGCCAAGCTGTGTTCCCACAAAATTAATTAATACCCTCAAACCTCGGGGTTGACGGTATTTAGAGACAGGATTTGTGGAGGTCAAGTTAGCTGATATCACAGGCAAGCGTTGTGCCTGGAAGGCGTTTGGAGTCTCTTGTTACAGCTTTTATTTGCGGTTTTTCCTTCTTGATAGTTATTTCTGTTCAGTCAATGTGTGGCTCTTCTAATCTCTTCTAGGGATTGTCAAATCTATGAGATTCCCTGTTTCCTTTCAGGTTTGTTGTTTTAATTGTATGGGGGGGGGCTGCATATTAGTGTCAGATGCCCCTGGACCTTGGCATCAAGGGTGGTTGTGAACTGCCTTGTGGGTGCCAGGAGTTAAACCCTGGTCCTTTGCAAGAACAGTACATGCTCTTCAATGCTGAGCCATCTCTCCAGTGCTTTATTAATTTTTAAGTTGTTTTTGTCTTTTTCTTAGCAGTTTATATAACGGAAAGCGTCCAAGATGACTTGGGGCTGGGAATCACAGCTCCTTTAGCTGACGGATCTGCTCTGTTTCTTGGTTCTGTTTCAACAATGCCAAGGCTAAATAAAATTCTACACTTGAAGTAGGTAGGTTTTATTGGCTGTCAGGATCAACTTGAACGAGAGCAGTGGTGGCTCAATAAGATGCTGTTTCATACAGGATTGGCAGAGTCATATCTCTCAACACTGTCAAATGGGGTCGGAGCTGCAGAGCATCGTGAACTCCCCTGTGCCACTGGTTTGAGTGCAGAATAGGGTGATCTTTTTATTTATTTACTTTAAATATATGAGGTCTTCATCTGCATGTACACCTGCATGGCAGAAGAGGACATCAAATCCTATACCAGGTGGTTGCCAGCCACCATGTGGTTGCTAGAAGTTGAACTCAGGACCTCTGGAAGAGCAGCCAGTGCTGTTAACCACTGAGCCATCCCTCCAGCCAGGAGACATTTTGTTTTGAAACAGGGTCTGTCTATATAGTCTAGGATAGTCTAGGCTGGCTTTGAACTTGTATCCTGTCTTGTTTGCCTGAGTGTGGGAATTACAGTCAAGTATCAACATGCCTGAGTAAACTGAATTCTCTGATGTGTTGTATTCTTTCATTTGGTTTCTCCGTGCTGCAGATCAAACCTAGTCTTAATCATTCCAGGCAAGAATTCTACCAGTTGAGATACGTCCTATTTGGGAACACAATCTGGCAAAACAAATTTGAGCCAGCAATTTCAGTCCTGGAAACTTTCACACACCTGCCCAAAGAGACATGTAAAAATGTTTACTGCAACTGTTAATAACTATAAAATGTTGAGAAGACAAGATCAATGGGAGATGAATAAGGAGAGACAGACCGGATGCTAGACAGCAGTGAGGACAAGGGATGGGTCATGGATGGATAAATCTCAAAACTCTAATGTGGGCTCCATGAGTAATGGACTTGCTTCACAAATATGAGGGCCCCAGTTCAGATCCCCAGAACCCACATGAAAGCCAGGCATGTTATGTGTAGCACAGTGCCAAAGAGACTGTACTTCAGACATGGAAGAGGAGGATCCATACCCAAGGTTGTTTTCTGGCCATGCACTCAAGTGTGCACGCGCGCGCACAAGCATGCCCACATACATCACACGTACTCACATTATACACACACAGTAATGTGGAGTGAATAAAGCGAGGGCACTCTCAGTATACTACCCTTTACAAAACGTGAAAGACACAAGCCATGCTCCTTCTTTTAAAACACTGATGGAGATGGCGTTTTTAAATAAACCAAGGAACTAGGGATATAGTTCGCCAGTAGAGTGCTGACGAGCTGGCCCGAGACTCTGCATTTAATTTCTAGTTCTGAGATAGAAAGGTAGATGAGATGATAGGTAGATAGAAGGATAGATGGATAGATAGATAATAGATAGATAGATAGATAGATAGATAGATAGATAGATAGACACATGATAGGCAGGCAGGCAAAGGAAACCCTAAACTCAGAGTAGTGTTTACATTTTGACAAAGTGGGAGAGGAGGAAGGGGACACAGGCTGGGGCTTCAGTGTAGCCACAATGTTTTAGTTCTTGACCTTAAGAAGGAGATAGAAATTTTCACTCCGAGTGCATGTGTGTGCGTGTGTGTGTGTTATGAGCTTTTAAAGACAAGGGCTTGTTGATAAATTGGAAGGATGATATTTTAACATGATGAAACATGAGATTACCGTTGCCGTGGTGGCTCAGGTAGGAAACACGCATCTTTGCTAGCCCAGCTGTGCTCTGCCACAACCAAGAAGGATGGCAAATGAGATAGGGTTTGGTGATATGTACACATTACACAATGGGCTCCAGTGGGATTGGCTCCAGAACTGAGCTAAACAGAATGGTTCCTCAGAATTCTCTTCTTATGTTAGTGACTTTTAAAGACAGAGTCTCATGTAGCCCAGGCTGGCCTCAGTCTCACTATATATATATATATCTGAAGGTGACTCATATAGCCCAGGCTGGCCTCAGTCTAACTATATAGCTGAGGATGACTCCTGATCTTACTGCCCCTACTTTCTAACTGCTGGGCTTATAGGTGTGCTCCACTCTAGCCGTCAAGAGCCCACATGCTGGGAAACCAAGCTCAAAGCACTCATGTTTCCTAACGTCGACCACCTGGCCATAGAAGGGCTGTTCGGCTGCACTTCCTTTTCCTCCATCTGGCCTCCAACAGCATCCTGAAAGGTCTTGATACTCGAGACCCTTGACTGTCAGTACAGATCACCCCATTGTGCAGTCTGACCCAGGTGACAGATCTTAATAAGTCAAGAAGTCAAGCCTCAGACCCACAGAAGATACAGGAGGGGAAACCCCAGAAGAAGGCAGCTCATCACTGCATGGCTGTGACCCCCAGCCTGGCTGATGGTGGAGAAATACCTAAGCAAATGTAGGGACTAACCCAGGCCTGGGAGCAGGGTGACTCTGAGATCAGCACGTCCTAGGCAGCTCTGCCACGATCAACTTGTCAGACGCTGGCATGGCTTGATGTGAAGGGGTTTTGTGGTTTATTAGAGTCCTTTGTTTTCTCTTGTAAAGTTGTTTATATACATACGAACTGAACAGAGATAAGCAGATATAAGAAGATGTTGTTCATCGAGGTCTCTGGAAACTGTTTACCAACTCCTCCCTGTCTCCACAGACATGGCGGTCAGAAGTCCATCTTTATGATCCAGGACCAATAATGTGGCGCCAGGGCAGATCCCGTGGTACTGGGCTGGTTGCCAGGCCCATGGCTGCTCTTTCCTCAGAACTGAGAGGTGGGAGCAGAGATCTGGTAGGAGAAGAGGCATGGATTCCCTAAAGCAGCCCTTCCCAGGCCTTCCTTCCAGGAGGAGAGTACCTTGTGGTTTGTCGCTCTAAGAGAAAAACTTGGCTTGTAAACTCTTGCTTAGGTGTCCTCTGGCTCCTGCCCCTGTATCCTTCCTGTGGGCCAGCTTAGCTCTGTACCCGGCCCTGGCCAGGCATACAGTTGCCAGGGTCCTGTGAGCCACATCCTCAAACATCATCTTAGTTAACTCAGTCTCTTCACAAACTCAGTCCTGAGCAAGAACTCGGAAAATGAGCCCACCAATGTGGCAGAGACAAAAGGCAACCAAATTCCAGTCCTGGCTGGTAGTCTTGTGTCAACGTACATTGATTTCCCATCTCCCACTGCTCATCTGCAGGTTTCCAGACCTTTCCTGCCAGCCCCTCCCTCTTTCCTCCAAGATCTTGCCTGGATTGAGAGGGTCAGGTACCCATTTCCTAGGAAGCTGCATTCAGAACCTTCTGTCCCTAGTGGGATCCATCTCTCGTCACTTCTCTGAGAACAAAGGGTATGAAGATGGGCTGACATTGCACGCTTTACAACCAGGCCCTGATACAGCAGGAACAACAGTTCTGGAAGTCAGAGCTTCTGTGACCTGTAACCAGCTGCTACTGTTTAGTGACCCTAAGCACCAGGTAATAGAGAGATGTCACATAGACAATGTCAGAGCCAGCTCAATGAGGGCAGCAGGAGGGATGTGGTTGGATTCCTCAAATGACACCACACAGTGGGTCTGACCCCAACCAAGTCTGTTCTCTATGGATACATCTGCTCTCACTCTGGTACCCAGGGTTTCTGGCCTAAAAGATACTGGAGAAAGCTTATACTGTCCGGATCCTTCTTTTGTGAAAGGAACTGCATAGGCCAAGCGAAGCGGCTGGAGCACAGACCCTGTGGTCCCTGGGTCAGGACTCTGCTTTCTGTTTCAAATGTTGAACAGCTTAGTTTTATGCAATCTGTGTACATGGTCCTACATTCTGATGATATGGCAAGAAATAGAAAAGTAAGTCTCTTGCTAATATCCTTGGCCTGAAATCAGGATATAAAACCTGCAGAGAACCCGCTCAGGCTGTTCCTTTGTCAGTGTGAGAGCAGTTAAGGATGAGTCTCTCTCTGTAGTTAAGATGCAGATGCAGCTCCTCAGCCTGTGTCGGTGCCAGAAAGCTCTCGGATAGCTAGGGAGACAAGGGCCAGTAGTCTGTGGACTCTGTGACCCAGAAGAGAGCACAGTCCCTCAGACAACTTTCTAAGGGCACAGCAGTAGTTACTAAATGCCGGAGCTCAGGAGGTCTTAGTCTTACTCCTGCTCTGGGGCTTTTACTGCTATGCCAAAATAGCTTTTTACTAGAATTAACATCGTTTAAAATGTTAACAAGGTCGGGGAGATAGGTCAGTGGGGAAATGCACAGCAAACGTGAGGGCCTAAGTTCAGATCTCAAGAAACTGTATAAAGCTGGGCGTGGTGGTGCATGCCTCTGTCCTCAGTGTTGGAGAAGATGAAGACGGTAAGCTCCCTGGAGTTTGCAGGCCAGCAGGTCTCAGGAAATGGTGGGCCTCAAGTTCAGTGAGAAACCTTGTCTCCAAATAATAATGTGGTCAGGCTGGAGAGATGCATACCAGTGAATAACAGGTGCCGTTTGTGTTTGCCGAGGATCTGAGTTTGGTTCCTACCACCCACACTTGGAGGCTCACAGCCACCTATAACTCTAGCTCCAGGAATCCAACACCCTTTTATGGCCTCCGTGGTAATACGTACACACCACCATCACCACCATCACCATCATCATCATCAATTTAAAAGGTGGATAATTTTAGAAAGCAACATCTGACATTAACTTCCAGCCTCCAGGCATATGTGCACAAGCAAGTGCACATGTAAACATAAATGCACACATAAATACACACCAAACAAACAAAAGAGCTTATAGGTTACCCCTAAAGAGGGCAAAGAATGGAAGTCCATTAGACAGACGGCATGTTTGGGCCACACTTCCACAAGAAGGCCTGTGGTTCTCCCTGTAGGATGAGTTGCCTGTGTGAGAGCCTTTCCTGCAGACTGAAAGGGAGGAACTCCTGCTCAGCTGTGGGAAGAATGACTGACTACCACGTGTGGACAGTGAAGTCTCCAGCCCTGACATCCTCACCGCAGGTGTAGGACACATTGGTATGTGCCGTTGGTGTCATGCGTGCACACATTCTCAGTGGACGCAGCACATCTGCCAAAGTCTAAAAGAGAGTGCTAATTGGTGGCTGGGGACACTGGAAAAATCCTGAATCATGTGTGTGCATTATACATTCAAAATATAAACAAAATTCAAACATTAGCCATCCCACATTTTAAAAAAAAAATAAAGTTGTGAAATCAGTAATGATCTTCCCAGCTTCTCTTGGGGTCGCAGGATCCTGGCTTTGGTGACTTGCTCCTGGGGTCACAGAAGACACATGGCGCCAATCTCTGTGCTCTTTCCTTTGAAGTAGGCTCATCTTGTCTCCAGTGTTTCCTCCTAGGGCTGATATGGAAGATGATTAAGGTTTTGTTTCTGATCGATACGGTCCCCAAGCCTCGCCCCTTGGCAGCCAAGGCAGGGTTACATCTAACCCAGGAGCATATAAAAAGGGGCCACATCCTGCTCTGAGAATGACTCTGGCAGTGCCACTGGCATCAGCCCGGAGTCTTGACAGGACTGCAGAGACAGGCAGAAGGACCATGGACTCCAGGAATGGTGAGTGGGTAGAGCCTGCCCAGTGGCATCTCAGCCTTCTGGGCAGCCGCTGCTGTCCAGCCCTCTGCCTCAAGGCATGGTGCCTGGGCCACTGTCCTCTTACCTAACCCATAGCTTGCTGTCTTATTGATTGAAGAAAACCAAACTTTCAGATATACAGGAATCCCGAAAATCCCCTCAAACACTTTCGAGAATAAGAAGAACACTTTTCCCTTGCAGCCTCTCAGGCTGGCCACTTGAGTTTTGGTGTGGGCCAGTTAGTGCTCCAGTTAGCGCTCTCTGCAACCTGACACCACACCTCATGCAGCCTTGTTCTGGATGTGGAGCCATGGGTCAGGCAAGGAATGACTGCTCTGGAGTTCAGCAAAGGTGTGTAGTTTAAGCGACACTGAATAAAGAACACATCTCTTCATTGCTCCTGGGCCACAGAGACTCTTCAGATGGCTGAATGCTTGTTCACATTCACAGGAGGAACACATCAGGGTCAGGGGCCTGGTAAAGGCTGTGCTTGCTGGGAGAATCTGCTGGTGGGAGAGATGGTTCAGGTTGAAGTTTGCATACATAGCAGTGTGTCTTTTGTTTTTTTCAGCCATAATAAAAAGACAAGTCTGTGAAAGTGCTTTGCAAATGACTAAGGACAACTGTGCTGGCTTGTTTTATGTCAACTTGACACAGGCTAGATTCATCTGAGAGGAGGAAACCACAAGTGAGAAAATGTCCCCATCAGATTAGGCTGTAGGCAAGCCTGTGAGGCATTTTTCTTAATTAGTGGTTGATGGGGAGGGCCCAGTCCATTGTGGGTGAGGCTATCCATGATCGGGCAGTCCTGCGGTCTATAAGAAATTAGGCTGAGCAAGCCAT
Organism: Grammomys surdaster; assembly: GCF_004785775.1. Taxonomy (NCBI): domain Eukaryota; kingdom Metazoa; phylum Chordata; class Mammalia; order Rodentia; family Muridae; genus Grammomys; species Grammomys surdaster. Next base: position 540,557 of record NW_021604620.1, on the reverse strand, counting down.
GAGGGGCAAGCCAGTAAACAGCACTCCTTCACAGTCTCTGCATCAGCTCCTGCCTCCAGGGTCCTGCCTGGTTTGAGTTCCTGCCTTGATTTCCCTCAGTAGACTATGACTGGGGGGTACGTAAGCCAAGTAATCCCTTTCCTTCAAAAGCTGCCTCAGTCATGGTGTTCATCTCAGTAACAGGAACCCTAACTAAGGGACAGGAGATGGCTCAGTAGTTAAGAGCGTGGACTGTTCTTCCAGAGGACCCCAGCACCCACACGGCAGCTCACCACTGTTTGTAACTCCAGCTCCAGGGGATCAGACACCCTCACAGATTGTACGTGCAGGCAAAACACCAAAGCACACAAAATAAAAAATAAGTGAATCATAAAAAAAGAAACCTTAACCAAGTCAACAACTTGAAAAAAGATGGAGTTTCCTGGTCCAGCTAGCATGTTGAGGGGAGAAATCCTCAGGCAAGTGGCAAAAGACTGCAAGCTCAGGATGACACACTTGACATGTCCTCTCTGATGACTGAGGACTTTCGGCATGGCGAGAGAATGAGTCATTTCCTTAGGAACAACAACAACCACATCACAAACAGTAACAAGTAATAACCGGTCACTGTGAAAATTAGCCTTCTTCCACCCATGCCTCCAGTCCCTTCTCCAGAAGCAGGCAGTACAGTGTCTCAGCAGTTGCACTTGCCATCAACAAATGCTTGCTTGTTCCAGTAGCAGGAGGTTTCTCCTCAGGTGTTTTTAATCCTCTTTCTAGAACTTTCCTGACACTTCCTTTCTCGGCACGCCAGTAGATCTTGCCCTCTAGGTGCTTCTGACTCTGGATGGTGTGTGCTCACCCCGGTTACAACTCTTCCGGAGCTCCTGCTCTTCCTGTGTGTTGGACCCTTCTTCTCACCCTCTAACTCACTTCCATGTTCCCTTCTGTTTCTGGAGATCAAGTCACGTTTCCTGGATGACAGTTCTCTTCCATCTTGTTTGCTGGGTTTTTTTTTAAAGAGAGAGAAAGAATGGGAAAGGAGAAGGATAGGGGAGAGGACTATTACACACGTGTGGAAGTCAGGGGCAACTTACAGGAGTCTGTTCTCTCTTTCCACCATGTGGGTCCAATGGGCCCTGAGGTTGAACTTCAGGTCATCAGCCTTCGCAACAAGCCCCTTTAGCCACTGAGTCATCTTGCCAGCCCTTCACTGTTTTTGTGTGTGTGTGTGTGTGTGTGTGTGTGTGTGTGTATGTGTGCCTTGTGCCCATAAAAGGCAGAAAAGTGTGTTGGATCCCCTGGAACTGGAGCTATAGACAGTTGTGAGTTGCCATGTGGGTGTCAGGAATTAAACCCTGGTCTACAAGAGCAGCCAGAGCTCTGAACTGCTAAGTCATCTCTTCAGCCCCCTTCACTGTATATTTGATTCCAAGAACTACTTTTATTTTTGGAAGTTATTTTAAGTATGTCTGGTAAATATTTTTTTACAGTTTTTTTTTCATTTAATTTTTTTTAATTTTATATGTATGAGTATTTCCCCTGCATGTATTTCTTTGCGTGACTTGTATGTCTGGTGCCCAAGGAAGCCAGAAGAGGGAGGGCACCTGATGCCCAGGACTGGAATTACAGATGGTTGTTAACCACCATGTGGGTGTTGAGAATCAAACCTGAGTCCTTGGAAGAGCAAGTGCTCTGAACCACAGAGCCATGTCTGTAGCTTCTTCTCCCACAGCCTTTTTGAATTCCGTACGTCCCTACCAGTTTTTAACTTAGATAGGTCGTAGTCCAGAACCTCTAATGTACTTTCTTTTGGGATGGATGTGGGGGTGAGACAACTTGAGACTCTGTAGCCCTGGTCTGGAACTCACTTTGGCAGCCCAGGCTGACCTCAAGCTGCCACTCTCCCGAGTGTGGGGATTACCGGATGAGCTGCTATGCCTGCTTTAATCTTTGATTTTTTTTGGAGAGAATACTGTGACCCTTTCTGTGGAAATCCTGTATAACCCTGGCTGAAAATGATTTCCTTTGATGAGGATTGACGTTTGTGCTCTAAATCAGTGGCAACTCTTCGGCCCATGTGCCTAGGACAACAGTTTACACTCCCAATTTGAAGAGGTCCCAGCCCTCTGCAAGAAGAGGTAAGATTCGGCAAGCTTAAAATTTTCTGTGTTCGGTGGAACTCCTGTGCCCACAGCAGTTCTATACAGACTCTAGGACTGCCCAGTGGCAACAGCTGGCGGTGGCCTCAGAGAGGTACCGAGCATTGTGTCGTAGTTAGGACTTCTGTCTCTGTAATAAAATACAACTGAAAGCAACTTAGGAAGAAACATGTTTATTTCAGTCGACAGCTTTCACTCAGAGAAGTCAGTGCAGAATCCTGATGGAGGAGTTGAGGCCATGGAGAAGTGCTACGTACTAGCTTGCTCCCTGTGGCTTGCCCCTACCGCCTTCTTGTAGCACCTAAGACTGGAAGCCTAGGGGTACCATTGCCCATAGTTAGTAGGGAATCTTCCACTTCAGCCATTGATCAGGAAAGCACCGTATGTGGGGCTCACTCACGACCCTCTGAACTCCAAAGGACTTGACAAATCTCCTCCTCTGTCTGCCATCCATAGCACATGCAGTTTGTTCTAGGCTCAGGCCAGCTCTGCTCCACAGCTGCCGCTGTTTTGTGTGGCTCTCCCATGTACCAACATCTCCAAGGTGCTCTGGTGTCCAGTGCAGAGGAGCTTGACTCTCACCAGTAGCCTCTCCTGGGCCCTCTTCATGGACTCTAACCCTGCCACATGGATCAACCCTCAGCCTCTCTCTATGATCTCTTCAATTCTGGTTTTTTTTTTTTTACCAATACTTAGACTACTTCTTCACCAGTGGCATGCCTCGGCTGAGCTCCCTGAGCCTGGCATGCCTTCAAAACCATGGGAGACTCTTAAACTATCAGACTCAACAGCCAGCATGAGATGCAGCTTTCGCCCCCTCTGGACCACAGGTTCTGTGTCAGTACAGACCCTGAGGAAGTATTCCCAGGTTTGTGATGCTCAGTGATGCTGGTCTCTTCTTAATCACTGCTACTCTCTCAGCTCCAGCTAGCCAACATCGATTGCCCCAGTAAAACAAGTTTTACTTCAGTGTTTCTGATCTCTTGTTAATCTTCAGCCCCAGATGACCAAAACCACAGATTCTTAATTCCAAATATCAAATGGCCTCAAAGGAATTTCCATTTCCCTCTAAACCTTTATATCATCTGCAATTCTCTTAGCATTGTCCCTGAAGCTCATCAAGCTGTTTGAGCACAATTCCAGAAACATGGCAATCTCTGTCACAGCGATACCCAACTCCTGGTACTGATTTCTTTCTTGGTTATGGTTTCTATTGCTGTGATAAAACACCATGGCCACAAGCAATGTGTGGGGAAGAGGCTGCTGGTTTCAGCTTACAACCCTCTGGTCACAGTCCCATCACACAGGGAAGGCAGGGCAGGAAGCGATGCAGAGGCCATGAACGAGTGCTGTTTATTGACTTGTTTCCCATGGCATGCTTAGCCTGCCTTCTTATAAAACCCAGGACCACCAACCCAGGGATGTCACTGTTCCCAGTGAGCTGGGACCTGCCACATAAATTATCAAAGAAATTTCAGGTTTCCCCATAGGCCAACCTAGGGAGAACATTTCTCAACTGAGGTTCAATCTTCCAAAATCACTCTAATGTGTATCAAATAGACATAAAACTACCAGCACACACAGGATGGCAAATAGTTACACTCACGTCTGTTACTTCTTGTGGCACAAGGTGCAATAAACAGTCACCAAAGGGAGAAAGGGTGTGTGATAGATGATACCAGAAGTGTGGTCAGTGGGGCCATACAGTCTAGGTCCCATCACTCCCACGACAAGTGATCACAGTTACCTGTTAGATAGCTTGTTAGGGACACACACACACACACACACACAGAGAGAGAGAGAGAGAGAGAGAGAGAGAGAGAGAGAGAGAGAGACTGCACCCAGAAAGGGCTTGTCATTTCCTTCATCAATTGAGCTCCTGTGCAGAAGCAAACTAGAGAAGGGACTCAGTGGGAAGAAGATGCTGATTCCCTCCACACTGCCCTGGTCCTCTTCACTGGACCATGGGAGCTCTTGGAGCCACAACTGTTTGGATAAAAAGGCTGAGTCTGGCAAATTCATAGTCTACAGTTTCCTCTGGGGTGTGAACTCCCACCTCATGGTGTTGTCTGCAACAGGCCAACAGCTGGGCTGATGGAGACGGAGAGCAGTCAGACGCTCCCCCCAACTCCCCACCAGCACCCAGGAACCAGTTTACAGGCCTGGGAGGGTGAGCAGCTAATAGCTCACCTAACAGCTACTGGTAGACATGCTTGGCAGGGCTATGACTTCTATCTGTCAGTTCGATCCTCTGTAATCCTTTGAGGACAGTATGCGCACAACCTATTTAAAGATAGGAGACTGTCTTAGTTAGAGTTTCCATTGCTGTGAAGAGACATTATGACCATGGCAACTCTTATAAATGAAAACATTCCATTGGGGCTAGCTTACAGTTTCAGAGGTTTAGTTCGTTATTGTCATGGTGGCATGTGGGCAGACATGGTGCTGGAGACGGAGCTGAGAGTTCTACATCTTTACCCACAGGCAGCAGAAGTGACTGTGTGCAACACTGGGCATAGCTTGAGCATAGGAGACTTTAAAGCCCACTGACGTAGTGACATATGTCCTCCAACAAGATCACACCTCCCAGTAGTGGCCCCGCTCTCTATGGGCCAACCATTCAAATATATAAATTCATTCCTATTCAAATAGCCACAGACACCAAATCTCAGATTATCATGAACCCCCAGGGATATACCCCTCTTCTCCTCCCTGAACTGTCAGAGTTAGGAGTTAAACTTGTGTCTTCCCACTGTGTGCTAACAGCGCTTGTCGTTTACTCTGTGAATGTGGAGAAAAAGCTGAATACTGCTGCTCACCGCACGTCTGACTACCAGACCAATAAACTCGTGCTCAGGCGTGGACAGATATTCACCCTGAAGGTGATACTAAACAGACCTCTCCAGTCTCAGGATGAACTGAAGGTGACATTCATTACCGGTGAGTCCCCAGCCCCAGGAGCAGGGTGGAGGATGGGACCAGAGGTTTCTAAGTGTGCAGTGGCCAAGAGTGACTTCGATCCCTAAGTTTTAGCTTCCCCATGCTGAGAATAGTCTGAGAACTGCACCCGTCACTACTTCTGCAGTTGGTAAAATCCTTGGCCACACAGTGAAGTTAGCCAGGGAAAAGTCAGAGCAGCCAAGCCAGTCAATCAGACAGCTGTCCTCGAGGGTTCTGGAACACGTGATAGAGGTGAACTGCAGGACTGTTTGCTGACACTGTAGTGTAGCCCTGTGGGCTTGAGGTAAACCATAATAGCGGTCAAAACCTGAGGGGCTAAGGAGAAAGTCTAGTCGGTGATGTGCCTGTCACACAAGCACAAGGACCTGAGTTTGGGTCCCCAGCACCCATGTGAAAACCAAGAAGTACCGTGCATATTTGGTGGAGCTATAGACTGATCTCTAGAACTCACTTAGGCTGATTGATGAACTCCAAATTGAGTGAGAGGGCTTGTTTAAAAAAAAAAAAAGATGGAGAGTGACTAGGATCAATGTTGACCTCTGGCACGCACACGCACGCACGCACGAACGCACACATACTCACATACTGCACTTTGGCAGGGAGATAATTAGTTTAATGTATGTTGTATTGACTATACTAGGTAGGGCTAAACAGTTTAACAAAACAGATAGAGACATGCAAAAGGCCCTAGGGGTTATAGGTAAGGATATAGATGGGATAGCCTTGCCTAATTTGAGCAAACAGTGCAACCCAGATAGCCAAGGTGGAGGAAGACCATGAGCCCTGTCAAGGCAGAGGGACCAACTATCAATTGAGGGCTGCACAACAGGAGCTTGGAAGGAGTGGTAGGCAAAGATGGCTGTACTGGGGTTGGCGTCAAAACTCACTTTCCTATTGGTTTTTCCAGGAAGTAAAATCCCATTGTACGTGGTGGAGCTTGATCCTATGACATCCCACCATTCTAAGGGCTGGCAGGTGAAAATTGCCAAACAGTCTGGCATAGAGGTGAGGACCATAGTGTTGGGGTACTGTCTGGTGGTTTCTAAATAGTTCTCTGACTCAACTGAGAATTGCCTATTTATCCCTTCCTGGCCGTCCAACTGTGTAATGCTGCTTCCTACGCATAGCCACGGCTCTGGGTACCTCAGCTCCCTCTTGCTTACCCATAAGCACACAGTCACTGTGACTAGCCAGATGGCTTGTACAGTTCTCGCTTTCATATATATTCACTGGAGGAAATAAACAGAAGAAAATGAATAAGAATAATCCATCAGAGCCAGGGTGGTGCATGCCTTAATTCCCTGCACTCTCTGGAGACAGAGGCAGGCAGATCTCTGTGAGTTCCTGACCAGCCTGGTTGGTTTGCAGTGAGTTCCAGGATAGCCAGGGCTGTAGAGAGAGACCCTGACTCAAAGAGAGAGGGTAGAGGGAGGGAAGAGAGGAGACAGAGTCAGAGAGATAGAGACAGGAGAGAGGGAAGTAGAGGAGAAATGGAGGGGAGAAGGGAGGGAGAGAAGTAGGGAGGGAGAGCAGAAGGAAAGAAAAGATAACACTTCTTACCTCAAGCACAGCTGTCCATTCTTCCCTCGGGGCCTTCTGCTGCGTTTAAACTCAAATGCAGATGGAGACTTGTGGCTTCTCCTCCCCTTCTCTTAACAAAACTCGACAACTTTACCAATCAACTGTGTGTGTGTGTGTGTGTGTGTGTGTGTGTGTGTGTGTATAAAGTGCATGTGTATGCCTGAGGTATGTATGTGTAAGCCAAGTGCTCAAGGACCTGGATCCCCTGGAGCTGTGTTACAGGCAGCTGTGAGCAGCCTTACTTGGGTGCTGAGAGTTGAACTCAGGTCCTCTACAAGAGCAGTTTGGGTTTTAACCAATGAACCATCTCTCCAGCCTGCTGCTGTTTTCAAACAAACAAACAGACAAACAAATATGTGAACACCTATGTAGGGCCCTGTGCAGGGAGCCTGATGTTACCTGTGCCATGGAAGGTTGAACTTCCTGTGTTGCTTGGTAATGAATGATGTCGAGGAACACACGGGAAAGTCTTACTAGCCCAGAGTTCTGCCACCTGAGTCCTGGGGAAGGACTTTATCCCAACGGTCCTGTTGGTGCTCAGGAACACTTTTCTCATGGAACTATGGGTTGAGGGTGGAGACATTTTACCTTCCAGGAGGCTTAATCTCCTTCTTACTCCTTGAGCATATGTTGCTCGTTTTTTTTTTTTTTTTTAAGATTTTATTTACTGTATGTATATGAGTACACGGTAGCTGTCTTCAGACAACACCAGAAAAGGTCATCTGATCTCACAGCAGATGGTTGTGAGTCACCATGTAGTTCCTGGGAATTGAACTCAGGACCTCAGGAAGGAGAGTCAGTACTCTTAACCGCTGAGCCACCTTTCCAGCCCTGTGTTGCTCATTTAATTCACACAACCACTCCAGGGAGATGGGAAGGGAGTTAGCAAGTTTTTAAGCGAGGAAACAGATGCACATGAGAAATTAAGAAAGTAGCAACGCCATTCAACCAGTAGAAGACAGAGCTAGCATTGGAATTGGCCGCCATTGTTCCTAAAAGACACCTTCTAAGAACAAGTATCCTTGTAGATTTGGAAGACCCTGAATTGTGTGGCAATGATAGGAAATAAAATTCTTAGTGCCGCTCTAGCACTGTCTATGTCTTAATTTCCTGTCCAGCTACTACTTACCCTAAGCACTGGGCAGCAGTCTGGGTGTCTTTGAAGATGCTTGATGCACTTCAGGACTAACATAGATCTAGGGCTTCCAGCAAGTAGGCAAGTGCTCTACTGTGAGCAGTACGCAGCCCCTGCAGAGAACAGGGGCTGAGGTCAGGCTCTTCATATCACAGCTGGAGGATCTACCCTACAATCTGGGAGGTGGCACCGTCTGCACGCAGGCACGAAGAGAATAGAGCTTGAGATGAACAACACCTCTGAGCTGTAGACCCAAGTTCACCCGTCACTCTGGGGGACTTGCTAGACCTTGCTGCCTTGTGGGTTGTATCTGTTCACATTGGGGTAGCCCTGGTTCCCGGCCTGACTCTAGAAAGGATGATTTGTTGGGACTGAGGATTCTTCTGGGAGGCGTCAAAGGATTCAGCACTGAGTCAGGGAAGAAGGAGTTGACCATGTCTTGTGCTTCGTGCAGGTTGTACTGAACGTCATTAGCGCTCCGGACTCCGCGGTGGGAAGGTACGGGCTGACTGTGAATCAGTTTAAAGCTGAAGAATTCTTCCTTCTCTTCAATCCGTGGTGTTCAGGTAACTCAGGATTCAGTTCTGCTGTGGAATGCGTCCCCTTCACGTGCAGGTCTTGTGGGACTCTGCGAGACGTACCCATGCTTGCACCCAGTTTGCAGTGTGGAGTCCCTGAGCTGTTCTTTGCTCTCATGTAACTCTCCAACCAGCTGAAGGACATGACCAGGCACAGTTAGATCCTCTAGTGGTCAGGCCCATGGACCCGTGTCTCTTCTGCCTTTTCAGCTTTTCCTCACTGCCTTGCCAAACCCAGCCAGCTTCTGGTTCCAGCCCCGTTCAGAGTCTTCTGGGAGCCCCAGTGACTCCTTCCTTCACAATTCCAGGGTGGGACTTGACTTTCAACAGTGGTTCCTCTCATCTGCAAATGTAGCTCTTCTGTCTACCTTATTCCTCCCTGTGGTTCCCTTGAGCCTTTATACAAATGTCATTCAAGGATATCTTTTATTTCAAATTTTTATTTTTTTAATTTTAAATTAATGTTTCACAGTTTGTGTTAGTTCCCTGAGAGCTTTGTACAATCTGGTTTGATGTTATTTACCTTCCTCCCCCAACTTCCTCCAGACCCACGTACATGCCTTCCCTGCCCATCCAAATGGGTCCTCCCCCTTTTTTTTTTTTTTAATACACCAGCCTTACTCCAGAAACCCTGGACCAGAGACATGTCAAACAGGTTCTCCTCTGATCTTTCCTCACAACTGCCCCAAAGCCTTGTTTGTTTAACTTCTAACACTTAAATCAGTGTGTGTGCAAGTGTGTCTGTGTGTACATGAGTGCAAGTATACCTATGCATGTGTTCGTGAGTGCACACATGTGCATGTATACTTGCATGTGTGTATGTGGACTTGGAGTTAAGGATATTTGTAAGCCACTTTGTGGATCCTGGGAATGGAATTTGGGACCTCTGCAAGAACAAGTACTCTTAACTTCGGAGCCATCTCTCCAGCCACCGGAGTCTTTCTTTGATTAATGACTTATGATTTATACTTAATGACGATTTTGCTCATGTTCACCTTCCCCCACATTTTTCCAGTGAGTGAGCCTTATACCTGGTTCATACTTTGAAAGTTCTTCGATTTTTGTCTGTTTACTTTTGCTTTTGAAACAGAGTCATTCTGTGTAGCCCTGGCTGTCCTAGAACTCTCAGTGTAAACCAGGTTGGCCTCAGAGTTCTAGAGAACCACCTGCCCCTGCCTCCCAAGTGCTGGGATAAAGGCATGACCCATGTACTGTTGTGACTGTTCCTGCTTCATGTATCCATACCCCCTACCTGTATTGTCTCAACCTATGGTATACCTGCCTCTATCTCAGGGGTGGCCAGTAACATGTGTGTGTGTTCTTGCTCCAGATGACACTGTCTTCATGGCTAGTGAGGAAGAGCGAGCAGAGTACATCCTTAATGACACTGGCTACATGTACGTGGGTTTCGCCAAACAAATTAAAGCGAAGCCCTGGACCTTTGGTCAGGTAATATAGACTGTCTTCTTGTGGCTGCACCAGGCACACCTGATGGACCACTTCTTTCTTAGGGGCTATCAAGCAAAGGCTGTGAGGAAAGTGGGTTCACTTCAGCTGAAACACTTGCCTCACAAGTGTGAAACTGGCCCGAAAGGACTGAGCTTCACAGACCCTGCTTATCACAAAACACACTGGCCAGGTTTGCTGGTGTGTACCTGTAATATAAACATAAGAGAGGTTGAATCTGAGGCCAGGGTAGGGTAAGTAGTAACAGCCTGTCTCAATATGCCTACATGAGCCAGGTGCCTTTAATCCTGCAGCCAGATTTCTATGACAATGAGGCCAGCCTGCTCTACATAGCAAGTTCCAAGATAGCTGAGGCTACATAGACCCTGTTTCAATAAAGCAGCAAAACCAAAAAGACCTAAAGCAATCAAATATCAAGTGGAGAGGGGGAGGAACAAAAAAGGAACCACAGAACATATACAGAGGTGGCCAGTTCCCTTAGTGACAACTGTGCAGTTTAGAATATTTCGGTTTTGCATTATTGTGTATGGGTGCACTGCAAGTATTACAGCTCTGAAGGGTATTCTGGCAGTCTGCAGCCAAGGAATACCACGAAGTCACACCACACAACAAACCTCACACAAGAGGGTGGCTGCCTCTGGTCGGGTAAGAAGCAGCAGGGAACTGAGCAGGAGGCAGGCTTTGTAGATGCTTTCTTGGGGGCAGAGGTTTTCAGGTTGGATATTCCCAGAGTAGACATTGGTGAGATTTCAGGCAGAGCCCAGGGATTAGTGAGATTTTGAATTCAGGGATTAGTGGGTTTTTAAACTCAAGGATTGGTGATTTTGGTAGGTTTTAAATCCTGCACTGGCCTCAGATCTTCTACCCTACACACACACACATGCCACCGTGTGTGTGTGTGTGTGTGTGTGTGTGTGTGTGTGTGTGTGTGTGTAGGTCAGGACCACTTTCAAGAGTTAATTTCCTCTTTCCATGGGGTGAAGCCTGAGGATCAAATTCAGGCATCTTTACTACTAAACTAACCTGCCTTCCCTATTTTTTGTTTTTAATGTTTTGTGTGTCTTTTTCTGTGTTTATGTCTTTGCACTATGTGCTTGCCTGGTCCCTGTGGAGGCCAGAAGAGGGCACTGGATCTCCTGGAACTGGCTCTGAGCCACTGTGTGGGTACCGGGAGTTGAACCCAGGTCTTCTGCTCTTAACCACGGAACTCTCTCTCTAGTACCCCTCCCCATTCATTGTTTATTAGTAATACTAACCTAGTTGTAATAATATTTCTTGTACACAGCTTTGACAGCTTGTCTTATTTATCTAATTTGATTTCCAAGGAGTTTCTCCCATGCTATTAAAACCTCTTTGTATAGTTTGTGCATTTTACCAATGAGCCATCTCCCCAGTCCCCTGTCTCTTCAGTGTCAGTGCTGTGTGAACCTTTAGGTGTCCTTAACTGTTCTCTCGTGTCTAGTTGTTTAAATGGTTTCTACTGTGGAAGGTGGGGGATCTTTGGGAGACTGTGGGCAAGTTGTCATACTTGGTAGATGAGATACCCCTAAAAGCAATGCAAGTTAGTTGGGGTGGCTTCTTGTCTGACACGGCAGACTCTTGATCCCTCTTTCTTTATCTCCACGACAGTTTGAGAAGCGCATCCTGAACTGCTGCTTCGATTTGTTGAAAGGCATGGAACACAGTGAAATGCAGAATCCAGTGTTTGTGTCCAGGGCCATTTGTACTCTGGTACGGTATGGTACAGGCCAGACTCTATACCCAGCCTCCTGGAAGTCTATAGAGTAAATGCTATGCTAGTCCATCGACAGCTGCCCAGCTGGTTCCGCTTTGCGTGCAAGCAATAAACTGTTCTCCACGGAGCACACAGGAAGCTGCGGCTGAGCAGTCAGTTGAAACTATCAAGGAATGTATGTCTGCCATTGTCCATCTGAGCACAGATTTTCAAACTTGAGCTCAGAAGGCCAACTTTGGCACTTCTAAGTTGACCTTAGGAAAATGGCTTTTTCAGCCATTCAGGAATGGTGTAAATATTCGAGGTCCTCTCCCTCCTGTAAGCCTGGCCACATCTGGGATGAACACTGTCCTGAATGCACTGTGATAGAGACACACACGACATGTTTGTCTTCCCACAGTGTCAGAATTTATTGACTAATAAATTCATAAGCTATGTCAGCTACCTTGTCAGCTAGCCCAACATACCAAGTAGTCCTGATTTGCTAGTAAAGACGGACATGTTCTTTTATTTCAGTCTTACTAATATTATCTCTTAGATCACACAGTCAACATATCTACATGTATGTATGTATGTATGTATGTATGTATGTATGTATGTATGTATGGTTACAGAGTGGTCACAAAAGGGTCAAGTAAGCTGCAGCAGAATCCAAGGAGTCTGAAGAGACCTGAGAGGCAAAGGATCTCTGCCATGCCTCTGTGTGTGTGTGTGGGGGGGAGAGACAGAGACAGAGAGAGACAGAGAGACAGAGAGAGAGAGCACTAACTTTGCTATAGGTTTATTCGAAAGTGCTGCAGAATAGAGCTGTGGGGTTACAGGTGGAAATGAAGTGTGGAACAGTGGGTGCCGTTGGATGAAGTGCAGGACAGGGTCCAGACTGGCAGCCATTTAAGTAAGTTCTGTTAGCAGTGGGAATAGGGCTGAGGAAGAGAGCTCTGCCACATCAGTTCCCTTATACATGCAAGCACAGGTGACAGGGCTCCGTTGCAATGTTCGAGTCCAGATGAAGGTGTTTGCTCAGATCTTGGGCCTGGTCTTCCTGGTAGGAGCGTGTTGCTCCTGTGCCCTCATGGTTCTAAGTTGCTGCCATCCATTTATGCACTGGTCCTTTTTTATTGTTAGGTACATCCTGTATCAGTCTGTGCCTCGCAGGTGTGTTGACAAGTAGAGTCTGTGCCTGCTAAAACATTATCCTCCTACCTCTGCATTTGAACCCTGGAGTCAAGTGCTGCCTGTAAAATGGAAGTCCCCAGGGCAAGGCAAAGCCTGCAAAACCACCATTTCACAAATATGGAACAGCTTAGGCAGGGCTCCCTGAATCCGATAACGAGATCCCAGGGGCTTGACTGCTGCCGGTCAGCCAGTGTCTATGTATCCAAAGCAGCAGTTCTCAAAGCCTGTGGTCTCAGGACATCATGACACTGTGAAAAGGTACCAAGGACCCCAAGTAGCTTATATTTATATGGCTTATGTCTACAAATGTGTAGAAGTTATACTTTATGATTATACTTATGAATATTTTATTACAGGTGTATAAATACCATATTTAGAAATTATTTCTGAGTATATATATGTACACACACACACAAAGCAATAAATCTGTTTTCTGCTAAGAGAATAATAATAAATCTACAAGTTAACAGAATGTGTTTTTTTGTGCTTAAAAAAACTTACCGAAGCGTAAAATGTAGTGAAGACAGGATTGTGGCTTGCAGTTTTGCAAATCTCCTTAGTGCCTACCTTAACAGATATCCGTTGCGGTTTGCATCCATAAAGAGACCTTGTTATATAATTCTGGTTAACACACATGAAGCCAGTCTGTCTGTCCCACATGCACATACTGACACAGCCTTTCCAGATTACGGTAGATGCTCTTCTCCGACATTTTACTCTCACCCAGTGAGTGATGGTTTCTCTAGGGTAGTACATGAGGAGAGACTGAGTCTTACTATGTAGCCAGACCTAATCTTAAACTTGTTCTTTGGCCCTTCTGGGTACCCCACCTGCCCTGGATAAACTCCCAGTTTGGAAAGGGCACAAATGCTAACACTGTTCTCTCCCGTGTCAGATGTGTGCTGCCAACGGTGGAGTGCTGATGGGAAATTGGACAGGAGACTATTCCGATGGTACTGCCCCGCATGTGTGGACCAGCAGTGTACCCATCCTGCAGAAGTATCACGTCACCAATCTGCCTATACGCTACGGCCAGTGCTGGGTGTTCTCTGGAATCCTGACCACAGGTAGGCTGCAGTTGGGGCTGGGGCTACTCAGTTCCCACAGAAGCTAACCATCCTGCCCGGGTTCATTTCAGCACTGAGAGCAGTGGGCATCCCAGCTCGCAGCGTGACTAACTTTGAGTCAGCCCACGATACAGAAAAGAACCTCAGAGTAGACATCTACCTGGATGAATCGGGCAAGACAATTCCACATATGACCAGAGACTCTGTCTGGTAGGCTCCCTCCAGCTGGTCTCTTCTGTTCTTCTGTTCTGTTCTCCTGTGGGCCTTGCAGCCTCTCTGTAGGCTGGTTCAAGTTGTGAGGAGTATCAATTCCAGAAACTCACTTTGCATAGTCAGCCTCATAGTGTGACCCAGAAGTCCTAAGAAGACTTGTTAAACATAAATATCCCTGGAGGCAAAGGCCAAGAATTGGTATCTACTTCTGGCCTCCAGCAGAACTAGACTGAGGCAGGTTGTGTGTTCCACCCTCTGAGGTAATTGGCATCCTCAGTCAGCAAGAGGCACCGTTGTGTTCTCTGACCTAGTGCACAAACACTTTGCAGGCTGAAAATGTAGGTATTGTGTGTGAGTGTGTGTCGGGGGGTGGTTGGAGGTTGGGGTGGGGTCATGGCTTCCACCACTGTTCTTTACGCACTGTTGTAAAGGTCCAGGTCACATACCAGGACTTTCACTTTGGCATTATATGTAGAAGACACCAAAGTCTGTTAACCAATATGGTAAACTGTCTTAAAAAACAGCAAAAATAGCTTGGTGATGGCACATGTCTTTAATCCCAGTACTCAGGAGGCAGAGGCAGGAGGATCTCTGTGAGTTTGGGGCCAGACTGGTCTACAAAGCCAGTTCTAGGACACCCAGAACTACACAGAGAAACCCTGTCTTGACAAACAAAACATAAAAACAAGCAAACAAAAGCAAGAATATGGAATATTGTCCAGATACAAAAGTATTCATCAATTAAGTCGGAAGCCAGTTGAGTGGGGAAAAGAATTTACAGTTGTTTGTTCATTCATTCATCTGGCAGAGGCTTAATAAATGTCCTCTTGACTCTTTGGGTCTGAGGAGTTTCTCCCCACTGCCCGCCTGCTCTAAGCTCTGCTTTCCATAAGATACTCAGAACTGTCCCTGTCTCCGTTGACAACGGTTCCCACATCTTCAGAACAACCTCAGAGGGCTATGATGACAGGTTCTCTAACTACATGGCTTGCTCTGGTGGGGCTGTTTCTACTACCACAGGAATTTCCATGTGTGGACAGATGCCTGGATGAAAAGGCACGATCTACCCCAGGGCCATGATGGTTGGCAGGTCCTGGATTCTACACCACAGGAAATCAGCGACGGTGAGTTTGTACGGGGCACAGGAGGAGCAGACTACCTCAGGTTCCCTCCAACTCAACTCCACCACTCTTGCATCCTTGTGGGACCTTGGCCTGGGCAGGCACAGGCATCCTTACAGTGGCCTCCATCAGCCTTTCAAGGAGCAAAATCATTATCTGGACCATCAGCTCCCAGCTGATGGCAGGGGACCTTGTAGATTGAGGAGGGGTACCCGGATGCAGGAGGCACAGGTCTCCAAAGACGTCCAAATTACAATTTAAAATATTTTGGTGTCTGTATTCTTCCAACCAGTATGTCCCAAAGGCTCCCCAAGATAAAATCACAGCTTGGCAAGTTCCCATTGGTGCCAGCCAGGAACCTCCAGAGATCTGCTGCTCCGTATCTCCCAGCAAGGAGAAGGGCTCGCCACACTTTTTGCTGACAGATGCTCAGCTATAGGGCTCACAGTCTTTTCTGGGGTCTCAGTAGTATTTGTCAAGGTGGAGACAGTAGCCTTGGTGACTAAGCTACACACAGCCTAGGGTTTCTATTTACCTGAGAGGTAGAAGCCCAATGTCCAGGTGGAAAGGGCTTTAGAAGCCCACCACCAACTCGCTTTGTAACTAAGGTGACAGCAGAGAGTGGGAAGCCCTCTGCCATGTTAGAAATGTAAGTTTAGATTAGAAGCCCTCTTCCGCACAGTATCCCCCACTACACTGAATCACAGGGCTGGCTGCTGTTAAGAGACCAGGGTCTATTGAAGGTTAAATAAGACAAAGGCCCTGGCAAGGCCAGAGTACAAGGCTTTGCAAAATCAAACCGATCTGTATAACGGAGAGTGGAAGGACTAATGCTTACTAAGTTGTTAATGACAGCAAGGAGACCTCTCTATTCCTATGTCAGAGCTTTAGAAGGCAGCACTACTGGTTTAGATCCATAGCAACGGCTAGTGATGGTCCAGATAATTACAGTGCTAGGTACCATTGGGTACTACCTTGTTTGATGCTCAGTTGATGCTTGATGACTAGTGAGGTCAGTGCTGCCTTTATCCCCAATATCCAGGAAGCAGAGGTAGAGAGGCCATACAGGAAGTAGGCAGTGTGCTGGGATGGATGGCTCCCTGCCTCTGGGCCTGAGATTTCCTGGACATTTCAGTTCTAAGCTGGGATGTGTTCTTAATGGTCACAAAGCAGTTCAGGCTGCCTGGGAAGTACCTGTCGCCTCCCTGCTTGGGTGGGATTTCTTGCTGTTACTGTGACGAGTTTAGGGGTTGGGAGGCAGGGTGGGCAAGGAGACCTTGGCAACCATCCTCTCTTACTTCCTCCCTCAGGAGGCTACCGCACTGGGCCTTCACCACTGACCGCTATCCGCCAGGGATTGGTCCAAGTCAAGTATGACACCACATTTGTGTTCACGGAGGTGAATGGTGACAAGTTTATTTGGCTGGTGAAGCAGAACCAGGAAAGGGGCAAGAGTGTCCTCATTGCTGTGGAGACCGCTAGCATTGGCAAGAACATCAGCACCAAGATGGTGGGCGAGAACAGGCGTGAAGATGTTACCTTGCAATACAAGTTCCCAGAAGGTAGCTGTGCCATTAGAGGCCAGTTTCAAGACCAGGACATTGTCCTGAACCAGGACAGTCCTTGGTGGTTGGCAGATCTGAGACCCAAAGGAACTGATGGCAGAAATCTAGGGCATCATTGGCCAGAGGTCCCTGTCACAACAACCCAACCACATGATCTTTAGCAAGAATGTGACAGTATCTTTAGGCAGTGTGAGATGAGGGTGACTGTGTCCTGTGGCATGAGGGTGACTGTGTCCTGTG
>NW_021604620.1:496436-523567 GCF_004785775.1 Grammomys surdaster | reverse complement strand
GATGAGGGTGACTGTGTCCTGTGGGATGAGGGTGACTGTGTCCTGTGAGATGAGGGTGACTGTGTCCTGTATGATGACTCAGTGTGTCTATTCCAGGGCAAGATGAGGTAGCCAGACGTGGTGGCACACACCTGGAGGTTAGGGCAAGAACATTGTGGTGAGTTTGAAGCCAGCCTTGTCTACGATATAATGTCCTGTTTGAAACAAAGGCCAATCACAGGTTGCCTGGGGAGTCAACACACGTCAGGCAGCAAACACATGACACCTTCAGCTCCTGTGACCTTGTAGAGTCCTGTAATGCTCTAGACACTATATAGACAGCAGACACAGAACTCACAGGTGTTCTTATTGGATTAGCGCCACCCAGCTTAGAAGTAGCTGTTAGGAGGTTTTGGGTTTTTTGTTTGTTTGTTTGTTTGTTTTTGTTTTTGTTTGTTTGTTTGTTTGTTTTGAGACAGTTCTGGAGGGCCTGAAAACTACTATATAAACCAAGCTGGCTTGGACTTCACAGAGAGCTGCCTGCCTCTGCCTTCTGAGTGCTTGGATCAAAGGTGTTCGCCACCATGCCTGGCCTAGGGTTTTTTTGTTTTTTAATTTTCTTCTAAAGTACTAAAGCATGTTTTTACGGATGCTAGGCAAGCAGTTGGCCAGCGCCTGAGGGAGGGAGAAAGAGTGCTCACTGTACCGTTGCTTTTTCCTTGTACTTCCCACTCTGCCCTGAAGACTAGGTAATTTCAATTAACCTCTGTAAAAGTTATGTCTGATTCTTCCTCCTAGCCCCATGCTCTCAGAAATAAGACTCAGACTCAAAATATACTTACAAATACCTTAGCCATATAGCTAGGCTCTTCTCTGGCTAGCTCAGAACTTAAAATAACCCATTTATTCTAATCTACATTTTGCCACGTGGCTGATTGCCTGTGCTCAGGTACCTCATCTGCCACACCTTCTCAAACAAATCTCCTACCTGACACTATCCCAGAAGGCTTTCTGCCTCCTGGATGTCCCACCTCCTATTTCCTGCCTAAGCTGTAGGCCATCACACTTATCATGGACGAGTACCACATCCATACAAACACAAGATACTCTCTCTACAAACCTAACCTCAAATTTCCTAACGGTTTCTTGTGCAGTCTTTAAGCTATTACTGACTTTAGAACTATTGCAAGTTCTTTATTGATAGTATCTGGTTGGTGAGCTACTGTTTCTGTTCCTTCAGTTCTTTGAATATCTTTACAATGGTTTTTACACTTCTTTAATTTCGTGTATGTACATACCTGTGGGTGAGCACATTACAGTGTATGTATGGCGGTCAGAGGACAACTTGTGGGAGTCAGCCCTTTTCCTTCCACCATATGGGTCATGGGGATTTATCTCGGGTCACCAAACCTGTAGTAAGCGCCTTGACCGGCTGAGCCATCTCAACAGTCCCTCTGATTATATTGAAAATAGATGAAGCTTTTCTCTAGTTAGTTCCAAATCAAGCTTCTACAAGGGGCTGATTTTCCTTGAAAGCTATAAGCTTGCTGGATACACTGTGGCATTCTGGAGACCAGATCCTGTTTGCTGTCTCTGCTGTATGCGTGGGCAATGATTCCCTGCAGCACCTCTGTGCAGCCAGTATCCATCATTCATAACCTCTGAACTCTTCTTCCGTTTGCCTCCTGGCCAGCAGGGGGCTGTCTAGGATAGTAAGTAAGCTTGCTTGCCTTGGCCCAGGCGCTGTGTCCAGATGGAGGAAGATTGGTGCTCTACTTCAGCCTCATTTGCACAGAGCCTCAAGATGACAGCCCCCAGCTTTCTTTTTCTTTGTTCTTCCCTGGCTCTTCAGGGTTTTAAAATTGTTTTGCTTGAATACGCAAGGAAAGATGCCGCCGTTTGTTGTAAGCTGAGTCTGCTCAAGTAAAGGTGAGCTCTGAATGGACACTTCAGGGAGCTGTCATCAAGGTCCAGGGACAATAAATCCCGTGTGGTGAGGCTATGGGTCTGCTGAAAACCCACATACCACAGATGGGGAGGCTTCTGACTTCATAGCCCCTCCTGTTTTCAGGGTGACTGAGGGTCTGGGAGGAGGGGAGAGAATGGAACTACCTCACGACTTCTGAGCTCCACCTGCCTCTCATCCTGTTTTTTGAGATAAGGTCTCACTTTGCAGATGGTTTGAAACTCACTGCATAGTCCAGGTTGGTTTAGAAGTCATGGTAATCCTCCTGACTCAGGTTGCTGGGATTAGAGGTCTAAGTCTCCATGCCTGGCTCAGTGGGCAATTGTGATTAAATGATCCTTCGGTTGATTTCAGTAGTCCTGGGCAGGCTGAAGGTGAATCACTCTTTCTAGTATTCCCACAGCTCTTAGGGAGGAGCAGGGGTGTTCTGTTTTGTTTTTTTTCTCCCCTGCCATTTCCACTTATTACAGGTTCCCAGCATAGGGCCTTGGGTGCTTCTTAGTGTGAAGCCTCAGCTCCTGGGTTCCCCCATAGCGCTAGTCAACGGGTGTCTTAGTTTTGTTTCTATGGATGTGATAAAGACCATGATGAAAAGCAGTTTGGAAAGAAAAGAGTTTATTTGGCTTACATACCCTGGGTCACAGTCCACTGCAGGAACTCGAGGCAGGAACTCGAGGCAGCAACTGAAGCAGGAGCCATGGAGGATCACTGTGGCCGGCTTGTACCTCATGTCTTGCTCAAGCTGCTTTCTTACAGAGCCCAGGCCCACCTGCAGATCCACAGCGGAATAAGCCCCCCCCCACATCGGTCATTAATTAAGAAAATGCCTCACAGATCTGTCTATGGGCCAATCAAATAGAGGTGTCCTCTCAATTGAAATTTTCTCTTCCTAGATGAGCCTGCTTTGTGTCAAGTTTACAAAAATATCTAATCAGGACAACTAACTCCTTGCCAACCTGACAGACAAATACAACACTGTTAAGTGATGCCCTTTCCCGACTTGCTTATCCTGAAGATCTTATATGAGTATCAATATCACAATATAAAACATTTCTACTATTCAAAGTCCCACAATCTTTAAAAATTCAGTCTCTTTAAGACATCCAAACACTCCTAGGTGGAGGCTCCAGTAAATTAAAAAAACAAGTTATTTCTTATTCCAAGAAGGAAGATCCAGGACATAGTCACAATCAAATCAAAGCAAAACCAAAATCCAACAGTGCAAAAAGTTCAGTTTTCAAATGTGAGGTCTGCTTCTGGTCCTTTAGACCCCGAGCACCTACACAGCTCTGCTTTCTTTGGTCCTGCTGTCTGCAGCACACAGAACTGGTCTCTTAAGCTCAAGTTGGTTCCATGCTACACCTGTCACTGTCCCGGTTAGCCCATGTTTCTTGTAATTCAAATATGCTGGGGTCTACATGGCTGCCCCTTTGCCAATGGCCTCTTCTGGCTTCTCACAGTACCATGGTTCAGCTGACCTCCATGAATCCTTCATGCCTTCAAAACCAGTGCCACCTGGGAAACTCTTACACTACCAAGTTCAGCTGCTAGCATGAGATGCAACTTTGGCCTTGTCTAGACCACAGACTCTGTGTGCTGAGAAAGAGAAAATACTCCTGGAAGATCTTACCTCAGCGCTGCTGGTCTCTTTATCACAGCTGATTTCTCAGCTCTACCTGGCCAGCAATTGATTGACTTATAGAGATTTCACTTTGGTGGTACTAGTTTCTTGATAATCAACTATTCTTTTTTTTTGAGACAGGGTCTCACTGTGTAGCTAGATCTTCCTTTGTAGACCATACTGGCTTCAAACTCACTGAGATCTGCCTGCCTCTTCTTGAGAAGTGCACAGCTGATTCTTCAGCTCCAGCTGACCAGATACTAGAGAGTCTTAATTCAAATCTATCGTACAGATGCTCTGAAAGACTCTTTGGGGCACTCTCAAGAGTCCCTTGAAACTTCATGAGGCAGGGTGGTGGTGGCACACAATTTTAATCCTAGCACTGGGGAGGGGGCAGAGGCAGTGGATCTCTGGGTTTAAGGGCAGCCTGGTCTACAGAGTTAGTTCTAATATCCAGGGTTATGCAGAAAAACCTTGCTTCAAAAAACCAAACCAAAACAAACAAAAATTCCCTCAACACTTCATTGTCTTCGTTGCTCTCAAAAAATTTGTTTCCCAAGCTCCCACAGAACAGCCCACTGAGCTTTGAACACTCTACAGCTTTCCCAGATCGTAAGTTCCAAAGTCTTCCCATAGTCCTTCCTAGAACATGGTCATGTCTGTTACAGTAATACCTGACTCCTGGTACCAATTTGTGTTTTAGTTTGGTTTCTATTGCTGTGATTGAGACCATGACGAAAAGCAACTTGGAAAGGAAAGGGTTTATTTGGCTTACATATCTTGCCTCACAGTCCACTGAGGGAAGCCAAGGCAGGAACTCGAGGTAGGAACTGAAGCAGAAGCCATGGAGGAACACAGCTGACTGACTTGTTCCTCATGTCTTACTCAACTTTTCTTATATAACACAGGTCCCAGGGGTGTTAGCCCTACAGTGGAATAGACCTTTCTAAATCAGTCATTTATTACGAAAATGCCTCACAGACTTGTCTTTGGGCCAATCAAATGGTAGCATTTTAGCATTTTCTCAGTTCAAGTCCCTTTTTCCCAGATGACCACGGCTTGTGTTATTGACAAAATAAATAAATAAATAATAAATAAAAATAAAAATCAAAGACCAAAATACAACCTAACTAGAACAATGGGAAGGCTCTCTCAGATCCCAAGGGTGTCTTCAGAAAATATTCTGTCTCTACAGGTTCCCCAGAGGAGAGGAAGGCCATGGAGAAGGCCTCTGGCAAACGTCCTGATGACAAGCACAACACTCAGCCACTGAGCAACCATCTTCATATATCTGTCCTCCAGAACTCTGTGGAGTTAGGATATCCTATCAATTTGACCATAACTTTGAGAAGGAAAATGACCACCCCACAGAATGTCAACATTTCGTGCTCCCTCGACCTACAGACATACACAGGCAACCATAAGACAAACCTGGGAGTCCTCCAGAAGACTGTGCAGCTCCAAGGCCAAGGTACCAGAAGCAGGGGCAATGAGGCCTCAAAGCCCCAGAGAGACCAGAATACCCAGTATCTGGCATCTCTCTCTTCTCTGTGGGTCACTCACATGTTTTAACTCTTTATGTGAGGACAGACATAGCATTTACTGAGCACTTATGTTTTGGTGGTGACAAGGAATCTAGGCACAGAAGAAAAACGGGCCAGGAGTCTAGCACACAATCACAAGTGAAGGTGCTAATGGTGTCATGAAATGACTCTGCAACAGCAGAGATTTGTTTGGTGTGCCCCTTCTCATCAGTAGGACATAGCTGCTCTCAACATGAGCAGGCCACCCTGAGAGTGGGAGCCCAGAATGGGCCTGGAGATCTCAGTAAATGACTGAATCCATTTGGTCCCTGAGTGCAGGCTCTCTAAAGAGAGGACCGGACTCCTCTATGGCCAAGCAGCTCCATCCCCAGAGCTAATCTTGGTCAAGAACTCACCTCTCCTTTCTTCCCATTCTTTCACAGAAACAGAGGTGTTTCTCAGCATGGATTCCAGCTTCTACATCTATAAGCTGGGCATGGTGGATGATGAGATGGTCGTTAAAGGATTCATCATTGTAGAAATGGTGGATTCTGGTGAGAGGGTGGCCACTGACACGACCCTGTGTTTCCTGTACTCTGCCTTCTCTGTAGAGGTGAGCTGCCTGTAGTCCAGAAAGGAATCCTATCTGAAACCTGACCTTGAAGAGGGGCGGAGCTCGGGGCTTTTGTGGTCTCTTGGTTGGCTGATCTTTGGGCCAATTGCATTCTTAAGGAAAACAGCACATCATTTTTTTTTCATATAGGTATTTCTGCGAAGTGATGTGTCAAACTTTTGTTGTTGTTGTTTTGTTTTGTTTTTTTTTTTTTTGAGACAGGGTTTCTCTGTATAGCCCTGGCTGTCCTGGAACTCACTCTGTAGACCAGGCTGGTCTTGAACTCAGAAATCCACCTGCCTCTGCCTCCCAAGTGCTGGGATTAAAGGCATGTGCCACCACTGCCTGGCTGTCAAACGGTTTTTCTTTTCTCAACTTTTGGCTAAATGGACTTAAACTTTTAAAAACAAGGAATACCTGTGCACAGTACACAATTACAATGAAGCAGTTGGCACAGTGACTAGTTTCTTTCTACCCTGCTCCTCAGATGTGCAGTTCCTCTTGCCAAGACCCATGGCATCAGATTGTTGTGTGTCAGAATTTTGGATGCAGGCCAGTGAGGTGCAAGGCCTGTCATGGGCCTACCCCACGTAGAGTGAGAGGAAGCTAGTGCCAGAGTTGCTTGGGCTCTCTGATTAGTTTTCTCCCATTCATGCGGGAGTCAGAGGCAGCTTGCATAAGAGATTCCCATTATGTCTCTGATGACCTGTCGAACACAGTCATCTCAGAGACCTTCCCTGGTGAGGCCTGGCCTATTGTAGGGTTTGTTGAAGATGCCTACGTCTCGGTAGGCATACCTCCCATAGGAATGTCTCAGGATGAGGACATGTCCCCCTGTGGAGACCATGTTTTGACATTTCTGCAGCAGTGTGGTTGAGGACATGAGGTACTAACTTATCCTTAGACATGGTCGGGTTCTGGCCTGGTCCCCGCTCTGCAGCAGAGCGTACATTCTCCATGGGAGAATCTACTTGGAAGCAGTTCCAGTGTACCCACCATGGCCTGATCATCAAGAATTTCTTTTGAGGGTCGAGGTTAAAAGTACTTCTTACAGAGGAACCAGGTTCAGTTCCTTTTACCCACATCATGATTCACAGCTACTTGTAACTCCAGTTTGAGGGGGATCCGATGCATTCTTCTGACTTGGGTGGACACTAGGCATGCCTGTGGTGCATATACGTACATGTAACCAAACACTCATGCAAATAAAATACGTCTGAAAAAAAAGTTAAAAGCTTCTCCTGGGGGAGTCTCCCTCCCACCCCCTTCCAGGTGGCATCACAGATATCTCCGGGTGTCAGAGAACACTGGTCCCTGAGGTCACACAAGGTTAGTTGGTGTTTCCGGTGTCCTGGAGGTAGACACTCCAGCTTTCTCAGGACACACTCAGTTGACTGTGCTTCAGACCCTAAGTACCTTAAGGAGAATTACAGGAGACAAAGCCAGAAACATGCAGGCAAAGAATCTTGGGGTGCCCTGGGCAGGGAAGGTGGGGCTCTGGGGAAGAGAGTACAACCAGGGCAGGCAGGGAAAAGGCATGTAGGAGTTTCAAGTGTCTGGAACACAGCTTGTTTCTGGATGTTTCTCTTGACTGTCCCGTGAGGCAGTTTGGTATTTTGGGTCATTGGTGAGGTGGGACTAGTGTCTTTAGTATAGCTTGAGGGTTCTAACAACTATTTAGCCCTCAAGCTTTGGAAAAGGGGGTGTCTTGCTGGATAAGATCAGGATGTACTTCACATGAGGACTTCTGGCTACCGTGAGATTACACACCTTGAGTTTCTTAAAGATATGTCTGGCAAAACTAGAGAGATAAGCATGTGCAAAGAGAGGCCCAGGCAGGTCCGATCCCCCACTAGAGCCTCCCAAGTGAGCACAGACCTATGACACCCTGGACTTGGAGAGAGGACCGCGAGTCACCTTTCTTGCTGGAGCCTGTCCTCTGACCTCTCATTTTCAGTCTGTCACCCCCGTCTTTTTTCCACTCTAACAGATGCCAAGCACAGGCAAAGTCAACCACCCTCTCGTCATCACCTGCACCTTCAAGAACACTCTGCCCATCCCCCTGACCAACATCAAGTTCTCAGTGGAAAGCCTGGGTCTCACAAGCATGAAGTCCTGGGAGCAAGAGTAAGTCTTCCCAACTTGTATTAATGATCGGTTTTGTATTTTGTACATGGGTCTCACGCACCTGTGTCATACTTTTGAGATGTAAACTCCCAGGATGTTACAGTAAAAATGCAGACACAGAGTGCTGGGTGCCAAATTACAGAAAAGGTTATGTTAGTTAGTACTCTACCAAGAGCTAGTTAGTGCTCTACCAGGAATAAACCTTGTGTTTCTTGCCAGTCTGCTTGGTTGTTCTTCAGAAATGCCAACGCATCTCTGTTTTAATTTGTGTTTCTATTTACTTCTCAGGTTTTCTTGTTGACTTCTCCTGTAATTCATTTGTACTTCCATTGCCTGTTTTCTGCCCCCCTAGGGAGCCATTGCCTTTTCTTATTAATCTGAGTGAAGCCTTAAGTCAGGAAGGAATGTTGTGTTGTAAATTGCTTGTAGGAGTTGGATTATTTGAGACATCCTCACTCTATAGCCCTACCCAGCTTAAAACGTGTTATACAGACCAGGCTGGCCTTGAACGTAGAGAGGTCCGCCTGCCTCTGCTTACTGAGTGCTGAGGTTAAAGGTGTGTGGCTCCCACATGGGGCACTGCAGTTTGTTTGTTTGAAGATACTGCCCTGGACTGCGAGGCTAAGCACTGCAAGGGAATATAAATAAAAGATAAAAATATCTATCTGGGTTCCCTGAGGGACAAGCCTGACTGCATAGGGGTTGATGTCAAAAGTATCCCCTCTCCAGGAAAAAGACATCGGGACGGGTATGGCCCTCATGCCTCACTGGACAACGACAGGGGGACTGGAGCCATTACAAGGGCCCCTTCAAATACTGGAGGTCAGGCCTCTATCCCCACCTTTGCAAGATTAGAATCACCACAGCCCTTCTATACTTAGAGAAGGGAGGAGATGTCAGGAGCAGCCCTGTTTATACACTGAAGGCCTAAAATCAGCCATAGGCCTAAAATCAACAATAGGCCTGTCATACATGTATACTAACACCAAGTCTTGGGTCTCTGTGGATAAACACTGAAACTGAGGGCTATAAGCTATTGTAAACAGGCAGCTTTGGTGACAATTTACCAGCCTGAGTAGTCATAGACCTTGTAAATAGGTAGCCTTGGCAGATATTACCAACTTAGATAAGGACAAGTGAGTCATAGGCAGAGTCACAGTGACCTATCCCCTGAACCCTCACCCAGCCGATACCCTGTTCTGAAAAATATCTGTATTCCCCCTGATCACCCACACTCCAGTGTCATCCCCTTCCCCACGTCCTGCCTTTTTGTGTTTATAACCCCTGTGTGAATGAGTATAAATTACAGTTTGAAAAAAAAATAAATAAGTTATATTAAAAAAAAGATACTGCCCTGGAAATTGAGTCTAGGGCCTTGTACCTGAAAGGCAAATGCCCTCCTATGAATTTATACCCCAGCGTAGATGGTTTTAAACCCTCAGATGCCTTCACCACTGGAACTCACGTTAAAATTTTAATCTTCTCTGTGGATACTTAATTTCATGTCATTATAAGTATATAGAAATAGTCTACACTTTTCCTGAAATTTATGGTTCTAGTTGCCTAGTTATTACTTCAAACTTTAGTTCCGGGATGGAGCTGTGCAGAGCCCCAACTTTGTCAATTAACCTATCATCTACCTAGTATTCTGAAACATCATCTATAATCAAGTAATCCCCAAATATACCTCAGTATAGGCAATCTGATTTCATTTAAATGTTCAGAGCAAATCACAGTGCTGGTTCTCAGCTTGCAGGAACACAGGATAAGTTCCCATGCACCCACATGTCTTCTCTGTAAGGGGCATGTTCCCAGTTGGAGTCTTTGCTGCCTTTGTGCAGAAGTGTTTCTCACAGTCTTCTGTCTGATGGACTAGACAGATGCTATAGATTTTGGTATGTCAGAATATCCAGTAAAGGATTTTACTTAAATGCTCTGTTCCTCAGGCCTATTTCTTACCAGGTGTCTAGATCTTCCAAGAAAATCTCAGCAGATTCCTGTTATTCTGGGACTAGTTTCTTAAACTTCCACAGATATGTTGATTCCCCATGACAACTGTTAAAGAACAGATTGTGGCAAGGTGGTGGTAGTGGTGTACACTTTTAATCTCAGCACTTTGGAGGCAGAGGCAGGCAAATCTTTGTGAATTTGAGGGCAGCCTGGTCTACAGAGTGAGTTCTAGGACAGCCAGGGCTACCCAGAGAGACCCTGTCTTGAAAACCCACATCCCCCCCAACAAAAAACAAACCAAACAAATCCCAAAATAAACAACAACAACAAAACTACATTCAATTTGGTAGTATTGGGGCAGGGCCTCAGAGCCTAATACACTCTCATGTACTGCCATCTTGAATACCTAGGGTTAGACAAACACCTTCTTGTAGATTCATCATTAAACTTGTTCCTGAGAGCACTCAGGAAGGTTTGTTACTGGCATAGCTGGAAAGCAGCCATTTCAGCGGGCCATCTTGTCCTACAGCTGAGACAAGTGGCCACACTCCAGGTGAAGGCCTTCTTCACTGGCGGTGCAAAAAGGGGATTTCCCAAGAGCTGCACTGGAACCGGATGCCTGCCTGGTTTCTCATGCACTACAATTTTCTGTCTATGGCACCTTTGGCTGACTGTGTGCCTTTGAATTTTCTAGGAAAGTGCCGCCTGGAAAGACCATCAATTTCCAAATGCAATGCACCCCCGTGAAGCCTGGACCCAGGAAATTCATTATCAAGTTCATTTCCAGAGAAGTGAAAGAGGTTCATGCCGAGAAGGTCGTTCTTATCACCCCGTAGCCCATTTGATACCATGGAGATGGAGGCAGGAGCCCTGATTGGCTCTGAGCCTTGGCTAAGCACGTTAGAATTTCCTAAATTGCATTTAGCTTTCAGGTCAGGGATGATTAAATTTGATTGCTCATGTGAAGGCAGAATCAAGAGCCAGCCCAGCAAAAGACAGAGCTCAAAGGCCAATGTAACCACAGGCAGTAGCTCTGGGGAGCCAGGGTACCTGGACACATGTCCTAGGCAGACATCTCAGATACATATTTAGGAATCGTGGCCTCAGAAGACAGTGCCACTGTCATCTGGATTCAGAGCCAAATACAGAGCCCAGATATAGAAGTAAGTGCTCGAGGTATTTTCCATCTAGACCATGGATTCCGTCAAGTCCAGGGGTGCCTGGAGGCTGTGTTGGAAGTCCTGCAGAAAGCACCCTGGAGCTGGTCCTGGGCCAGGCATTACATGCTCATATCCCAAGGCTTTGCGCTCTCAGAAGCAGGCCCCACGCTGGCGTGAGGCCCTCTTGGTCTAGATGGGCCACGGGAGGGAGACCCTTTCTTTAAGTAAGAGTCTATGGCCAGTGACAACATCTGAAGAAGCACTGTATGCTGCCCTGTTCCCTGCAGCTCTGTGCTCTGGTCTGCTGTTAAAGGATCTGATCACATATACTTTGAATTAAATTCTGGCAACTTTAAGATGGCTGAGTGGTCCCGAGTTAATTTTTCTTTTATGCCAGCATGCTGCTTCACTTCACCTGGGGAGAGTCATTGCCTCTGAATTTCATGGATCCAGGGGCTCTCCAATGCATTGGCCTCCTTTGTCTAGGCCCTCTTCGTGGTGGTCAACCTCTCTCAAGGACTGTAATTCTAAGTGGACATGTATTCCAGAGAGACTGAGTACAGATTGAATAAGGGCTATTTTGTGTATTCAGAGGCTGTTCTTGTCTTAGGGTTTCTGTTGCTGTGATAAAACACTATGACTAAAAGCAAGCTGGGGAGGAAAGGGTTAATTGCATCTAGCTTAAGTTAAGTCCATCTCTGAGGGAAGTTATGGCAGGACCCTGGAGGCATGGGCTAATGCAGAGGTCACAGAGGAGTGCTGCTTCCTGGTTTGCCCCTCATAGCTTGCCCATCATGTTTTCTTAGACCACCAGCTCAGGGGTGGCACAACTCACAATGGCCCTCCTATACCAATCAAGAAAATGCACTACGCATTTGTGTAAAGGCCACTCTTACAGAGGCATTTTCTCAGTATCTTCTCACGTACCTTTAGCTTGTGTCAAGTTAATATAAAACTTGTCATCTCTCCTTCATTCACCCGAAACCAGAAAACCTCAAGTCCTGACTCCTTTTACCCAGATGCCCACCTCGGTGGCACGCAGATATCTGGTACGTGCTTTTGGGATGACCTCTGTCTATGCTGATGGCCAAGAAAGATCAGTTAGTAACCCCATGAAACCACTGTTAGTGTCTGTGTGACACTTGTTTTACATACTAGACCTGAAAGGAAGGACGCTGTCCGGGGCTTTGGGCTAGGATCTCCTGCTTTAAAAAAAAAAAAAAAAGGCACCTCTAGCCACACAGGTAGGCCAAAGAACTTTTATTCAAAGCAAGAGGCAGGTGTGCAAGCAGCCTCTGGCCCAGAAACACTGGGCCTCCTCTTACAGCTGCAACGCTGAGCGGACTCTCAGGAGACACCATGGAGAGGCCATCGTGTCCTGGTGTGCAGGTACAAGGCCCAGGGCTGCATAGACTACTGCCTACATAACCCTGGCTGTCCAGGACCTCCTGGACATGAGAGCAAACATGGCTGAAGCCTGACATGGTAATGGGTTTGCTGAGGAATACGGAAGACTGAAACCTGTGAGAGCAAAATGCACACTCCAACCTTTCCAGGAGAAGCACTCTGGAAACAGATGGCTGCGGTCTGGAGTACCTCTGCTGGAGGTCTAGCTGTCCCCAAGGACGATTAGTTTCAGCCTCAGTGTGTGAGGACATTCAGTTAACAAATCCTGACTCCAGAGCTCCTCCCTTCTTTTACCTGCTGCTCCTCGGGGACCTGGTCACTAGCCCTGCTTTCCCTCGGTATGAAATCTCTGGTTACGGTTCAGCACATAGGCCACCCAGGTCTGTTTGGGGTTGGGGCCCCTGCAGCCAGAGGTCAGCTCTCTCCACATAGTGCCAACATTAGGGCCAACTTGGGTTCCTCATGTTATTGTTAACAGATGTTAAAGCAGACCTGCTTGGAGGAAGTCACTTGCACGGGGTGGAGTAGGCCACATCTGTTGAAGCCCTGATGACACTCTGTGGCACTACCTACGATGCTGCCCAGGAATCACTACCACTTGCTCCCTACAGCTTTCCTTTCTCAGGGTCGAGACAGTACCTTGATTGACTCATGTCGCTGAGGCCACAGGTTCCGTTGGCCCAGGGCTCATGTCCTTTTACCTAGAGCAAGAAGAAGTGTGATCCAATCCTCTGCCAGGGTCAGTACCGGCAACACTGAGGAATGGTTCAAGGCGTGAGTTGGGGAGTTGGGTGAGTTTCTTGGGACCATCTAACTGGTTAGGCTGTAGAAGCTGCTGCTGCGGCAACCACCGCAATGGACTGGGGAGTGCAGGGGGCCTGCCCAGACTACCAGTAACAGCCCGATACCTCAAGCTCCAGTGAGCAGACTAGGTCCAAGCTCATCCTGGGAGAGCAGTGTCTAGGGTCTTCCCAGTTTAGCGGTCTCCGTGTCCTGGCCACCATGCAGTTCTTTTTTTGTTGTTTCTAAGACACGGTTTTACTATGTAGCCAGACCCACATGGACCAGGCTCACTTCAAAGTAACAGAAGTCTGGCTGCCTGCTCCAGATGTTGGGGATAAGGCATGTGTGTGTCACTAGGTCTAGCAACGCAGTGTTCTGGAAGGCACCGTCTTGGGAGCTACTCTAAAATGCAAAAAAGGCCATTTTTGGTTTCACCTGTCCCCATGTCCTATTAAACTTTTTCCAGGAGTTCAATATATGTCTTCACCTAGCTCTTCTGGGAATGCATGCTTGTGGCCACAGAAAGGCCTCTTGCACTGTTGTCTCAGGGAAGAGTCTAATCTACAGGGTGGCGATACTGTCATAACCTAGGCTTGTTTCCATTTGGATAGGCTCTGCACATGTGTATGCATGCGTGTAGGTGTGTGGGGTGCACGTGTGCAGGTGTGTGGGGTGCTCTTTCAACCAAGCCTGAGCCCTGAAGGCAGGCTCAGCAGCCCCTCCTTTGTTCTGATTCCCAGTCAGCCAGCCAAGGAATCCCTGCCCTGGAAATGGCAGGGGTCTGTCTCTCTAGCTTTCCAGGGTGATCTTCCTTGATGTTAGTATCCCTTCCCCAAGAGCCTCAGCCTCCCCAAGACAGCCCTCAAGAAGCAGAAGAGGATCCCCTAACCCCGACATCCTGGTCACCATTTCCCTTGCTGGATAGAGAATAGGCACCCTTCCAGGCCTGGAGAATTGTTAGTGACCATCCCTTTTGACACATCCTGCTAATAGGAACTCAGAGAAAGTCCCTATTCTCCTGTACCCTCTATTGCCCTTCCCATCCCGTCACCTCAACCCTAACGGAAAAGAGGGTGGGGTGACAGAGCTGGTAATGCTCATCAGGGTGGCAGTCACTGTGGGTATCTTATTCTCCATGACCTCTATTCATCCAGCACCTCCACGGAGTCCCTGTCTTTTGTCTCCTCCATCTGGCTTTCGGCTGTTTCCATGTTGTCCATGTTTGACAGAGATGACACTTGCCGTACCAAGCCCTTGTCAATGGGTGTCTCTGGTTGACAAGGTCTGGTGAAAGGGTTGAACCAGTTCAGGGAAAAGTCCCCACCAAAAGCCTCCTGGACCGACTTCCAGCTGCCCGACTGCTCCCTGGGCTGTTTCGTTCGTTGGAGGCGTTCAATGCCCTGAAGGAGAATGGGGCATCAGGTCAGCGTGCTACAGGAACACACCCTTTGCCTTGGCGGAGCAGGGGATGGGAAGTCCAATACGGATGGCACAGCTTGCTGTGGCCCAGGCCACTCTGGAAGCCCCTTAGGGCTGCAGGGCAGAGCAGAAACTGTGAAGCAGAATAAGCAGGCCTGGCATTGGACTTGCCTGTCACCCATGTACCCCCAGACCCTTTCTACAAAGGCAGTGGTCTGCTACTGGGCAGGGACCAGATACCCAATGGCCAAGCATATCTTGGCTTCTGTAGGCATGAGCTAGGCTATCACCTAAGAAACCATTAAGAAAGGGGTCCCTTGTACAAAGTAGGACCAGCAAGCTTGGCATGGGCTGAGGGGTGAGGACACAGCACAAGATACAAACATGCAAGGGGAAGCAAGAGATGCCACATGCAGCGGGCACCAGAAGGTGCGCAGGCCACTGTGGGTTGTGAGGTTTGGTGTTAGACCTGTACATGCGGTAGACATTTCCCATGGTCTCTCCCAAGCTGACCACTCACCTGTGGTGGGTACTGGCTGTGACTCGGGCCCCAGGCCACAGAAAGAGGGTGATGGGTAGGAAAAAGCCCCAAATGGTTATAGATACAGACAGATCAGCTCTCCAAATCCGTATTATCCTTACAAAGGCTCTGACCCCCAGTCTGGCCTTTGCTTCCTCCACCTCTTCTGGAAGCTAAGGGAATTTTCTGAGTTTCCCAGACAGATATTGATGCACTCAGTCATGACTCAAGACCCTCTTCCCTTCCTTTCAAGGAAGACGTCTATGGTCCTAGTTCTTCTCTTCCATGCAATTTTCTTCTGTAACTGGAATATGGCACATCCTTTTTGTAATGCAGAGGCAAGTGCACAGACTAATCTGACCATATCCTATACCAATACTCCAGCACTCTTCCCATGACATCTTGGGGACTTAAGTTTCTTGACCTCTGTAAAAGCTGTCAGTTAAAGAATCTGACCTTAGATCAGTGTGGAGGCAGAGTCAGGTGACTCTCTGTGAGTTCCAGGACAGCCAGAGAAAGAGATCCTGTCTTAAAACAAACAAACAAACCCAGAAAACAAACAAAAAAAATTAATCTGATCTCATGTTCTCTCTTCATATGAGACTGAAGTAGCCCGCAGGCACTTTATAGCAGGAAGTGTTCCAGAAATGGACGTAGCACAACCATCAAGGTCAGAACTCCCAGGACTCGAGTGGATCAGTACCAAGTGCTCCCAGTTACAGCGAACCACAAATGTAACGCCCCAGTGCCCTTCCTGCCCCAAGCCACAGCCTAACCCGACACATGAGCAGCCCACGGAGTAACCCACCTACAGTTTTCACCAGGGCCAAGGTCTGTGGTGGAACTATTTTGGAACCAGACAGAAGAGGTTTATCCTGAATTTGATAAGTGTCTTAGAACCAACTATACACTTAAATGATTTGTATTACATTATATGAATTTATCCTCAATTTAAAAATATCTAGGTCATGACAAATTTAAGACCGAGGAACTGACAGAAATGGGGTCAAGAGACAAGTAGTAGCATGTGGAATCCCTGAAGACAAAAGGTGAGCGGTGGAAACTCTCCCGATGCAGAGGCTGGTAAGTTTCAAGAGTTTTGTTCTTAAAGAGAAAATGGATCTCAGTCTGCTGCATAGTTCAGGCTGGCCTCAAACTCCGAGGCTCACGTGATCTTCCCACCCTAGTCTCTTGACCAGCTAGGACTATAGGGGTGTGCCACCGTGCAGACTACAAGCTCCTCCCGTCCTCCTCGTTTTTTCTTTTTCTCTTCAAATACTTTCTTAAAAGAGAAAGGAATTTGTTGTTGTTGTAAGATGTTTATCTCTGGTAACACTGACTGTCATACAGAAGATATCCAATTTTGCTGGGTTTTATAAGTCTGAAATTATTTCACAATGAGAAGTTCAAACATCAAAAGAACCCGAGACAGAATAGTTAGAATGAAAAGTTGAGACTAAGTAACTAGTTCTATAAATCGCAACAGCGTGGCAATGAGAAACCATGATGACGGTGTTGCATGATGCAGGGCCATCCTGCGACCTGTGTCGTACCATAGGGAGAAGCATTTTGCACAGGACACCCTCATGGAGCTGTTACCGTCGCAGATGGTGTGTGTTTCTGTGGACTTGTCCCCATTTCATGTTTACACGATGGAGCAAGCATGAATTTTGTAATCAGAACAAGAATCAGGTAAGACCTGAGTTTTAACAGTCCCTGCAAGTCATGCACACAGCATGTGCTGCCCTTGGCAGCCCCTGGCCATACCTTACAGCAGCAGTGACAACAGAGGCAGCTCACTTGCAGGGACCCTGCATCTCCTGCTCGGTTATCACCTGCAGTCAGTCAACAAGGGGCCGAGGCAGTACAGTGGGAGACACTGGGTATACCATTCTGTCTTGGAGTCCTCCAAGGCCAGGAACACAGGTCCTGACACACACCTTGTGAAGAAAGTGTCAGTACTGAGGTCCCGAGAGGCTGAGACAGCAGCCCGAGCTTGGTTGGAAGGTTATGCAGAAACAGGACTGGTGCTTTTTTTCCCTCTCCACCAGATATTTTCCTCGTTCTCTGACAAAGCTTCACTCTGTGGTCTCAGCGTCAGGGGCAGGGGCAGGGGCAGGGCAAGCCCAGGATCACCACGGTAAAGTGTGTCTTAGGCTTCACTGGCCTGTGTGCTGACATTCCTTAGCAGCTACAAATACAGACATCAGCAGTGTCAGCTTTGAGCATAGGAAGAAAATATTCTAAGTAGCTTGATGCATAAAACAGACCCCAGGGCTTCTTTCCCTAGGAGTTGTAGACTTAGGTGTCCCGAAGGCAAAAATCACAGGTATGAGCCATGCCAGGCTCAAGTGAACAGAGTGACTGACTCCGTGTGCAGGCCTTGGCCTCACCTGAATGTCCTGGGGGGTCTGACATGTGAGCACTCACCAACACCACACGCAGCATGAATGTATGAGGCCTAAAGTTCCTAGGAATTTTAGGTGGCAGAGACCCCAAGCATAAGTTCAGGGCTTGTGAGAGTCCTGGAATAGGACCCCGATGCCAACAGATGAGTTGGCCAGCATCCCCACAGCAAGCTCTGTAGAGCTGACCAGATGATACCAGCTCTCTTCAGCAGCAGCTTCACATCCTACTGTAGCCCACAGGATGAAGCATCTTCCTGTGGCGACCCGGAACATACATGTACCCACAACCAAAGTACTTTGAAGCATCATTCAGCAGGTAATGTTTTTTTTTTTTTTTTGAGACAGGGTTTCTCTGTGTAGCCTTGGCTGTCCTGGAACTCACTCTGTAGACTAGGCTAGCCTCGAACTCTCGAACTCAGAAATCTGCCTGCCTCTGCCTCCCAAGTGCTGGGATTAAAGGTGTGCACCACCACTGCCTGGCAGTAACGTATTTTTTGCTGGGCATGGTGGTGCACGTCTTTAATCCCAGTACTCAGGGGGCAGAGGCAGAGAGGCGGAGGTAGAGAGAGGCAGAAAGGCAGAGAAAGGCAGAAGCAGAGGCAGAGGCAGAGGCAGAGGCAGAGGCAGAGGCAGAGGCAGAGGCAGAGGCAGAGGCAGAGGCAGAGGCAGAGGCAGAGGCAGAGGCAGAGGCAGAGGCAGGTGACCCAGACTGGAATATCGCAGCTCCTGTGCAGCTGTCATGCACACAGAAACCAAAGCCCATACCACTTTACCTGATCGTGTTTCAGAGACCCACTAAGGCTTAGGGGTGCTGTCCAAGGTCCTACTTTGGTAGTTAACTGGCCACGCAGGGGTGGGAACACACACTGAGGTTAGACACGTGCTGCCACTAAACTCCATCACCCCAGCTGAAGAATTCCAGGTGTCCTTCAGTCCACAGGAGAGCTGGTGGCACCTTTCCCCCAGAGGGTTTTTTGCATGTCACCTTGAAGTACCGGACATCGTGCCTCTGTTTTTCTTTGTCCATGGGAGAGTAGAGGAGGGAGAAAGGAGGCCAAGGCCCAGGTTTGAGAACATGCTGCTCAGTGGCTTCTCTCCTTCTGTTTGAAACAGGGTCTCAATGTGCTGCCTAGGCTGGTCTTGATCTCCGGAACTCAAGCCATTCTGGCCCTAACTTCCTGAGTGTTGGAACTACAGACACATGTACCTGGCTCTTTATGAAGTCTTTTTTTTGGGGGGGTGTGTGTTGGGGATAGGGTCTCATGTACCACAGGTTACTCCTGAGCTCTCTGAATGGCAAAGGGTGACCTTGGGCTGACTTTCTTGCCTCCACTTCCAAACTCGCTGGGTTTGCGCATGTGCACCTCTGTGCTTGGCTTCAGAGAAAGAGCCAGCCCTGTGAGTGGAGCTACCGTGGAAAATGATGACCAGAACACTGGCTGTGGCTGGGCTGCTCAAACGCTGTGGGTCTGGAGAGCTCACTAGACCCTCCTCACTGGAAGGCTGGTTCTTTGGTTCTACCCTTGTCTTGTTGGCTCTTCAGTAAAGGTGCCATTGGTCAAAACAAACTCAAATGACATGTTCAAGATCATTAGAGGCTGTTTTATACATTCCGGGTGGGAGAGGCCACAGATAACAAGAGTGGAAGGGGCCAATGGCTCGTCAGTGGGAATATGCTGGCCTTAGACACCATATCCCAGGAACTGGGGTGCTGTACCCACCACCACCTGCAGCAGGGCTAACCTGAAGCCCCCATCCCTGTAAATTCTGAGGCCCTGAGCTTGATTTTTAGCATTGTGCAAAAAAACACCGGCCCTCCTATTTTTGCTGGAACTGCTTGTGTTCCTTGGCTAGTTGACCCTTTGGATCTGGTGCACTTCATTTTGAAAGAAGAGAAATTGAGAATTTCTTAGTCCGGTATGGAGAGTCTAAGCCCATCGTCCTGGGGTGGGGTGTCTGTGATGCCAGTCTTGCATGGGTATTTCTTAATAAGCACTTGGTAGTTTGCCTCATTTGGAAGATTTCTCTCATCAGGATGCAAAGTGGCTGCACCAGAATGAGCGAAGGCTAGCTACCCTTTAGTCCTTTAAGTCTTGCAAGGTCCAAGTGTTACAAAGGTAAGATGGTATTAAGAAGAGGCTGGGCACGAATTTCTACTGTATACACATCACCAAGCTCATGCAAATATGTAGATATGACATGAAGAAATAGACAAGAATGTGGGATTACCCAGCCCAAGCCCGTCTCTTCCTCTCTCCCACTATCTAGTTACCATTCTGGGAGATGGGTTACAAAGGCTCACAGACAAAGACCTTTTACCCCATCTGGATGGACCAGAAGACTCAGGGCACAGTCACTCGTTGACACACAGCCTTGGTCACTGTGCTTGCAGAAAAGTGCTCCTGGCTTCATAGAAAATGAAATGGGCCGGGCGGTGGCGGCGCACGCCTTTAATCCCAGCACTTGGGAGGCAGAGGCAGGCAGATTTCTGAGTTCGAGAGTTTGAGGCTAGCCTAGTCTACAGAGTGAGTTCCAGGACAGCTAGGGCTACACAGAGAAACCCTGTCTCGAAAAACCAAACCAAAAAAAAAAAAAAGAAAGAAAATGAAATGGGACATGCAGGCCATCCTGGGGCAGTCCCGTCTTGAGTCCCCTTTGCTGTAGTTTGAGCACTAAGGACATCCACTTTGCGGCCTTTGGCTTACAGTAATGCAGAGGGAGACTCACAAGGAACCCAGGCGGAAAGCTGGGTGCATGCCTGTTCAGAGTGTGAGCTTTAATTTCAGGATTCAAATTCCTGCATTTTCATCTACTGCATTCCTTAGAAACCCCATGGGGAAAGCTATGAGCCAGTCACATAATGCCCTGAAAGGTTATTTCCTGAGTTTCAGTCTTGAGGGGAAAATGTGTGTGTGTGTGTGTGTGTGTGTGTGTGTGTGTGTAAGAGAGAGAGAATGGCAACAACCAAAGCTGCAGTGTAGCTGCCCATTGCCACAGCAGGTTTATCCTGAGTATTTGAGCAAGGCTAGACCCTTCTAGCCTGCTCAACCTGGAATAGGCCATACCTCTTTCATATATACCAAGAGATCTATAAATAAAATTTCAAAGGCACCTGGAGAACAAATACTATGAACTTGATATAAACCTATATATGTCGACATATAAAGTTATGTGTAAAAATTACATACATACCCCCCCAGGATCTCAGCCTAAACGGCACAGCAGAGGCAAGTTAAAGCCCACTGAGGTAGGGTAGGCGACCGATTCCTCAGGGTCGCCTCATCTGTCGTCACTAGATACCGTCAACAAGAAGCCCCAGAGTAGCACCTAGCACTGTGGGTAGAGGTGCTAGGCACGTTCTGCTGGCCCAGCTTTGGCTCTCTGCTGGGCTGCCATTGGCCCTAGACTCCAAAGATTGACCTCCTGGAGCCACAGCCCCCTCCCCACCAACACATGCAGAGCATTCTGCCCGCAGAAAGGCCATCCGTAGCCTGCAAGAACAAACTAAACTCCCTCACCCTGCAGCCGGACAGCACCTGGCCTTCTGCACGGGCCACGGGGAGAGAGCAGAGGCAGGTTTGGAAAAGGTTTATTGCATTGTTTCCATGTGGAAGCACTGACAGTTGGAAAGAGGCAGAAAGTCCCACGACTTCTGAAAAACCACAGGGCTACATGAACTTCCCTCCTACCCACAACTGGAGGGAAAAACCTTATCCCCACCCCCACCCCAAGCAAAAGCTAAAAAGGGAGTTTTGTGGTGATTGTTTTGAAACCCACTGGTGCGGGGACTTCCTGGTGCTCAGGCTCCACTCGGCTGTAGACTCTTGGCACCTCCTACATCCCCTGGTCCTTCCCCAGCTCCTGACCAGCTCTTCCCTGTGCGGCTGTGCTTAGCAGTACCTACTGATGGGAAAGCTCGTCTGTGTGGCAGGCTGAGAAGCAGGTGAGTAGGGGCTACCTGGCAACTCTAAGAATGTTACCTAACATCTACAACCACTTCCCAGGCTAGACACACGTAAGACACAGGTCTGTGCACATCTGGAGGACTTTAAACTCCAGAAAGTATATGCCTATGACATGGTTAAAAATGAGATGATCCTGACAGGTGGCATGTCTGTTTCCCTCAGAATGACTGAAATCTTGCTGGGAAAGGGCGGGAACTGGGGTAGGAAGTAATTGTAGCTTGCCTGAAATTGTTTTTCCTCTTGTGATTGTATAAGGCATTTTGAACTGGGAAACAATTTTTCATACTCTTCCCAAAAGTCAGAGTGACATAATTGCTGATTCAGAATACAAAGGCCCCTTTACCTCTCCCACCTCCCCAAAATCATTCTGTACACCTATGCCCATGAGGTACAAGGCTGACAATCGATTTCTGAGACTGAGGCAAACTGTCCACTTGGGCAGGAGGCCACTGCACCAAGGACCCTTATGGCGGTTTCAGCCCACTCTCTCCATCCTTAAACCTCAAGGGGTTAGCATCATCTTCAATGAGGTTCTGAGTTCTGCTGGTGGGCGCCAGTGCTGCCCTGTGCGCAGGAGGAGGTCAGGGCCCTCTTGGCTTTCCTACTGGCCCAGTTCATCCACATACAGCATCAGGAGGGGGCATTCTATTAGTAGAAGGGGCAGGGCCTGGGCAGCACCCGCGACGTTAGTCATGCTGACAGACAGCAGAGAGGAAACAGAGGCCAGAGAAGTGATTTTAGGAAAAAGAGCAGCTTCAGTCATCAAAAAATTGAAAGGATGATTTTTTTTAAAAAATAAAACATGAGGACTTTTTTTTTTTCTCTGCAATGCTCAGCCATTTTTCTGAAGACATAAAAAAGTTTTAAGAGTTTTGGCCTAAACATTCACGAGAGCAGATGGGAGGTGCCATGAGGTGCTCTGAGTGGCAATGCTGGTCAGGGTCCTTCAGACCACATACTGGTACGGGTCTGCCTTCCCTTGGTCTGGTGTGGCAAAGGGGCTGGCCCAGCCTAGAGAGAAAGGGTGGCCAAAAACGGCTTTCATGTTCATCCACTTTGTTTTTTTAGCCCATCTTCTCTCTTCCTTTTTCAATTGTTCTATTCCCTGAAAACAAGAACAATCACACTTTCAGTCAGGCATTCCACCTCTGCAGTTCTGGGAAGGATGTTCACATGCCTCAGGTGACTAGAGCGAACACTTCCCTTCCAAAGCAGTAAAGCTACCTACAGCTTTCTTCTGTCGCTCCTAAGAAGTGTCACTAAAAGTGGTTTCTGGTGGGCATGCATTTACAAGGCCCTGAGGAGGAAGGGACAGTGAGCTCTCAGCAGGCACCTGGGCCACTGTTGCCAACAAGACTGACACTGTCTAGTTCTGTGTCCTTGCTGGGTCAGGAAGTGCTCCGAGGCACCTGTGTATGCAAAGGCTTTGATGCATGAGATCGAAATTCTTACAGCTAATGGTGGCTGTTGCTGTGGTAAAGACGCATAGGAGAGCTGACGAGACAATGACCACTTTGCAGACAAAAAAAAAAAAAAAGAAAGAAAGAAAGAAAGAAAGAAAGAAAAAAAGAAAGAAAAAAAAGAAGAAGAAAACCAAAAAACCAAAACCAAATAAACAAAAAAATCCAACAACAACTCTTCCCCCACCCCACCTCCCAAAAACCCAACAACAAAAAACCAAGCAGCAGGTGAAGTGACTGCTCTGATACTGTCTCACCAGCCCAGAGGGTCAAGGAGCAGCTGCTGGGCAGGCTGAGGAGACACAAAGGGAAAGGCGAGACAGTGAGAGGCAGTTGATAAGGAGATGAATCACAAGAGGAAGAGCGGATTAGTGCAGTTAGAGGGAGGGCAGCTTGCAGCCTCAGCCACGGGGAGGAGGTGGGGAGGGTCTTCCCAGAGGAGCTTGGAGGACAAGGCAGTTCTCCCAGCTTGTGCCACTTGCCCTGTCAACTCTCAGGAAAAACAAAAACAAAAATAAAAGTGGGTCTAGGAAGAATGTATATTCTCTTTCCTCCAAATAGAGTGGCTGAGCTGCCAGAGAAGCAGAGAGCAGGGGCTGTCTCTCTGTCCTAAGTCTTGGCCAAGGATGGGGTGGGGGCAACCCATGCTGTTCTCGAAGCCCATGCTGCTCTCACAGCCTAGGGACCCAGGAGGGCGTCAGTTAAGGATGATGATGCTCCCCATGAGTCACAGGCAACACAATTCTGTTTAGGAACAATTTTGATAAGGAAAAACAGCTAGAATCGGACCGTCAGTTTATCTACTGCC
The DNA here is from genome assembly GCF_004785775.1 of Grammomys surdaster. Classification (NCBI taxonomy): domain Eukaryota; kingdom Metazoa; phylum Chordata; class Mammalia; order Rodentia; family Muridae; genus Grammomys; species Grammomys surdaster. Next base: position 499,858 of record NW_021604620.1, on the reverse strand, counting down.
CCCAGAACATGCTCTGGGGGACCTAGAAGTGCTTCCCAAATGGGCAGGGCCTGACAGTCACAGCTGGGTTTCCTATAGGTCTTCTGTGGAGCAGCTGGTCATATTTATCAATTTGATATAAAGCTGAATATACACCAAACCTTATGCAATGACAGGAATTCTTATAAATGAAACGGAGTGGCTAAAAGCCATGGAAAGCACTGAGGACCACTCAGAACTCCCAGTGGTACTCTGGCAGTGGGCAGCATTGCCCCCTCTGCTTCCAGGCCCACAGAGCCAGATCACCTGAAGCCATAGAAGAAGCTGCCCTTCGTCTAAGAGCACAGACCACAGCTGAAAGCTCTCTCTTGGAAGGTGGGTGAGCAGAACTCATAAAGCCAGGAGCAAGCAAGAGGCTGAATCCGGGTCCCCAAGATTCTTTTTCATATTCAGGGCAAAGTGCTGCCCACCCCATCTTCTAGAGCCCAAAGTACAAAAGTCAAGAAATGTCACACAACAACCACTTCCAGACTCCTGGGTATCTTTGGAAGGCCAGAAATCGGCTGTAGGACATGAGGTGAGTGGGCAGGAAGACAAGAGAGCGGGATGGACAAGGACCAGAGTGTGCTGTCCTGGAGGCTCAAAGCAGATGCCTCCTGGATCCAGCCAGGACATCAGTTCTAGAAGCCGACGTCTAGAAGCCTTGCTGGAAAGGACAAGAGCCTGACAGAATGCCTGACAGGGTTCACTGTATAATAAAGAGGGACTTGTGTTGGCTAAGGCTGCAGGCAGGGCCACTCTCATGCAACCAGCCGAACCTACATAAACATGACCAGGACACTAGAACAGAAGGCACTGTGCCCTGCATCCTGAGCCCTCAGGGCTGACAGGCGACTGGGTCCCCAAAGCCAAGGTTAGAGGAGGTGGGTGTCCAGCTTACCGTCTCATCTGTGCAGATGGAGTGCACTTGGGTCCCAAACATCACTGATGTGAAAATGAGGAAGAGGAGGGCCTCAAAGCACAGCAGGATGAGCAGGATGACAGTGGTGGGCGGCGAGAAGGAGCTGCACTCTGCAAAGAAAGCAGCATGGGGACTGTACTGGCTGCATGGCTCCCTGCCTCACCCCACCAGGTTCCCACCTGCCACCTGCTCACTCCCTCCAGAAGTCCCCAACAGATTGGGCTGTTGGAGTCCTCTTCCCTAACTAGTGTACGCCAGCTCATCACCCCCAGGCCAGAGGCCAGCTTACAAGAAGTCTATTAGGCCTCATGACACCTCAGAACACCTGCCTGTCCCTAGAGAACACAGAATGCAGGTTCAGAAGTCCTGGCCTGGCTAGATCTTTCCTGGAGAGGTATTCCCCCACCCCAAAACTGCCCCTAGCTCAGCCACCCCATGGTTCCTTTGGGTCCCAGGTGAGAGACTAGGGTAGGTCAGGAGGAGTGCATGGTAGTTTGGGAACTTGAAAGAGGACTATTTGCCAAGGAGTGGTCTGGATAGCGACTGGAAATGCCCCTCCTTGCCAGGGACGTCTACGTAAGTGAGACTGTCAGTCTCTCACTGGGGCTCTCATGTTCTGTTCATGGTTGGGCTGGCTCTAGGCATTCGCTCACCCTTCACTGTAAGGCAGTGATATGGTTTCTGAGCAGTGAACAAAGCCTAACTCAAACACACAGCACTCAAAGGCTCCGAGGGAGACAGTGTTTGAACAGGGAAGGAAAACTGGGCCACACATGTGACATGCTTTGCCTAGCATCAGCTCTGGTGATGTGGTGCAGGTCGCTCAGTTTGGCTTGTAGGGGTCTGTCTGCTTCCTCTGCTGGGGATGCTGCATGGATCTTGACTATCTAGGGAGGGGGATGTGGGAAAGACTAGGAATGAAACCAATCACGGTGTGTGTGTTAGGGAGGCTGGCTGGAGCATCTCATCTGACATGCCTTCTTCTTAGCTGCTTCCCTGGAACTGCGCAGAACTTGGTCTTAGCAGCACACCAACCAGAGGAGCTGGCTGTGGAGGGTTCCAGGCGAGGTTACCTGGCTGGCCTTGTAGTGAAGGGCGCTGGGAAGAAGCAGGGCTCTAAGTCTGACAGACATGAGGACGGGGAGGAGCCTGACCACAGGCTTCGTTATCACCGCCCGAACATTCAGCCCTCGCCTGCCTTTCCCACCCCTCCCAAGTGGAATTGGGGTTATTAACTTTGTCTTTCCTTACCTGACACCTGTCTCTCCCACTAAACCTACTTTAGGTTCCAGGCAGCCATTCAACCAATCCTGGAATGAGGTCTGACTGCAGATCTCTGGGCAAGAGGCTTGGGCATCCTGACACTAACTTTCCCTTCAGTACAGGGATATGGAGAAGTGATAATAGAACATCTCTCTATATATACCTCACGTCAGCTGTGTGTTGTGTGATAGGCAGTGTGCTGTGTGTATGTGTGTGCGTGCACATGTATGTTCACTCACAAGACAGAGGTCACATCCTTGTCAGCTGCCCTGTTACGAGGGGCAGAGCCAGAGAGGCTCTCCACTCCCTCCCTTCTTTCGCCAGGCCTTGAGAATTCCCAATAGGAATGGATCAAGGCCCCAGGAATGAAGAGCTCCCCCACTCTTACTTGAATGTTAACTCCAAGCACCCAGGAAGCTGGCTGGGAGGACCCTAGGCATGGGAGGCAGCCAAGTCTGAATGCCTACTTGACAGCACGGCTTGACTTTCAGGCTCTCTTTTCGGGTAAGTGATCTTGGGATTATGCTCCTACTCTGAGCCCGTTTTTCTCATCTGTGAATGAGGAGCAATCTCCTAGTCCAGGGCCTGTAGGGTCTGCATTGCTTACAATACACTCTGCACATTTCCTAGCTCCCAGTGGGCTCTAAGAGCCCTGTCAGCGTGACCAAAAGCAAAGACAGTCAGTCACTTCTGTGACACAGTCTGGTTATGCTCTCATTGCCCAGTTAACCTGACACAGGAGGGAGGTTCGTGATGACACGATGACCTCATTGGACATCCTATAGCAGGTTGCCAAGGGCACTCCAGAACTGACCTAGATCGCCAGGGCCTAGTCAGATACACGTACTTTCAAAATGCTCACCAAATGAACAAGAACTGGTTGGACTCACTCACGTCTGCAGATGGTATCCTGCATGCCCCTGTCCTCCTCTCAGAACTGCAAAGGGCTTCCCTGCTCAGGACAGCCGCCTCCAGACTCTGAGTGTGAAAGTTCTAGCTCCACATTGGCTGCTTATTATTTTTTGCTTTCCCACCCCTGTTTCTCCCTGTTCTAAACCTGCACATTTAAATGGAACACTCGTGAAGCAGGGAGACATGGCCTATGATCTTAATCTAAGTTAGTATTATCTTGACAAGCAATCTGAAAAAAAACTACTCCTCCTCCTCCCACTACACACACACACACACACACACACACACACACACACACACACACACA
>NW_021604620.1:463387-496426 GCF_004785775.1 Grammomys surdaster | reverse complement strand
ACACACACACACACACACACACACACACACACACACACACACACACACAAAACCAACGTTAAAAACCCTCTATGCCCTAAGCAAAAGTTAAAACTGGGTCTCTGGGAGGCCGGGTAAGATGACCTTGACTACAGTGCCCTGTTTAGAACTCTGTGTTGTTGGGGGAGGGGAGCTTGCCTAGTGTGGTCCCGGGTTCCATCCCCAGTGGTGTAAAGAGTAAAACAGGTACCTTGCAGACCAAGACTCAACGTTCTCTCCCACTGCTCTCCTCAGGATCCTGGCCTCTGCTGACTTGGGGCCTGTTTTCTCTTGAGACATGCTCAGTTAGATCCTGTCTAACTTATTAAGTTGCCTGTCTAAACTGAAGGGTCTGTTTCTTGTCATAAAGAAAAGGACTAGTGCCTCTTAGGGCCTGATCAGTCTGTAGGGCTTCAGAAGATGTAATAAATGAGGCTGGGCCTGGTACTACCCCCAGGGAACAGGACCCCAGGCACTCAGGTCCTATACCCTCTCTACAGAAGGAAGAGGAAACAAGGAAACCTTGGCAATACTCACTTGTCCAGTCTTCTTCAAAGCAATGCAGGAAGTGGAATCCCACCATGATGAGGGCGTGCAAGGAAATGAGAGCTATGTACATCTGAAACAGGAAAGCAGTGCTGAGCCATTGTTGGGATTCTCCTAACCGTGAGCCTCCTTGAGCAGCTACTCAGAACATGTCCTACATGAATGCTCTGCTAGCCGGAGGCCAGAAAGGTACCCGTGACTCCTCCAGGCCAGACCCCCTATTCTTGTTTTGAGTAGGATGTTAGCTATTCTTTGGCAATATGTGGAACCACAACAGAAGCACAACCTAAACACAGGCATGACTCAGGCTGTGGGGCACATAAAATCTGCTGCTGCTTCTAACTTACAGGCCACAGTGCCAACTATTCTCCATCTACCTGTAGCTCAGAGTTTGAGTCCACCAGCAACACTGCCTTCTTTAGCTATGTGGGCCTAGTGCTCGAGTGGTACCCAGAACATAGCACTTGCCTCCAGCTAGTCAAACCAAATCAGCTTCCTACACGCACAGAAAGTGAAGGACATCTGGTGAGCCAGAGAGGTCTTGAGAAGGCAGAGAGCCACACAGTAGGCAGTGTTCTCAACAGCAACAAAGACTGCTAAGAGTGCTAAGATTTTTCAAAGAAGTAATGAGTCCTCCTGCCTCATAGAGGCAGACTTCAGACACTGACTTACCGTAAATAGGACAAAGTACTTCTGGTTGTTTTCGCCGACACAGTTGTTGACCCAAGGACAGTGGTGGTCCATCTTGCGAATGCACCGCTTACAAACACTGAAATGACCCATAATTCAGACCTTCAGCAGGGGTAACCATCATACAGTTTGAAAACAATCACTACACAAGTAACAAAGCCGCAGGTACTGGGGTGACCTGGCTTCAGCTCGACACCTCTGCAAGAAGACTGGACTGCAGAGTCACGACTTCCGGGGTCAAGTCACTCCCCACTAGGAGTCAGAAGCATTTGCTTCTAAGGCGTCTGCACATGTTAACAGGCCAGAACTGGTCCAAGTAAGGGGCTATTCTGAAGCCTCATAAAACTTAGAAATGGGGTTTCCTGAGGAGACCAAGTTTGGGAAATGTTATTGTAGGACAGGATGCAGGGAAAGGGCTGGCAGGAGTCCAGAAGTTCTACTGAACACTAGCAGAAATGGAGTATACTTTCTCAAGCTGTAGGAAGTGTAGTAGCTTGGCAGACTTGGGTCTGCTGGGCTACCTTACTCAAGTGGTGGGTTTCTGTCAGTTTGACTCAGACGAGCAGAGGCTTCACACTGCCCTCCACCCTTTCTCTTCCCATCATTCCAAAGGCCTCATCTCATGACACAGGCAAGCTGCCAATAGGCACTGCTCAGAAGTGCTAGCCTGGTTCCATGATCTTCAGGAGCAGGAAGGCAAGACAAGAAAAGGAGGGCCAACATGGATGCAGAAACAAACAGTCAGCTCCAGCAACCATACCACTAGTCTGTCTGCTCTGTCTCTTCTGTTCCCAGCTCTAAAAATACACATGAAAACACATGTGAATTATGTACATAATAAATTGATTAACACTTTCGTTTGTTTGTTTTTCAAGACAAGGTTTCTCTGTGTAACCTGGTTGTCTTGGAAGTTGCTCTGTAGACCAGGCTGGCCCAGAACTCAAGAGACCCACCTGCTGCCTTTGTCTCCTAAGTGCTGAGATTAAAGGTGTGCATCACCATGTCTGACCTTCCCACACACAATTTTAAAGCACGCAAGTAGTGTAGAATGGTCTGCTCGCTATGTACCAGGCCTGTTCACCATGGATGGAATCACCACATCCTGTTTATTTTATGGGCATGCAAGCCAATGCATCGAGCTCTAGGGTCCTTTATCCCTACTCATTTGAGGAACAAACTTCTGAGAGTAGCTACTTCTTGCCTAGGCTCCTAAGCAGGTCCTCTTCCACCCTACTTATTTCTAGGGCAGCTTTCAAGTACATGCTCGAGTCAGTGAGGGGTCCACTGTAGAGAAGCACCAAGTGGCCAAGTGGCCTCTGGCTCTGTGGGCGATGGAGATTTTAAACGAGTTCTCATAGCAAAGCCATCCTTCACACTCTGAAGAAAAAAGGTGTGGAAGAGCCAGAAGCTGAGTTTCACAAGGGGCTAAGTTGTGCTGGGCAGTCAGGTTAGACAAACACATGCTTAAGGGAGCAGGGAAAGTGACTGTAGCCCTTGAGGGTAGTATAGGTGGATGTTTCCTGTTCTCAAGGACTGAGGTGCCTGCCAAAGCAGCACTTCTCTTCTCCTTGGGCCGGATGGCTTCATGCAGGGCAGGCAGGGCTCTAGGGCCCAAGGCTGTAGCGACTGAGGGTGAAGCAACAGTTACTGAACGCAGCAGATGCTCTCCACAGAGGTCTTTCTGGTGCTGGGCCTTCTAGATTTCCCTCACTTCTCCTATCTTTTATGCCACTGTTTTCTCCCGTCTACCACTTCCTCGCCACATTTCAGCCCCCTGATCTCAGGAGAGAGTGACAAGGCCTTTGGCTTAGATACATTAACAGGTCCACTCTTGGGTTGTGTTCCATCTCCAGGAGGCATAAGGAACAATCTTTGATGTGTAGCCTTTAAGCAGCTAGCAAAAGTTCTCTTAATGGTCCCGGGTGCTGGGCCAGCCTTAGACACACAGGAGCACTTATCATGCTGTTACGCTGCACAAATATGCCTGTCCTGACTCAGTGGAGGGACTCTGGGCTTAGCCTGGCTGGATCTGAGTGTGAAGGCTAGAGCTCACACAGACAGGAAGCAGGCAAAGAGAATGGGTGCAACCCCAAGAGAGCAGGGGAGAGACAGAGGGAGCCATGCTTTCACACAGAGGATTTCATTACACACCTCACTGACTCATAAAACTATAGGCAAGGTAACAAGCATCCCATACTCTAGATTAAAACAGCTCTGAAAAGACAATGAGGCAAGGAAAGAACAGAACAGGGATCCGAGGGCAGAGTTCCACTTTGTGGCTGGACAAAGAAACAGGCCCTCCAAACCAGCCTAGACTGCCATCCTGTTCCTCAGGTGAGCACCAGGTCACAGGACAATGTACTTGGTGACTGTGAGGACTGGAAAACTAACAACTGGAGTCTGTCAGGGTTCTAGGAAGCTGATGAGGGCTCAGCCTCAGTGTGTGTGGTGGGGTGGGGGTTATAGGAAGCATGGGGTGTTAGGCCCAGTCAACGCCAGGCTTACCTCCCCTGGGAACTTATCGTAGAATTTACAACAGCATAAACCCTCAGGATTCTACATGGCCTCTGGTCCTCACACATGGGAGGACCCCAACAGAATGAAAGCAGAAAGCTGGGCCTCACAGGGGCTAAGGTGTGGTGGGTAACCGGGTTAAACAAACACATGCTTGAGGGAGCAGGAAAGTGACTAGCCTGGGGTTATAGGTTTCTGCGAGAAGAAAACACCTACCTACAGATGCAGGGCTGGAAGGCAGACTCTAGATCAGTGGTTCTCAATCTGTGGGTCTTGACCCCTTGAAGGACCCTTTCACTAGGGTTTCATATCAAATAAATACCTTGCATATCAGATATTAACACATTATAATTCATAAGAATATCAAAATTACAGTTATGAAGTAGAAGAGGAATAATTTTATGGTTAGGGTCACCACAACATGAGGAACTGAATTACAGGGTTACAGCATTACCAAAGTTGAGAAGCACTGCCCTAGATGGAATGTTTTGTGCTTGGCTGTGATCCCCACCAGAGTTCTGGGAAGGGAGACAGTATCAACTTCTACAGACTCTACCAGAAGCAGGGATATAGAAGGCAGGCAGGCAGGCAGGCAGGCAGGCAGACACACACACACACACACACACACACACACACACACACACACACACACACACTTCTCTAACCAGGACCACATAGCAGCCTCTGAGCTAACAGACCATGAACCTCCTCAGTATGTGTCATGTTCTGAATAGCCTGGGTCACCATACACCACCATAAAACAGCAGCTGTCAGCATACATTTTCTGGGGCAGACACAGGTATTTCAGTGCGCTCACAAGGTTACTCTGAACCAGCAGTTCTTGCTGTGCTCAGACTGTTTCCTGGCACTTGGATGTCCACTTTGGTTCATTTTGGGGTGGAGGTGAAGAGCTGGCGGTAGCTGTCGTAAAGAGAACATCAGGTGTTGGGCCACACAATAAGGAGAGAGAGAAAAGCACCACTTGGTAGAGTGACAGCTGTTTCCTGAAAAGTTAACTCTCTGGTTCCTGCCCTAGCCTCTGTATCTTTAACCACCTTCACATGGTCTCGGTCGCTCACTGCTGGTCACTCATAGCTAGTTACATTCAGTCCTCACAACGAGGAAGGGACCTGGCCTGAGAACTGCACTGGATTTTAAAACACAAACCTCTCCAGCTTCAAGGTCAGGCCTCCGGGGTGGAAGAAGGGTAATAAATGCTATCTCAGGAAGCAAGCCTCAACACACCTCAAAGGCAAGTTTAAAGCAAGACTGAGCTCCTCAGGAAAAGCAGAGCTTACCCACCCAACACTCATAGCTGCCACTGTGTAAATCCCCTTCAAACCGGAGGCCCTAGGTAAACACTGAGAACCATGAGGCCCCAGAGCCAGAATCCAGACCTGTCTCAAATATCCACTTGCTGTGTGACCTTACAGCAGTCATTCAACACCATGAGGCTAGCTTCCCCATCCCCACTTATCTCTAGGAGTGGCCATGAAGACAGAAGTGAGATTGGTGATGAGGAGAGAGGGAAGACTGAGGAGCTGACTGACACCAGGGTGACAGAAATACATCCTTTCACTGAGACTACACAAGACCTTTCAGCCACTCAGTGATCTCTTGCTTATTCACAATCTCCCTCCCTCCCTCCCTCCCTCCCCCCCCCCCCCTCCCTCCCTCCCTCTCTCTCTCTCTCTCTCTCTCTCTCTCTCTCTCTCTCTCTCTCTCTCTCTCTCTCCAGTGTTTCAAGCTAGCAAAGCAATTTCCTCCAAACTCTTCTCACTCCAAACATATAGCATGTTGTAAAGATAACCAAATGACACTCTAGGTCTTTGTAATTTGCCATTTATAGATCCCTTAAAATGAAGAAATGCAATTTTTAGCTCCACATCCTCTCATCAAGAAGACCCAAAGAACCTTGATGATACAAAGGGAACTCCCAGAACAGCTCAGAAAACAGGCTTCTGCTTAAGAACTGTGCTTGTCTCATGCACTGTGAGTGTTGTTTCAAGGAAGGTCTGAGTGGTGCCTTTGTCTCAACGACTGGACACTCACAGATTGGCCAAGGCTTTGAGGTATCAGGAAATCAGGAATCTCTCAATGTTACAGACGCTGAATAAGAGGTTTCGTCAGGCATCCCTTGCCCACACAAATGCCTTTTCCAACCTAGTGGTCACTCCTTGCCTGGGTGGGACACTCAGAGGTCCCAGTGCTGGCCTGGTGCTGTGGAGAGCCCACGGTACCTGCAGTGGTGTGCCCGGTCAGGCTTGATGCTGCAGCACTTGGGACACTTGTACACCACTTGCCCAGGCTTCAGCTGAAGGCTCTCGATGAACTCTTTAGTAGCATTTCCTTTGGGCACTGCCCCCTAAGAGAACAGGAAAGGCATCAGGGTCAGTTGTCACTCTGTAGTGGAGGCAATGATGTCAAAGCCCCACACACATGGGCTCTGTGCTCCAGATCACAATAGGCCATACTGACCTTGGGATTAATGTTTTGCTTTCATTTGTCAGCACTGTTTTTGTTTATCTATTCTTCCCCCTGGGAACATCATGGTAGTGGTTGGGCTCACTGACTCTTCAGAGCAGGGCCTTTGGGAAGGGCCACTGCTGAAAGCATATCCCACAGCTCACCTCTTCCATGCCAAAACATGCTGCCTGATAGTCAGTGGCTTCTGCTTTCCTTTTGTTACCTGTGTGACTATTCTGAAGGATGGACACTGTATTCAGAAACAGGCGCCTTTGGTACCTGACATGGCACTCCACACCGGTAATGTTAATACTTGTACTCTGGTTCTACAGTCTGTTTGGATTCTGCACACATCTGAACAGGACACAGACAGAACACCAACTTGTGCAGGGTCTCAATAGCCAGTGCCACCAAGTACCTACCTGAAGCCAAGCCCTGTGCTCACCATTCGTCACTATGGACTCAGTCTCCAGGATTTGTGTTTTCCTCCCACATGTCCACCTTGCTTTCCCCACAGGTGCTGGGGCATATGTGCTGTGGAAATTACTGCACTAAGAGATCAGAGGAGGCAATAACTAATAACCAATAACTAATAACCAAGGGACAGAAGTTATAAGACACTGATGTTAAGGGCCGCTGAGGAATGGAAGGACATGCTCCAGGTAGAGCTGTGGGACAAAAGTGACCACAGAGCTCATGCCAGGCCATAGGCTAGGGGTGGGGGATTCTCTCTGGGTGGCCCAGCGTCATCAGTGGTACAGGCAGATGCTTAGGCCCCCGTGCTTCGTGAGCCAGATAAGCAGATGAACAGAATGACTACTGGTGGTTCACTAAGGACACAGCACAAGTGGAAGAGAGACGCAGGTACCAGACATGACAAAGCCTGTAGAACAGAACTAGCTAAGACTGTGGGTGAGGTGGTGACAGGAGAGAAGCACCAACAGGGGGTGAACTTTCAGCTGCTGGTAGACTGTCAGCCATACCAGAGTAGCAGAGAGGCAGCTGGCCCAGGAAAAGGTGTCCAGCACGATGGCTTGAAGTATTATGGATCAAGAAAAAAGGAGCAATTAGTGGTATAGCACAGGGGCACTAACTAGGTCTGCTTTAAGTCTAAGCCCCACACTTGAAAGTGGTGTGGCCACAACAGGTGCCATCACTGTGCTTTTGCTTCCTAATAAGTGACCCATTTATCCAGTACCTGGGATTTACAGCAACAGGAAGTTTATGGGAGGCGCTCGGGTGGTGCTCTCCACAGCCGAGTGCTCAGGAGAAGGTCATCCAGACTTGGAGTGCAGCAGTGCACCAACACTGAAGCTGTGAAGCTCTACAACACGCCTAGACTCTAAGGAGCACTGCTGTACAAGGTCAGCAGGGAGAGAGCCTGTGCACCCGCGCTGCACAACAAACCTAATAGGATCCAGAGAGGGGGTGTGGGGGGGGAGCTTCACACCGAGCACCTCTCCCTCCACCCCTGACTAAGTCTGACAAACTGGAACAGGCCAGCGAGGCAGAAGAAACAAGAGCTGGTTGTTAGGTTCTATCCTATGCAAGAATTTTAGGAAGGGAAAAACTTCTTAAGAAATGCAAAGACACATGCAAGTTGTGATTTGCTTTTGCCACCGAGAAGATGCCTCACAGGGAACAGACTCCAGCTAAAGTGACTGCAGACACCGATGCAGTGAGGTGGGCCAGGAAAGTAGGTGCCAGCCCCCAGAACTTCCTATAGACCTTAGAGAGCCCACACAGGGCTGCCAGAGGAAGTCCCCTTGTAAAGGTAACCAGAGCCTCATGTAATATTCTCATTATGCTTATTAGTCAGCTGGTGATTAGTCTTCCTGAAAGTGTGCCTCCAATTATACAAACCTCCCAGAAGGCTCCTTCCCACCTGGCCAGCGACCTGAGCCTGTGATGAAAGTGCCTTGAGGTTTCCAGCAGGGTCCCCTCCCCACCTTCCACAAAATTGCCTCTTCCACACTTGTCTGCTGGAATCTCAGGACTGTGGAAACTTACTACCTCATGGAGAGGAACTGATAAATACTTGCTTATATTTTTTTCAAAAAGAAAAATAAGAAAATATAGGGGGTGGAGAATTGGCTCAGTGGTTAAGAGCATTGACTGTACTTCCAGAGGTCCTGAGTTCAATTCCCAGCAACCACATGATGGCTCACAACCATCTGTAATGAGATCTGATGCCCTCTTATGGTGTGTCTGAAGACAGCTACAGTGTACTCACATACATTAAATGAAGAAAGAAAGAAAGAAAGAAAGAAAGAAAGAAAGAAAGAAAGAAAGAGAGAGAGAAAGAAAGGAAGAAAGAGAGAAAGAAAGAAAGAGCGAGCAAGGGAGGGAGGGAGGGAGGAAGAAAGAAAAAGAAAATATAGAGATAGGAAAGGGGGAAAGAAAAAAACCTGATTTGAAAAACCTGATTTGATCACCCAAGAGAAGTATTACCTACATTGTGAAGTACTTTACAAGTCTTTTCTCTTGATACACAGTAGGCTGTGAACACTTAAAACCACAGCAGCCCCATGACAAAGCAAGAGAAAATGTGGCTAACTCAGTCCATAAAAGCATGGAGAAGTCGCTGGAGGTTTTCCGTGCTGGGCATGGCATAGCCCTCTCTGCTCCTGTTCAGTGATATTCTGGCTGCCATGTTATCCAGGCTAGAAACGTAGTGGCAAACTTCAGGCAGGTCTTCCCCGCCTGCGATTCCCTTCCTCTCCTCTGCTAAGGCTACTTCTGCCTAAAACTGCCCTTATCCCACAGTCTTCTCCACACCACCATCACGGGCTTTCCTGGCCCTACCAGCTGCCGATTACTTCTAAAGCAAACATTCTAAATTGTGAATGCCCGTATGATTTTTGTCATAAAGCACTCACTAGCTCCCTGGTGATTATGGATCAGAGTTTGAGCTCCTGGGTCAGGTGCACAAGCCACACCTGACCCCAGTCTAGTGCTGGGTTCCTCCTGTCCCCAGGACAACATGTTAGCTCCATCTAAAGCCCTCTAGGAAGTTTGGCAAGAAGCATTCAAAGTCCTCTGTCCCCATTTCAAAACCACTGTCTTCTTCCTCAGAGCCTGAACCTGGGGAAGTGCTCACAGCAGGACACTACAAGCAACTTTGACTTCCACAGTCTACGCTAGCATTCTCAAGACACACTGTAAAATTACATACGGCATCTCCAACATGACTGTGAATTCCCAGGAGGACAGAGACAATGTATTCCAACCTATAGCCTAGCAAATTGCTCAGGGCCTGGCGTTAGGCCTGCATTCAATATAGCTGAGCCAAACAATAATGCTACAGCAGACATTTATTGAGTACTTATAAAGTACAGGCATAGTTTCAAATGTTTTGTGACTGAAAGCATTTTTTTTCCAGTTAATTTTGAAAAAAAAAAAATCTACGAGTGGGCAAAGGCTATGTGCTCCCTCATTTTACAGCAGAAGTGAGTAGAGCAGAGACAGCTCCCAGGACAGTGTGGCTAAGGGCAGCAGACTGAGGATCCAGGCCCAGGACAGCGTGGCTAAGGGCAGCAGACTGAGGATCCAGGCCCAGGACAGCGTGGCTAAGGGCAGCAGACTGAGGATCCAGGCCCAGGACAGAGTGGCTAAGGGGCAGCAGATTGAGGATCCAGGCCCAGGCAACAGACAAGGCACAGGCATGTTTATTAGGCAGGTTTACTAAGAGACTTAGACTGAGAAAAGCTTTTTTCTTTATTGTTTTGATGCTATCTATCACACTCAACTGCCAATGACTGTATTAACAGTACATGAATAAGAAAATTAAAAATAAGGCTCGTTTCAATCATACCTAGCATAAAGCACACAAAGGAAAGCAGTGGAGACAAGAAACTCCCAACAAGAGACTGAATTTAAAAGGAGAAAAGCAGCAGCAGCAGGAGGAGGAGGAGGGAGAGGAGGGTGTGGTGGTACACAGAAACAGCTGGGTCTCTGAATTCAAAGCCAGCCTGATCTACACAGCCAGTTTCAGGCCAGCCAGGACTATACATTGAGACCACATTACAAGAAAGGAAAAAAGAAATGGAGCTGGAAGGATGGCTCAGTGGTTAAAAATACTTGTTGCTTTTGCAGAGGACCTGAGTTCAGTACCCACATGAGGTGGCTCACACACCTAGCTCCAGGGGGAATCCAACACCTCTGGCCTCCACAGGCACCAGCACAAATGTGTACACACCCACTTACATGTACATACATACACATAATTGAAAATAATAAATACAACTGAAAAGAAAGATTATGCATCACTGATTCTTTCAAATGATATCAAGGACTTGGCATTGCTATCCACTTGCAGCAAGAGAATGAGAGGTACTGTGATCTCAAGGCTGGTGTCACATATGCATACCTGTTGGTTTGGGCAAAAATGTCCCTCACAGCTAGCACCCCCAGGAGATGGATGGCCACTATCTGTATACAAAGGCTGGAGGTAGGTGACCCAGATAGGACTTTTTCTTCTGGTTTTGTAGCTCGTTCAGAGACAGGTGTGAGGAGCCCCTTGACATAAGAGGAGTCTGAACCCTACACTGACCCCGGATGACCCTAACCAGCGAAGGGAACACACCAGAATAAAGTCTCCATCAAGAAACACCAGTTATAGTGAATTGAGCCCCAGTGTTTCCACTGATGATGTGCACAGTGAAGACTACAGTGTTCTCAGAAAGTCACAGAAACTGGTGTTCTGTAGAGGGGTTCACAGGGACTTGAAGTGTGGTACCGGCAGGCAGATTCTCTTTCTTAGCACTTTAGTCAAATTGAGCAGATTTATACCACGTCTTTCTTCAGTTCTCAGACTTGAAATAATTTATGGGGTAGTAAATGGTTAGGCCCAAGGAAAGAAAAGGCAGAAAGGAGCTGACCACATAGGGTCATGCAATTGTGGCAACTGTGCAATGTGTGGCTTTAAACTTCCTGGCAGCAGGGACTGTGCCTCAGTTTCAGTGTCTTTTGGGAAAGACATTGCCAAAGAATACAGAACCAGAATGTATCTGTAGCTGGGAAGGAAGAGATGGAGAAAGCAAAGGGGTGAGGGGCAAGGGGTAGGAAGAGCTCCAAGACAGGCTATCTTCAACGGTGCCTCCTCTAGAAGCCAGAGGCATTTGGGCAACTTCTTCATGTACCTTACTTGCCCCAGGACCTGCTTGGGCCTGAACACATATATACCACTTCCATTTGGTACAGGATTGCTGCTGTGCACGTCCTATTTTATGACTCGGTGGGGATAAAACCCAGCTCATGATAGCCACCTCCGGTTGTATGGTAACTTGGTGGCCCATTATTAAATGTTTAGTTTCAATTAAGGCTCAATGGCAGGCCAAGAGGTGATTCTCAAAGGGAGAGTAAGTTGTCTGCAGATGACGGTAGAGCCTTGCTCCCAAAATCTCAAAGGTCTCTTCTGTGACTCACCTATAAGGGCCTGCCACAGGCTCCAAACCACATCCCTATCTGCCACTGCCACTTCAATTATCACTGGGTCTGCTGGACCGTATGGCCAAGTGGTAGAGCAGCCTGCACAGTAGCATGGATCAGAGCCTTCTCCTATTCCAGGCCTTACTCAAAGCCTGCAGCTTTCCAAGTCACTTGGTATATGGGCCCAAGTAATACACTCAAGTGTGCTGACTCCAGAATCAATAAAGCCACTAAATGTTGCACTAAATGTCTTTCTTGCTGGTGGGAGGAACCAGGTGCAACAAATTATCCTTTACCCTAGGATGAATATCTCTGTGTCCCAAACCACTGGATTCCTAAAAATTCAACTGAGGTAGAAGGCCCCTGAATTTTGGATTTATTTCCTATCCTCTGATGTTTCTATGTGTTAATAACAAGTCCACAGTGCTTGTTACCTCCTCCTCACAGGTCTAATCAGCATGTCATCAATATTTTGGATCAGTGTGCTATATATACCCTGTGGAAGAGACAGATGATCCAGCTCCCTTTGAGTGTAACACAGGGATGAAAGTTAAAACTATAAAGGTAGACTGCTATACCACTGGTCCTGCCAACTGAAAGAAATTGCTTCTGGTGGTCCTTATAGGCAAGTAGTGGGGAGAAGGCATGTGCTAAATCAAGAGCTGCAGACCAACACCAGGAGACATTAACTGGCTCAAGTAAGGACACCATAGCCGCTGCAATGGAGTCACTGCTTGATTAAGTTTGTGACAGTCAACTGTTATTCTCTATAATCTCGTTTGTACAGCCAAATAGGACAGTTAAAGGAAAAAGTGGTGGTATCTGGATCTTTCTGTATCTTTCATGTCCTTGATGGTGGCACTAATTTCTGCACTTCCTCCAGGGATGTGATACTGGTTTTGGTTTTCTATTTTCCCTGGCTGAGGCAACTCCAATGGTTTCCATTTGTCCTTTTCAATCATAACATCCTTTACTCCACAGGTTCGAACCAATGTGGGAATTCTGCCAACTTTAGTATCTATCCCAATGATACATTCTGCAGCTGAGGAAACAACCACAGGATAAGTGCCTGTGGAACCAATCCAGATCTCCAGAACATAGAAAAGTGCCGTGGGTGAGAGTACACAACTCAGAGTGGGCAAGAACAGCACCCAGCACGACCAAACTCCAGCAGAGCCTGTTCTCACTATGCACATCCAGCCCAGAGGCTGAGTGAGGTGTCTGTGTGCCTCTTGGTCCCCCCTCCCCCGCCTCTGTCTCTGTCTCTCTCTTGTTGACAGGCCTTTTTCTTCTCCAGTTTCAAATGGCATCATTTCTGTGTTCCGTAACACACATTGGGAATAAGTTCTCTCTTCCCCTAGCTGTGCTCGAGTCCACAACTAACTGCTAGTGGTTCAGAAAGCCATCATGGCTGAATTCTTCTAGAGTTACGTCTGGAATGAGGCGATCCAGTTGGAGGTGGTACAGTGATTATCTGTTGGGAGACCATGATACCTTTTCTGTTTCCCTTTCTCTTTTCTCCCCATCTTTCTCAGTGCTAACCAAAAAGGCATATAATCCAAATATTATTTATAACCTCAGGGTGTAAGCTGTTTTCCCAAAATTATAGACAGTAAGAACTCCTGATACATAAGACATCTCTTCTCGACTGGGAATTTGCCTATAACACACAGTGATTCCAAGCTAGAAACAGATTCCACTTGCTGATGAAGGAGGAGCCTCTAGTTGATGTGTGTTTGGCCGAGATCTGGACTCCTGACTCTGTGGTACCTTGCTGGTGACCCTTTGTATAGATGTACTTACTGTTTTACATACGGGTCTGCATATGTCATCATGTGCTTCTGGCAGAGGCATGAAGACCCTGTAATGGGCTCATCCACAGGACATGCTGTGACATGCTTCCCTCATTAACAGTAGTTTTTTTTTAACAGATTCTTCACTTACATCCATGGGTAGCTACTTGGTGCTCAGGACTGTGGCTCTCATTTACTGTGGTGGTTACTTTTAAGTGCCACAGTCTAGAATTACCTGGAAGAGAGTCTCAATGTGGTCTATATCTGGTTGACCTTTGAGCACATCTCAGGGGGAAGGGAGAGATGACTGTTTCGGTTACATTCACTGATGGGGAAGAGCTAGCCCAAAGCAGGCAGCATCATTCCCTGGGTTGGGGTCTTGCACTGTATACGAGTGAGAAAGTAAGCCCAGCAAGCACAAGCATGCCTGCATTCCTTTACTGCTCTCTGCTTTTGACTGTGGATGGCTACTTCAAGAATCTGCTGCATTCTTCCTTGCATGACAGACTGTAACCTGAACTGTGAGCTAAAAGAAACTCCCCAAGTTGCTTTTGTCAGAGCATTTTATTACAACAGGAAAGAAACCTAAAATTACTACCTAGGATTGGAAGCTAAGCAAGGAGAAACCCAGGTTCTGCTGCAAGGGCTCCTGCAGAGGTCCCTGCAGTAAGTAGGAGAGCACAACTTGTGGGAGCAGCCCAAGTGCCAGCAGGCTCTTCCTGGTGGTGCCCAGCTCCCACCTTCTAAGTCTATACAATGAGTCCATCTAGCACCACTCAGTTCTTCCTGGCTTCCACTGCTCACATAACCCTTTGCCTGCACCTAACACACAGCAGTTTGACCACAGAGAAGCTTGGTTTGGCTTCCTAACTCTACTCTTTACTAGCCTTTCTCATGCAGCAAGTGGCTCCAGCATCCACAGTTGTTCCTGGTCAGACTGAAGGTTTTCTTTGTGATCAATCTTCATTTGTCAGTTTTCCTCAGACCTGGCTGAATTCAAGGGCTCCAGGAACATTTTCAAGTGTGTTAATACCTAGAGCTCTGCCCCTCCAACGACTAGACTAGAACCCCTGAGGGCAGGGGGCAGGCACCTCCACAGATTACTTTTACTATGTAGCCAGACTTAAGAATCAGTGGCTTAGCCAGGTGTGGTGGTGAATGCCTTTAATCCCAGCACTTGGGAGGCAGAGGCAGACAGATCTTTATGAGGTCTACAAAGAGAGTTCCAGGACTTACACAGAGAAACCCTGTCAGTCCTGTCCTGAAACAACAACAAAAACAGCAACAGAACCTGTGGCTTAAAATAAGCTCCAAATTCATCAGCTTTTGTCCTCTTAGCATGACCCAAGCTAGTGTCATGCTTTAGTCTTGTCCTTCTGCAGGTCCCACCAGAACCTCACTGCAAGTGCAATGTCCTTACACTTGTTTCCCAAGGTTGAGGACCCTACAAGGGCTAGTAAGATCCTGCCTCTGTGGCCTGTTTCACCATGTTTTAGTCTCAAGCTCCAAGCTCAGGCCTTTGAACCTCCTTTCTCTTCTGCCTGAAT
The DNA here is from genome assembly GCF_004785775.1 of Grammomys surdaster. Lineage (NCBI taxonomy): Eukaryota > Metazoa > Chordata > Mammalia > Rodentia > Muridae > Grammomys > Grammomys surdaster. Next base: position 481,422 of record NW_021604620.1, on the reverse strand, counting down.
CTAGAAATCTTCCCATGCCCTGGCCTGCAGCTTCAGCCCATTCAGGTCAGCTCCAAAGGTATGACTGTGGAGAGGCCTTCTGGAATTACCCTGAGCCGGTGGGGTAACTTTGAAGCCTTCTATACTCTCTCATTGCTCTTCCAGCACTCAGCATTCTACCATTATCATCTCATTAATTCCTGGAATGTGAGATTCCAGAGGGCAGAGGTTCCATCTGCCTTATTCTCAGCTTTACCTGCTGCTTAGGAAAGAACCTCTTACAGGGCTGGCATCCAGTCAATACAACTGTTCATCCACCCAGCAGTGCCCAGTAGGGCCTTGCACTGTTGCTACAGACATCCTTGTCCAATGATACTCTGGTCTTGTCACTCTTTAGTTAAAAATTCTTACTGCCAGACTTGGCGGCACACATCTTTAATCCCAGTGCTTTTAGGAGGCAGAGGCAGGCAGATCTCTGAGTATGAGACCAACCTGTTCTACACATTGAGTTCCAGAGCTACACACCGAGAACCTGTCTCATAAATAAATAAATAAATAAATAAATAAATAAATTGGGGCTCTAGACTCTTTCCTCTTCTTTGTTCTTCCATAACCACAGGGACTCCAAAGGTAAATCCACATGCCCTGGTCTTCCCACCCCAACCACGAGCTGTGGAGAGGAGCCACTGCCTGCTTCCTGTGTGCGGGGTTCTCCTTGCCCTCAGCTCTCCACCTCTCAGCACCAACCCTGGACTGACACCCCTCCCTGCTTGTCCATAGCAAACTACACTTCCTCTGGCAGGGCTGTCCTCACCTGTCTTTCCAACAGAGGCATCTTGATGGGAGAGTCGGTACTGAACTGTGAGCTGAAGAGAAGAATATAATTTCCTTCACTGTCTCCAATAGCAAGGGCATCACACAAATTTCTGAATAAATCTTTAGTTTGTTTTAACTCGTTTATACCCTTGTGTATGGGGCACTTTCAAGAATATACTAGCTCTTCACTCCCTTAGGTGGTGAATGGTCCACTCTCCAGGAGGTAACATCAACAGTGGGTCCCAGGTCCCAGGTAATTCTAGCTGGACCAGCCACACTGGTAACCGAGCCAGGAAACTGCCTTAACAATCCACCTTCAAGAAGGAAACTGGCTCAGACCTGTGGTCTGTGTTGTACTTTCCTGAGGCTCACAGAAACTGTGGTAGCCATTAGCTGAACGTTCTCAATTTAATGGCTATCACCCCCATACCAAAACAGTTAATCCACAGGGAGGGTTCACCAAGTTACCTGCATGGGTATTTTCCATATAATGAAAAGTCAGAAGGGCTTGATTCAGGATATAAGAAATATTCAGTGGCCTTTGCCTCAGTTGATATATTTATCTAAGTCATTCACTGAACAAGACAATAGTTTTACCCACAGATACTCAGAGGTGTCTGTTGTAGTGCCAAACAAGCCTGGCCAGCTTTTCAGGAAAAGAAAAATCTTTTTCCCCCTGACAACAAGGTGTCTCATTATGTAGCCCTGGCTGGCCTCTACCTGCTTCTGCCTCCCTGGGGCAAAAGGTGTGTGCCACCCCCACCAAACCTTAAAAAAGGATTCTTGTGTAAGCTAAGTGAAAACTAAATCCATCCATATCCTGAAACTGGATGTGGCCTGCTATAGCATCAAACCAGCCCAGGTCTCCACTAGCCTCCTCCAGCTTGCTTTCTGCTCTGAACATCTGGCCCAGTCTCTAAGGTTATCGGAATACATCTTCAAACAGAGGCTGGCTTTCCTCTTGATAGCAGGCGTATCAAACACACACAGCAGTGTGTAGCCAGCACCATTCAACCTGCCCCCATGCACTCTGATATAGGTACTGACCCTTCCTCCCTAAAGTTCCAATGAGAAGCAGCAAACTTTTCCACCCAGCCCTGGCCATCCTTTTTTCACATTCCCAAGATCCATGGTGAGCATGCAGGCTATGGCCATGCCAGGGCCTGAAGGGGAGAATGTGGGCTGGTCAAAAGGAGCCCAGACATACTCACGGGGTCCGTCAGCATGGCCCGGCAGTGGGAGGCCAGGGCCAAGAAGGCCAGCAGGTTGAACACAATTCCGTTGATGATGCTGTAAGCGTAGTCTCGGGATGGAATCAGCATGACAAAGAGGACTACAAACTCCGCATAGAGGACCAGAAACCAGGTGACAATGGCACAGGCAATGCCACAGCCATCGCGGATAAACCACATGGTTCCTGAGGGACCAGGGAAGGGAGGTGGGGCACACTTCTCTGGTTGGAGGTATTCTGGTTTCCGCTCAATGTCTCGGAAGTGATGGGTGGGGATAAGCATCATCAGCTATTCTGTCCATACTGGCATCTGAAAGGGAAGGGAGCAGAAATATGGTGTGTTACCTCAGCAATAAGGACATGTGACAAGTGAACCCTCCCAAAGTGAACCAAGAGAGTTTGTATGTGCACTCCCCCCACGCACAGACACACAGACACACACACACACATGCACGCGCGCACACACACATAGACACTGCCTCAGCACCTCTTCCCTTAAGGGCTGACCTCTCTGCCCTCACCACTGTAAAGCAAGAATGCCTTCCCTAAATCTTCACATAAAGGTGAGAATGAAGAGACCAGACAGAGCAATGCCTTGCCCAAGAGCAGGCAAGTCAGACAGCAGTACAGCAACTGGAGGTAGGGCTAGAGCCTAAGTCTCCCTGACTGTGAGACCACTGGGCAAACAGTCCATTAAATTAAATCCGGGAGCACTGAACTGAAATGGCTTGCCTTCTAGGACAAGAGCTCTGAGTTCTGCTCTCTTTGTGAGTGATGGGGCAAAGAGTAGAGATATTGGACAGTGTGTTCAAAGGTATTTCCTACCACAAGCCACTATGTTCTCACCTGTGAAGCACTGTCCCTGCCGGGGTTGTTGGTATCAGAGCTAGAGGGCTTTGGGGAGGGTCTCATGTTGAACATCCTGCATAGCTCACTGGCCATGCACAAGTAGTCTCTTGGAAAGACATTACTGCAGTGGAAAGTGATGGGTAACTAACTTCCTTCCTAACAGTTACAACCCTGACCTCTGGAGATAAAATAACTAAGAACTAGGAATGAAACAGAACAAAGATAGTGAAATAAGCATGAAAATGCTGTAAGGAAACCATTACTTTGTATGCTAACTTTAACAACAACAACAACTACTACTACTACTATTAGTTTTTGAGACAAGGTTTCTCTGTGTAGCCCTGGCTGTCTTGGAACTCTCTTTGTAGACCAGGCTATCATCCTTGAACTCACAGAGATCCACCTATCTCTACCTCCAGGGTGCTGGGATTGAAGGTGTGGAACCACCATGCTTGGTTAGATAAAAAATAAAATAAAAATAAAGAAAAGCTTTAAACAAACAAAAAAGAGAAGTAACTAAGAATCAGTATTGGCCAGCCATCCACCACAGGCTAAAGGACAGAGAACAGAGCGCCTCTGTTCATCTCAGCTGCTAACTTGTTGCAACACCATCCAGAATTCTCACTGAGAATCTGATGGCTCAGCTCCTTCCCGGAGACAGAAAGCACAGAAAGGAAGGTGTATGGAGCAGTCACTCTACAGTTGAGGAAATGGCCATGTGCAGCCCCAGCCCGTGGTCTTTTGAAAGCTCTGGGTTTCAATGGCTTTGTTAGACTAACTTAAACTCGAATCCTCCTCCTTCCTCATCAGAAAGAAGATATGGTTGGCACAGAGCATAGCCATGAAAGCAGGAAAGCTAACCGTAGAGTGAAATGTTACTTAGGCTCATCATACACAGTCCAGCTCTGCTCCAAACTAGCGTAAGATTCAAGACAGACAGGTAGCTAAGTGTGTGCCACATGCCTATCTAAAGGAACAGAGTAACAAATTAAAGCACTGTCTACAGCAGGTACACAGTGCTGGGGAACAAAGTTGTAACAGACACAAAGTAACTTTCTCTGTTGTGACACAAGGGCTCTAGCTGAGCAATCCTCTGCTTGCTCTCCAGAGGAAAGTGACAGTTCAGTGCTGCCTGAACAACATACAGGCATTAAAAGATGGAGGTTCACCTTCTGAAGCACTAAGCAGGACAGTAGGAAACTGAAGACCAGGAATGTCTAGGTACTGACCTGTGCCTAGCAAATTCTAGAACCTTAGAATTCTATTCAACTACAAATCAAACCCAATAAATAGCTACTATCCCACAACAGAAGAGCAACAACCTCCAGGGGCGGGCTTTCTTCCATTGAGTGGATTCACACGTTTGTCACCGGTGCTCCAGCAGTTACACTGAAGCTGACCCTACAGACTGCCCCTGGTGGAAGAGAGCTGCCCAGCTGAGGTGGGGGCTGCATCAACATACAAGCCTCAAGTACCTACTCTGAATCCTAACAGAAAAGTTGCTGAACCCAATTGCCACCCACTAAGAAACAGGTCACCGTGACTCAGCTTCCTCTGTGATGTAGATGACCAGTGACAAACACTCCATTGCCCCGACAGCACATCCTCCTGTCATCTCCCTCACGATAGTGCTCCAATGATCATGAAGGTTGTCGTTTTCATAAATGGGAGACCACTAAAAATAAACGCCTAACGACACAAGTAGTTAACTTCATTCTGCCCTTCAGCAGCTGTTCACTCTCAGTTGTATATGTAGAAATGGTGACAAGGACACTCAATTTTTTTTGCACACTGTTTTACTAAGGTATAAGCTCTTCTACACAAGCAAAGTTTCCCAGGCAACTGGGACTTCTTTCTTCCCGCGTCCCAGCCTCCCTTTTTTTTTTTTTGGAGAGTAGGTTGGAGGATTGAGACACACTGTCTTGCTTTGTAGCCTTGGCTAGACAGAAACTCATAGAGATCCAATTAACTCTGGACAAAAAGCATGTACCATCATGCCTGACTAAGTGAGACTTGAGACTTGTTTCAAAGCAGAAACATCTGTCAATCATTTGGATGGTTAGATGGAAATGTCAAAATAAAATTTAAGAGAAAAGAAACAGAGAGATTGAGTGCATACAAGATGGGACTCCTGCTCCTGCCTCCGCACAATAACCACGCATTTCTTCCAGAACAATTTAGGGAACCCCGGGAACATCAACGCCTTGAATGCATCCTTAGGGTCTCACAGTCACCACCAACAACCTGTGCAGGCCATTATAATTCTAGCATCTCTTTTGGGTGGCTGTCTTCCTCTTCTGTAATTAACCACTGTCACTTCTGGGTCTACACAGTGCTCTGTGTACTTCTGCAAGATGGCAAGGCTAGTAAAGACCTTACTAGAGATCTCTGTAAAGGAAGGGTACTCGTTTGGGGTGTAAGGTTCCTTCAGGGAACATGTAGCCCAGTCTCCCACTTGGCACCAAACAGCTCTCAATACATGTGTTCATAGGTAAACAGTGAGCTTTGTAACCACGAGGCCTGGTTTCTTCTTTTCAGGTGAGAAAGCTTAGACCAAATAGGATCATGAAGTAGGTGGACTAATATTTACTTAAGAAACCAGAATGGTCTCTCTGGAACCAAGCAGTGTACAGAAGGAGCTATTTTCCAGCCCTTTGCTGGAACAAGAGCCTGCTGAAGTAGAAGATCAGGAAAGACCCACCTGGCAAAACACGAGGCCAGGGCCGTGCTGACAGTGGCTTTCCTGCCCATACCCAAGTCTCACAATTATCCCAAGAGTGCAAGCAAGGTTCCCTAACGCTTGGCCTTTTCAGAGTGATGGAAGCAGCTCTAATAAGACTCTCCCTTGAACAACAAACTGAACTGTGGCGGTCCTCCTCCTTCTGCCCCAGAGGGACCCGGGGCCGGTCTCAGCTACTTCATGAGTTCTCCCCCTCGTTATTGCTCTCCTCCTTGGCTCTACCCCCATCACCAGCTAGGAGAGAAAGAAGGATAGAGGGGAGAGAGATACACAGCTCTGAATCTAATTTCTTGTGTCTTTGAGCACAACTTCTAGCTGAATCCAACCTCCCTAACAACCAACAACCACTGACCCGCCTCTCCCAGGACCCAAGCATTTTTCTACCCTCCTAAAAATTCCCAGAGTTCCAAATGTCCCACAAGAAATTATCTGCAGCTGGCAAAACCACGCCTCTGCTAGTACACGAGCAGCCCCATACCCCTACACCTTAGGATTAAAATGAAAATATTAACATTTCTGTGTTTTTAAAGAAACCAAAATTCTCACTAAATGATCCAATGTGAAAAAAGGTGTCTATGTTCCCTTCAGACTTCCTCCAATGACAAAGGCAGATGAAGACCTTTCTTTCTTATTTGGACTAACCTTATAGCTCAACAGCAAGTCTGCCAAATCTACCTCCCCTCACTTGTCCTTGCTTCCAAGGAGCCTGGTAGAGCTAGATGTTTAAACTAGGGGAGGCCCAGGATTATCCCCTTCCAACATCGCTCCTAAGGCCAGCCATACCTTCAGAGGAGTTCTCCTCTAGGGTCCCCTCTAGCCCCTTTACCCTTCTCCCTGTCTGAAGTCTCTCTTTATTCAACTCAACTCAGCATCATCTTGAAGGAGCAGGCACTGTATGCAAAGAACTGTACAGCACCCCATCCCCGCCAACTCCCTTGGGATTCGAGGGCAGGAATTTGGGTACTGCCCTGCTTGGCTCCCCCTTCCCCCATCCCCCATCAGGGAAGACTGGGCTCATTTGTTTTCCTGTGCTGACTTACAAGCCCCATTTTGTTGAGCTCTGCAGCCTGGCTGCATGTGTTATGTGTTCAAATTCAAAGTTTTTGAGTGAAGGAAGGTGTTAACAAGTACTACTAACAAGTAGTGCCACATGGGGTAGCAGGATGAAAACAGCAACAAAGCAAAAATCACAAAACCACATGAACACAGAGCGAGGTGAGGGTAAGCACTCGTGAGGAGTGGAATGTGAGAAGTCTAGACAGAGGTGAGGAGGGCCTGGACACCTGGCAGGGAGGGCTGGGCATCTAGACTATGCACGCACAAGACTGTGTTGGGGTGGAGGGGGAGGAGTTGTGAGGGACCATGCAACCCTATGGCAAGGCCACCTTGGCTGCTGACAGGTAAGGCAGATGAGATGGCAAAGTCCAGAAGCCAAGAAGCCCAGGAGGACACTAAGGCAATGGGCTCTAGTCCTATTTTGGTGATACTAGGTTTTCTGTTCCTCTAAGTGGCTACCAGTTCTTCACTGAAAGACTGAGAAAAATGACCTTTTTTCTACTCTTAATAATTGCAACTATACTGTACTTTGGGGGTGTTTTATAGCATCAAAAGGAGCTCTCCCACCATGTGTTAGTAATCACTAGTTGAAACTAATAATTCTCACCTGATAGAAGACCACTCAAGGCCCAGTGAGGCACGGGAACAAAGCCTTTGGCAGGAAGACAGAGATGGGGGTTTGGAGGAAGGCAGTGGAGTGCTGGGGCTCCCCGTCTTTAATTATATGTGTATGAGTCTGTGTGTAGGTATGTGCATAGACATGCCCCAAGAGGCCAGAGGAGGGCATCAGATCTGGAATTGAAGTAACAGGAAACTCCTGAAATGGATGCTGGGAAACAAAGTTAGGAAATCTGGAAGAGTAGCAAACACTCTTCCCCCCCCCCTTCCCTTCTCCCTCTTGCTCCGGCCCCTCTCACTCTGGCCCAAAGGAGTCAGCCTTTACTTTATTTTATTATATGTAAGTACACTGTAGCTGTCTTCAGACGCTCCATAAGAGGGTATCAGATCTCATTACAGATGGTTGTGAGCCACCATGTAGTTGCTGGGATTTGAACTCATGACCTCCAGAAGAGCAGTCAGTGCTCTTAACCGCTGAGCCATCTCTCCAGCCTAGCAGCAAGCACTCCTAATGCTCCAAGCTTCTTGCAAGCTTGGATGGTATGATACATGCCAGAATCAACTTTGAGGTGTGTTTGTGTGTGTGTGGGTGGGGGGAGCGAGAGAGAGAAAGAGAGAGAAAGAGAGAGAGAGAGAGAGAGAGAGAGAGAGAGAGAGAGAGAGAGAAAGAGAGAGAGAGAGAGAGGCAGACAGACTGACTGACTGTAAGGAAATTAGGTGAAAATATCCTTAAAGGCTTACAAATCAAAGCTAAAATATTTGAAATTGGTGCTTAAGAAACTCAAACCAAACCGCCTTCCTCTGGTACAGATCCATGCATACAGCACAGGATTCACTGTCCCTGACGGCAAGCGTGCCCTTCTATCACAGGCAGGCAGGCAGGCAGGCAGGCAGGCAGAAGGCACTGTATGAAGTGGAGCCCAGAGCTCCTGGGCCGACTGTGGGCTGCTTTTTGAGGTGTGTTACTCATCTGTTCACAGATAGGAAGCTCCAGGGCTCAAAACAGCAATGTGAAGGCCTTCCCACTGGACCCACTACTCAGGCTTGGCTGGACTTATGGGCAGAGTCCAGCTACCGTGGTTATAGTCAATGATCACTTGCTGGATAAGGTCAAATCCCTATCAGTCTACTACTTGCCCTAAGAGAAGTCTGGTCGTAGTCCTCGCAATCAGAGGCATGGCCGTCACATAGACACACAAATCCTCAAAATACACTGTAAGTATGTATGTATGTATTCTCGATGTATTAATAAAAATCTAATATTTAAATAAAAAGAGCAAAGACCCACATGCTACTGTCTTCATCCCAGCCAGTACCCCTGGTCCTTTTCTACTTCGTCTGTTCTCCAAGGGCAAGATCCCCTCCTGAAGTCACCAGATACCTCAGACAGGTCTGATTCCGAATCCTCAGCATCCCTTTTAATCACTGTGTGAAGACTGTGTTTCTAAAACATTACACCCACTCTAGTTCTCCCACCCACAGTGCATTCCTTAACAGCATGAAAGTGGATCTGAGGCTGTGTAAAGTAACAGTAGCAAAAGACAATGAGCCCAGCTGGTTAAGCCAACTCACACCTTCCCCAGTTATTTTCCCTAGTCATAAAGACAAGGCTCATCTAAATATACACGGAACAACAGCTATCATGATTAAACCATTTAGGTCCCTACAAGTAGAAACTATACAGATAAATCTGTTGCATCCACTTACACACATCGGCAAGCTGCAGGAACTCCTAAGTGGGAGCTCTACTAGGTCAGTCCCAGCAAATCTAGCATCATGATGGATGCTGTAAGGAGAGGGCCTGGCTGCTTAAACTCATCCTAAACATTTAACTCCTGATTAAACTAGTCTCTTTCAGAGCTAAGTGACTCTCAGGCCTCACAGTCACTTCAAATGTCATCGCAAACAGCCTGGCATGTTTTCAAGACTTTCTTGAACCATACCTCGAGAATTAACATTAACCTCTGAAGTTAACGGGACGGGTTTTGGTACTGGACTCTTTTAGGCCACTTCAGAGTCAATCATCAAAAGCATTTGCTCATCAAGAACTGACTTCGTAGGTGCATGGCCCAGGTCCTAGGAGCTTTAAAGTTCAACAGGGGCTGAGGGAAGGGAAGCTGGAGAGGTGGCTCAGTGGTTAGGCATTTACTGCCCTTGCAGAGGAGCTGCAGTCAGTTCTCAGCACCCATATCAGGCACAAATACATACATATGCACAAACAAAAAAATGAATAAATAAAATCTGTTTAAAAATTAACCAGGCAAGCAGAAAATTCATTTATCTGAGCTACACTTAAATTTGTTTAACAATGACTATGAAATGTAAGCTCATTTTCTGATGAGACTCCAAAAATCCAGTAGTGAACAATGAATTACGATGTTTGAAACATTTCATTAAAATAACAGAATGCATCACTACTTTTCCACAAAGGTAAGGGTGTGGCCAGAGCCTGACAGAAAAAAAAAAAAATTAAACCGAAAAAAGTAAATGTCACATCTGAACCCCACACCTTGTTTGTATTAAAGTTCACCGAAACCCAGGAAATGGCAAGGCATGCTTCCTGTCCTGCTTCATACTGACCATCTGCCTCTTGATTCTGAGAAGGTCTGACTATACTTCTCTGGCTGACTTGAATGCACTCCGTGCAAAGACTGGCCTTGAACTCACAAGATCCACCTGCCTCTGCCTCAGCCTCTGAGTGTTAAAATTAAAGATGGCCACACCCTACCCTGCCACATGTTTCTTTCTAATGAACTGACCATTACATTTCCAATTTTTGGAAATGTTCAGCAAAGCACAGAAAGAAAGACATTTCTTTATACTCAGGTCAGTCTGGGCCTCAACATCTGCCTTCACCCAACAACAAAATGCAAAGCAGCAAAGCAAAATGAAAAACCAATAAAGGTTTCCTTCCTCCAGAAGCAATTTACAAGCCTTCTGAAACAAAGCCTCCTGGAAACCCACTGTGGGACTAGCTGTCCTCTTCCAGACTTGGGTCAGCCTGTTCAGAGCTCGGAGATGAAGCTCAAGCAGTCATGGTGTCTATGAGATGACCAGAGGGAAGGGTCACTAATTCTCCGAGACTGGCCAACAGTACCTGTTGCAATCTGCTGGACTGGCTGCTAGGGCCACTGCCCTGAAGTAACCCTTTGTAGGCAGTCTGTGATGCAGGAAGAAAAAATCTTCCTATTAACAACAATAATAAGTCACTGATCTAGTTATATAAGAATACCAGTGGGCGAGATAACTTCAGCCTGAAAAGCCCTTTGTAAACAAGTGTACAATCTCCCCTGACAATGAACTGTCTTCTGCCTCTCAGGGTACAGTCCAAAAGCCTTAACTCATGCTACATGGGAAGCTCAATGAAGGTCATCAGATCAGGCTAGGACTCTTCCTGATTGTTACTAAATACTTACTAACTGGCAGGCACCGCACTGCCTCATCCTCAAACCTGTTCCATCTTGTAGGCCCTAAGCTCCACTTTTCTCTTTCCTTGAGAGATGAGGAAACAGGACACAGAATTCTGGCTAAGTTCACATATCCAGGGAGCAGCGGAGACAGGATCCACTTCCAAAGCTGCCCTTTAACTGCTCACCCCAAGCAGTGACTAAAACAAAAAAAGGGGAAGGGACATCAATACTGTCACCAAGGCCCTAGGTTACTCACAGTTTGGCCATCTTGCTCTTACACGGTTATGAAGAACAGGCACTACTGAGTGGGCTAGTCCCATGTAGCAGTGTTCAAAGGCATGGTTCTGAACAAAAGCATTCCGGACTGATGCACAACCCTGGAGGAACACCGAGCTAACAGTTAGAGGACTGATCCTGTTCTAATGGAGGAGGTGGGAAGGCCATGACACTTAAGCCAGTAGTTAGCCTAAGACTGAATTCCTACAATCTGCTGGGAACTATTCCTGTGGGGCCAGTGTCTATACACAGCTTCTTCTAAGGAAGCCTACTCATGTTAGGCAAAGCCCAACTAAGCAGAGGCTCCCACCTGAGGGTGCTGAGGAAGGCACCTGGCCTCAAACTGTGCCATGTATAGATATGAAGCTACTGTGACATCACCCAAGTAAAGGCCTGGCTTTTGTAAGGACTAAAAGCAGTAGCTAGCAAGAGTCAAAAAGAATAATTTTTCAACTGCACTAGTCTTCAAGAGGAGAGTTTGGCTCTCAAGACCCCACTGTTCCCTGCAGCCAGTGTTGACTACTTTGTGGGTCCTTCTTTCTCGCACCCTTCTCCACACTTCTTCCACCCTTCCAGCCCCTCAACACTAGATAGGAGAGAAATAAAGATAGAAAGGAGTGGGGACAGCGACATTATCTATCCTTAGACTACCTGCTACTGATTAAGAGTTCCTGGGGGCAAGCTTCAGCCTCACCATCAAGATGTCTAATTTCTTTTTCTTTCATTGCACACAACTACTTAACAAAACTTAACAAACCTGAACCAACAATGACCACCAAAAAAAACCCAAAAAAACAAACAAACAAAGAAAAAACAGCAATCAACCAACAAACCCCCACCCAAACCATCCCCCTAACATTTGTATACCCTCTGAAAAGTCCCAACATCATACAATCCTAGAAAATATCTTCGGCTGGCAAAACCATATGCCTGGTAGAGCACGAGGCAAATCACAGTCAGCTGCTGTGAACAATCTTAAGCAGGTCCATATTCCAAACCTGGGATTAAAATGAATACATATTTTTGTGTTTTTTTAAAGAAACCAAAATTCCAAAATTGTCACTATAGTTCCCTTTATGCCAGACATAAGACAAGAACATCTAGGCTGGTTTCAAACTCCTGCAATTCTCCTGCCTCAGCCTCCCCAGTGCTTGGATTACAAAAAAAAAAAAGAGCGGCAAAGATGAAGCTAACTGCCAAGGCCCTTGCAAGGTTTAGATCCTGAAATCCTCTGTTGTCAGAGCCAAATTCATATATATATTTTCTCATTCTCTCTCTCTCTCTCTCTCTCTCTCTCTCTCTCTCCCCCCTCTCTCCCTCTCCCTCTCTCCCCTTCCTTTTGTAACTACAAGCTTAACTCCCCTTCCATCCTTCAGTAATAGTCAAAAGAAATCCACTAGCAATTGTCTCAGATTTTCTCAAGCATTTTTAGTTTTTACAAGTATAAACAGCATTATCGAAGTACATAAAATAGGGTTTGAGGTGTAGCTCAGTTGCTAGTGTTTGTTCAGCACTCACAGAGCCCTGGGTTCAATCCCCAGCGCCTATAACCCATGTGTGGTGGCACAGGGCTGTAATCCCAGCCTCTGAGAGATATAGGCAGCAGGTTCAGAAGGTCAAGATCATCCTAGGCTACTTAGTGAGTTCCAGGACAGCCTGGGCTACATGAGACTGACTCACACAGGTTAATAAACAACCAAAAACCCATCAAATATTACAAAATAATAAATGTAAGAAGTCTTTAAAAAAACAAAGTTAGGCTGGATGCAGTGATGCACTCCTTAAACCTCAGCACCCAGTAGGCAGAAGCAGGTGATCTCTGGGAGTTTGAGGCCAGCCTGGTCCATAGTTCTAGGATAGCCAGGGCTACATAGAGACCCTGGCTCAAAAAACAAACACTCCAAGTTAAACTGCATTTTAAGCCATTTTTAAAGTATATATGTATGCATTTTTGAGATAGAGTCTCACTCCTGCCTGACCTCTGTGTGTGTGTGAGAAAGAGAGAGTTTGTGTGTGCGTGTGTATATGTATGGACTTACCATGTATGATACATGTAAAGGTCAGAGGACAACTTGTGGGAGTCGTTTTTTTCCTGCCATGTGAGTTCTGGAGGTCAAACTCAAGTTGTCAGACCTGGTTGGCTCTTTTACCCACTGAGCTATCTAGACAATATTTAAATCTTTGTACGTCCAGGATTAGTACGAGTTCTATAAATTAGCAAGAAAGTAGTGGGGATGCAGTGGGGCTGACAGGTTCTAGACACAAAGCAAGGGGGCAGCCAAGCCCAGGGCCAGTGCCCGCAGCCGGCAGTCTGTACACCGTAGAGCCTTAGCTTCCTAACCGACCCGTCTTTCTGGATTCTCCGCTACTGACTTGGTCTGGAAATAAGACTTTATGTGCCAAGGTTAAGACTGTGGCTAGAGGTACTGAACTCTCTTTGTTAAGGTGAGAGACTAAACTCACCCAAGGTATTCCCACACCCCTGACCCTGAATGGGAGACAATCAATGTCCTTAGTTATCGAAGAAAACACAAAGACTTCAATAGTGTCAAGTGTTTGTGCATCCTGAAGGCCACAGGCCCCAGGAGACCACAAAGCTAATGGCTTGCTAACTTTCCTGCACTGCTGGGATGATGAAAGCACCAACATCTGCCTCTAGTTCCCTCACCTTGCATCTGACCGTCCGTCCGTCGGGAGGAACTTGGCTAAGTGATTCAGGAAATCTCCCAAGAGGAAAGCAAACGATTTTCAAAAGTGTAACTAGAGGCCGCATGGTGTCAACCTCCTTTCCCTTCTAGGTCAATACTGAAATTTTATCCCCAGTTTAGACCTCAGTCTTTGAGCACAGCTCTTAGGGTGGTGTATTGTATACCTAGAAATTGGGATGTGTGACCCATTTTCTCACACAGGACCTCATGTAATAGGACAGCCTCTTAACATAAAAACATGGAGGAGCCTTCCTCTAATGGGAAATAAGTGTGGCTCATGTATTGCTACCAATTTTTCCATCGCTATAGTCCCAAACCACAAGATCTAAGACAAGACATGCAGACCCATGGTTAGATTATAAAAGGCTGTTTATATCTAGTATTGATAAATAAGGCCCAGGCAGGACAAAGGCAAAGAATGCAAAGGAAACAGATCCTTAGGAAGCCTCCCCTTTCAGAGTTTCTAAGGGCTCACAGCACTGCCCCAGGCTCTTCTGCTAAACAGCTTTTACAGCTCTAATGAACCCGAGTGGGTGGGACATATTTACTTCTGCTTTACATGTTATTGCTGTTAGCAGCAGCTCTTTTCCCTCTTGTGCTTGGTGCTTAACCTGCACAATTAGCGCCTTATTACAGCCCTAATTACCAAGCAGCTCAATTGAATACTTCATTTTACTATCTGGTTCATGTACTAGCTCAAGGGCCTCGACTCCTCAGCTATAGTAAATCCTAAACTTCTTTTAAGCAAATGCCCAATTCTTCATGTTTTTCGGTCCATGCGAACTTCAGGTATTCAAAGGCATTAGGAAACTTCCTGAGTGTTCGGCCAGAGAGCTGCCGAGTGGCACGCACATCATACATTCAACTCTTCCCTTCATTCCCGATACACCAGAGTCTGCTCTGGAGGGCTCTCAGCTATTTGGAGTTTAGCTTTATTTTGTACATAACTTTTCCCTTTATCTGATAAAGTGAACTAAACAGGGACAGGACTTAATCACATTCTATGTTCTTCTAGAAAGAGGATTCAAGAGAAGTGAATTCATGCTAGAACATCCATCCTTGCTTTTAAAACTAAATCTGTGACCTAGGAATGGAACTCAATGACAGAATGTTTTCCCAGGACTCATGAGCCTCCGGCACCACCTTCAGAAATTGAGCAGTATTTTATAGGATAGTTACCAGCCCCGTATCATGGGCATTCTGCTTTAGGTCCCCTGGTAGATGACGCAGAGCTTGTGAGAAGCTATAGAAGGTGACGTTTGGGAGCCACAAAGCCTCCACTCAAATCCCGCCTCTGCTACATATTAGTCATGTGCTCTGTGACTTTGCTCAGACACTTATGCCTTCTGTGCCTCTGTTTCCAAAACTGTAGAATTGCCCTCATTAAGGCTATTTTGAGAACTGAATCTTTGTAAAGTTCTTGGCGTACAATAAGCACCACACAGTGTCATAGAAAGTTAATAGAGCACAAGGTTATTATAAAAGACACAGCAACAAAAACGACATGAAACAAAAACAAACAAACAAACAAAAAACCCCAATGGAAGAGGAAAAGCAAACTGGTATGACACAGTATAATGTGCCATCCCTGGTGGTTTCTTTTTCCTGGTTCTAATATGTTCTTTGAATTGCTTCAATAAATAAGAACTATGAGTTACAAGGTTTAAGGACATCTAATGCACTCAATGAATATGAAAATGCTCTGGCAGCACATAGGAAACATAACTAGCGAGGGCAGCAGAGTTCCAGAAGAGAATATGAACTCCACTGTTCATGTTTCTTGAGGTCTTCTGAACCTAATACCAGGTATTACTCAGAAAATTAGTCACTAGATAGATAACGCTGACTTTCTTTTCTGACTTTCCAATCTTCACCACCATCTCCCCACCCCACTATATACTATTAAAATGGGATCTTTTCCAGTAATCTCTAGCAGATACCCTAATAGCAGGAGTTCTTTGCTATTTCACCAGTTCCTCACACAGAATCTAGTTGTCCAACCAAACAGGTCTAGGTACTATTTCAAGGCTGATATCTGTTCCTCCACAAAAGGAAAAAACCCTCTGGCTCCACCTTTCCCAGTTACCCTAGAGGGCAAAGTCCAACCCTACAGGAAGCCTTCTAGGAGCACCTGTAGTATTATGTATGGACACAGGAAATTCATGTCTAGTCTATCAAGAAAAGACTATCATTTGAGAGGTCAGCAGTTAACAGTTAGTATCTAGGAATATAGTCAGGCACTTCCTGTTACTTGCAATCTCAGTATAGTCAGCAATCCACTATGACAACTCTAATCACCATGCTCTGTGGCTATGCTTACAAGAGCCTTCCTTTTTACCCTGGAAAACTATGGTCAGAAGTTCTACTTACTTGTTTAATTGGCTGTGGAGCCGTAAGAGAAGAAAAGTCTCCCCCTCCCCCACCCCTGGGGAGAGGGGAGTGTCTGAGACAGAATCTCACTATGTAACTTGGGCTGTCCTTGAACTCACTATGTACAGCAGGCTGACCTCGAACTCAGAGATCTGCCTACACACAAACGCTGGGATTAAAGGTGTAGGGTGGACAGCATACTTTATTTCTTGATGATTTAGCTGAAGGGTTACTTTTGTCAAAAATAGAACATCGGGTAAGTTAAGTCTCTACCAACTCTCCCCCCCCCCCTTTGCCCCGGGGCCGGTTTAAAATTTGGTTCATATCCTCTCTCTTCCTTCACTATGACCCCAGCTTCACCTTGCAGGCATCCTTTCTGGATAACCTAAGTCCCATATCCTCTCAGGGTCGGTTTTCTTTCATGCAGCTGTCCATCTTCCCCGGCGATCCCTTCCATCCAGGCATCCCGAAGAGCAAGACACTCTCCCTACTCTCTTTGGGACAGTACTCCAGCAACCGCACCGGGCAAGGGTAACTTGCAAAGCTCTGGGTCATTATTTGATGATGGGCAGCAGGGGAGGGAAGGATAAGGGAAGACACGACAGAGAAAGATGGATCCCTGGAGTGGAAGGAGGGGTGATCAAATTGAGAACACTGGCGCCTCACTCCTGGTGCAGACCCTTCCCGACCAGTGACCTAACGAGGGATCCGTGGTCTCTTCTCTTCTGCCATCCTAGGGACCACCTAGAAGGGGGTTGAGGAGATGGTCCCTTATGGGCAGCACAACTTCCGCCTTCCTGAGGTGTCTCACGTGCGCGCGCTCGGCTACTTCGACTCCGGCCCGAGCGCTCGGGTTGCGCGCTTCTCATCGAGTCCCGGCTGGGGCCCCGCGCCTCCCTCCTTCTAGGGCTTCCCCACCGCACTGACCGTCAATCTGGAGGCAGCTCGCAGTCCCGCGCCGCCTGCTGCTGCCCCGGGGCCCAGCCTCCAGCGTCCGCGATGGCTCGGGCACCGGGCGCCACGGCTTGCCGGACTCGGCCTCACACGGGGCGGTGCGAAGGAGAGGCCCATGGAGCTCCAGGCGGTGGCGGCAGCCGCGGCTGCGGGAGCGGCCACCGCGCGGGCTGATGACGCGCAGGCGCGGTGGGGAGAGGCGCGCGCTGATGACGCGCCAGTGCGCGCAGTGAGCTGAGCAGCATGGCGTCGGTGGCGCTAAGCGAGGCCGAGAAGGTCTACATCGTTCATGGAGTGCAGGTAGCGGCGTCGGCCGTGGGTGCATGCCATGTTGTGCAGGGAGGAAGTGCGGGGCGGCCACGTGGTCAGGAAGGACGGACGGAGACTTAGTGCTGCAGCGAGCGTGCGTCCAGTACGCCTAGATCTCCACAACTCTCGGGATGGAGGAGATTCCTAGCTCATCAGGGAACGGCGGGCGGCTCCTGAGGCTGCAGTTTAATGAAGAAATGTCCTTGTGGCCTCTGCACGCGCTGAGAGTGCTGTGCCAGAGATCCTGTAATCAGAATCGTGGCACGTGGATGAACTCTGACTTTGCACATAGAGGCCGTGAATCCGGGGAGGGAAAGGACTTCAAAACATATACTGACAGCATACACCACACACCACACACACCCTAAAAAGAGGAAAGAAGGAAATGCGGCTCAGTAGTAGAGCGCTTGCTTAGCATGCGCAAGGCCTTGGTGGCTGGCACCTGTAATCCCGGCATTTGGGAAGTGGAGACAAGAGAATCAGGAGTTTAAGGCCAGACTGAGCTATAAAGACCTAGTCTCAAAAAAAAAAAATCACCCTCACACAATATTGCTTACAAATAGAGAAGAATGGGGAGTGTTTTTCTTTCGGCGGTGCTGGAGATTAAACCTTGTGCATGCTAGGCAGGCATTCTATCACGGAGCCGCATTCCCAGCCCTTCTCTTTTGTTTGGTGTGTGTGTGTGTGTGTGTGTGTGTGTGTGTGTGTGTGTGTGTGTG
>NW_021604620.1:462554-463377 GCF_004785775.1 Grammomys surdaster | reverse complement strand
GTGTGTGTGTGTGTGTGTGTGTGTGTGTGTGTGTGTGTGTGTGTGTGTGTGCCGGTTTTGCTTTTTGAGGAGGAGAGCATTGTATCCGAGGCTGGTGTGTAACTCATATCAGTCCTGCCTTGGCAGAAGGCATGCCTCATCACCACCTGGTTAAGAAGAATTTTTCAAAGCAGACTTGGTAGTCTATAGTATAATTGTTAATTAACCTGTTTTACTCATGGGGCGCTTAGATCTCTGGGTAGCTACAATGAATACCATGATCTGGGCTCAGTGTTGCTTTTGAACGTTCAAAAGAAGTGAAGAATATTTATCTGGTAACCATCATCTAGTCATCTAGTGTTCTGTAAGCCTTTTTCCTACGGTTGATCTTGTAGCCATCATAGTAAGGCAACCTGCTTCCATTTAAACTACATAATGCAAGCGAAGGCGTGTTCTTTTTTAAAATCATGTGCTATACTGTTATCTTCTTTACTTTGTATAGAGTAAGAAATGCCAAAGTTTAGGTTTTGTATAAACTTGAGTAATTAAAAATCCAAATCCACAACTCATTCGATTTTCAGTTCAAGGTTAGGTTTAGGAATAGTGGGGTGTATGCAGAATGGGTTGAATGGAAATGTTAAAGTAGCCAGTCCTGGGGGTGGGACTTCCCTTTTGGTTTTTAACTTTTCTGTCAGAAGTGTGGCTTTGTCCTGACCATTCCACGTCCCTAGCCTTCATGGTGACTAAATTTTTTTTTTTTCCAGAAGTGTGGAATCACTCATTCCATATCCCTAGTCTTTTTTTTTTTTTTTTTTTTTTTTTTTTTTGGTTTGGTTTGGTTTTT
>NW_021604620.1:453830-462154 GCF_004785775.1 Grammomys surdaster | reverse complement strand
TATCCCTAGTCTTTATGATGACACATTAAGAGGTGTTGGGATTAAAGTCTACAGATTCAGGAAATCTTAAATGATCTGAAGAAAAAGTCGGTTTGTTGCAAAAATTGGAAATCTTCCATCCAAAGCTTCATAGTACCTTCTCTCATAAGAATCATAATGATTGGTGATTTATCTGCTTTTCTTCACTGAACTATATCCTTTCTCGGGGGTCTCTTGCTGTTCAGCTTCCCTTACGTCTTGGTAAAATCTGTCCCATCCCCCCCTCCAAACCGTACCTTTAATTTTGCATGGCTTCTCAATCACATCATGGCCTAACAACTACCTGCCTCTGTCTCCTGAGTGCTTGGAATAAAGGTGTGTGCCACCATGTTGCACGAGTCTAACAGCTTTTAATTAGATCGGACATCCATTTCCACTGAGAGGATTGGTCTGGGCTGCTAGTGGGTTCATTACATATAGAGCTGGTAACCCACTGTGTGGCATGCCTTGGATCACACACCTACCTCTGGCTCTGTTAGGTGGCCACTCCAGAGCTATGAGCCCAGCGGGTCTGGTCTGTCCTAGTAGGTGTTAAAGCTGGCCTCATAGCCAGACCAGGCCAGGGCTGTTGATTAGGGTTTCAAAAAGGCTTTCTTCTTGGGGTCTGTCAAAGCTATTTGATTGCTTTGTTCTTGGCTGTTGAGGGAAGACATAACTCAGCTGCTGTATTTCCGCTCGTTTTCTAGATCTTTTAGCTTAATCTTGCCCCGAGTCCGGTCTTCAGTGATGAGATGAAGAAGTCAGTCTGACCATTCAGAACTGGAGCTAGTCCCAGCACATTTCCTGCTTTGCCCTTTCCATTCACGAGACCGTGGCGTGGAAAGCCTGTGCCCGTGTCTGTGGTCTTGTTGAGCCACATCCTTCCAAAGAGAGGCAGAGCTGCTCGGGGGGCTTGGAAAGTTAAATAACAGTTGCTGTCTAGTTTTACCTGCTATTTCTTGTGACTGGGCCCGCAAAGCTAGGCCAGATGAAGTTATTTTGTAGTAGGAAAACACTTAAATCTGAAGTCTCCTGGAAATGCTGAGGTGTTTGACATGTGAAACATGCAAGGTAACTGAAGGGTCACTTTCAGAGCTGTTTCTAGTCTAGAACCCTCCCGAGTATGTTGAAGTAGCAGCAGCAATTATCATGTACCATTTCTAAGTAGCAGAGTTGTTATAATCATGTGGGTAACCGCTATGCAAGTCACCAGGAGCTAGCCCAGCATTCAGAAGCTCTCAGTCTGAGGTGCTCCAGTCTCTGCTGAAGGGCAGAGTTGTCCATGCCATCATGATGCCAGAAATAGTTTCCTTCCTTGTTGACTTTCAAACTGGATCCTTTTAGTCTTGGATGGCAGTAGTCTTTCTTTGTTTCCCCCCTCCCCTTTGGAGAACATCCACCCCCTTTGAGAACCAGATGGTGTTCATTATTACTTTTAATTATGTGTGTTGTTATGCGCAAGTGAGTACAGATGCCAGCAGATGCCAGAAGCATTGAATCCCTTGGAGCTGGAGTTGCTGGGAACCCAACTGAAGTCCAGTATGTGTTCTTAATCACTGGGCCATCTCTCCAGCCCCTTGTTTGTTTGTTTGTTTGTTTGTTTGAGGAAGAAAGAAAAGAAAAAAGTAAGGAAAAGTGGGTTGGAGAGATGTCTCAGTGATTAAGAGTACCTGTTGCTCTTGCAGAGCTGTTTCCAGCTTGACTTGGTGGGTCACAACCATCTATTAGTCCAGTTCCAGGGGATCTGATGCCTGCTTCTGACCTTCTCTAGCATCAAGCACACACACAGTTCACATACATACATAAAATGAATGAATCTGATTTTAAAAAATGCTTTTAAGGGTATTTATGAAGAATGAAGAAGATCTTAGTGAGATGGCTTGGGGTGTTTTATTGTGTGCATTGTGTGTCAGCTTTACTTGCTATATACCTAAGTGTTTGAAGAAAGACAAATGTAAAAAGAATGTGTAAGGGGCTAGAAAGATGACTCAGGTTAAGAGCACTTCCTGCTTGTTCAGTAGAGTCAGGTTAGGTTCCCAGCACCAACAGCTCCTCACAGCCATATGAAGCTCCACTTCCTGTGCTTCAGTGCTGTCTCCTGACATCCATGGCACCAGGCTTACATGTGGTACACATACTTATACAGGCAGGCAAAACACTCATACATATAAAGTAAATATAAATCTTTTTTAAAAAAATAGTATGTAAAATGATATGCCACCCTTCATATAAGTTAAGGGGATTATAACCCACAAAACTAGACCATTATCACAAGAAACCTTAAGTTGTTTCAATAGAGGCTTCCAAATGCCAGACTTAGACAAATGTGTGCTTCTTGTAATAATGCTTAATTTACAAGGGGAGGGTGTAAAAGTAACTGCTCATTTGAACAGAGGAAATACAAGATAAACTGGATCTCAGTAAGAGACCCGCCTTTGGCCAGGGGGAGATGGGAAAGAAGTGAGAAGAAGGAGGGCATGGAAAGAACATGGTTAGATAAAGGGAAGAGGTTGGTAC
This sequence comes from Grammomys surdaster, assembly GCF_004785775.1. Taxonomy (NCBI): domain Eukaryota; kingdom Metazoa; phylum Chordata; class Mammalia; order Rodentia; family Muridae; genus Grammomys; species Grammomys surdaster. Next base: position 459,619 of record NW_021604620.1, on the reverse strand, counting down.
TCAGAGCTGTTTGGCTGGTGGGATCACAGTGACATTCCATAAACCTGGAAAAGTAAGTAAGAAATCAAAAGTAACCAGGATTCAGTGAAACTGAAATGTAAGTAGTTGCAAATGAGTCTAGGTTACAAATAAATACTGTGACTATAGGGAAGGAAGGGCAAGAAGAAAACTGAGACTACTGTATCTAACTATATTCTACTGCAAAGTTTATTTCTCTCAGGAGAATGGTTAGCAGCCCTGAAACAATATATGTACTGAGGAAAAAGATATATGGAATTATGGGATAGATAATGACAGCCAGGCTTCTCCCTACCCATCTCTAGAGATTTGGTACTGGGACTCGGAGAAAAAAGTTACAAATAAGAAAAAGCCTAGAATGAACTGTGAGCATAAAGTGGGAAGTGATTTGAACTCCCGGCTTCTTGATAGATGGGAACTAAATGAAGACCCGATGGGTAGTATATATTCTTTCTAGTTCTGTTTGCTGGGACGGTCTAGAATCCTACAGCAGATTTGGCACCCATCTCCTGGTTTTTCAATACTGTGTGCCAGTAAGAGGAGAGAGGGCTTCTTGGGGAAGAGCAGGGAAAAATTAACCAATGGCTGGAACATTTGTGTTGTCAGAAATATGAAAGGATTGAAAAGCACAAAGCAGACCCAAAGACACCAACATGCTTGGGAGTCACAAAGATCAGATTATAGCACACCATAAAATATATATCTATGAGTCATGCTGTTATTAAACGTAAGTAAATATGCAGAAGGGACAGGCAGCTGTAGCGACCCTGGAAACTATTGTACGACAGATGCTAACACACTGTTCTCTAAAGGAGGAGGTGGGAATTTGTGTATTTCCCTTCAGCAAATGTGGGAAAGCACTCATAGTGAGTGCCTAAGGGAACAGGCATGACTGTGTTACCTCCTAATTACAGAAACAAGTACCTCCCCTGCATTGGTTTTTTGACTCTATTTTAGAAGGTTAAATATTTTAGATTGTGTGTAACAGGTCTTATAGGCAGAGTTTGGGGTAAACAGGGCTCCGGTTGAGACAGTTGTGTCTGCAGTTCCAGCAAAGCATAGTCTTGCAGATTTGTGTGTGGGAGTGAGTGTGTGTGTGTTTGAGAGAGATGGCCTCTCTCTCTCTCTCTCTCTCTCTCTCTGTGTGTGTGTGTGTGTGTGTGTGTGTGTGTGTGTGTGTTTGACAGAGATGGCTTTGTGTGTGTGTGTTTGAGTTTGAGAGAGATGGCCTGTGTGTATGTGTGTCTCCATTTTGCTTGCTTTAGTGCATGTATTCTGTACATCCAAACATACCAGGCCTTTGTAGTTAGGCACATCTGACATGAAACTGTAGTTTTCTCATCATTAACTGTAGGATAAGTCACTCATGAGTCTCTTCCTTATTTTAGGCTGGTAGTATTAGTAGTGTGAGGACAAAACTTGGGATGACCCACTGAGAGTAAAGGAGGTTGTGTATTTTTTTTGTTTGTTTGTTTGTTTTGTTTTGACAGGGTTTCTCTGCATAGCCTTGGCTGTCCTGGAACTTACTCTGTAGACCAGGCTGGCCTCGAACTCAGAAATCCAACTGCCTCTGCCTCCCAAGTGCTGGGATTAAAGGTGTGCGCCACCACTGCCCGGCTGAGGTTATGTATTTCTGGAAGGGAGTGTGTGTGAGTTTGGGATCACAACCTGAGCCTTGTTCTTTAGGAAGACCTTCGGGTGGATGGCCGTGGCTGTGAGGACTACCGGTGTGTCGAGGTGGAGACTGATGTGGTGTCTAACACCAGTGGGTCTGCCAGAGTCAAGCTGGTAAGTTCTGTGGCCACCGTTCATACCCAGGTGGAGAAATGGGAATGGAGAATGGCCCTGCTGTCTTCGGGGAGGGAGTGCACATTGGTCCTGAGGAGACTGAAGTCCCTAAGCCATAATGGGAGAATACATCTCTCCAGACCCAAAGCACTCCTCATCTTAAATAACCATATCCCAAGCGGAAACAGTCTTGAAGAGGAGTGTGGTCGTTCCTGAGAAGGACTCTTGGGTGTGTCTGCAGGGTCACACAGACATCTTGGTGGGAGTGAAAGCAGAAATGGGGACACCGAAGCTGGAGAAACCAAACGAAGGCTACTTGGAGTTCTTCGTTGACTGGTCAGTACTTTGCAGGTTGTTTTAAAGGAAAGGGGATCCTTGGGAAGTGACTCAGGGGTAGAGTGCTTGCATTGCAATATCGGAGGCCTTGGATTCGATCTCTGCTTCCCCCACACACACCCTAAAAATGATTGAAAGATGAGGAAGATTCAGAAAGTGAGCCCTGACATGCTTATTTAGTCATTCATTTATCCAGGAGGTATTGACTCGCTTGCAGAGTACCAGGCAGCAGGAGGACCTCACCTTGTTTTAATCACCTGATACTTGATAAGCTTCTCTTTCTCTGTATGAAAAAGACCCCCAGCTTGGAAGCCCAACATATGGTCATTAATGAGGGTCGAGTGAAATTGCAAATGGTACAGTGCTTTGACAAACACCAAGCCCAGATAATCATCTGGTCCACGATACCCCGTTTCTCTTTCCTGCTCTTGCTCTGCAGAGAACACGTTTTCCTTGAAAAGTGGGTCAGAATCAGCCAAACAGCCTGTCAAGCTGGGCATAAGGCAGGCAGCAAGCATGCTGGGAGGAACTGGGGCTCTGTGGTATCTCATCCAGCTCTTGACCAGACCGTGTGACCTCCGTCTTTACCTGAATCTTTTCCTCTAAAAAGGGGGATGATAACGTGGTTATGAGGAAGAGTAAAAACAGCAGATCCTAAACAGCAACTGGCTCCCCAGGACTCAGAAACCTTATTTCTTTCCCGCTGTTTTAATTTTTTATTTTATGTGTATGGATGTTTTGCCTTCATGTATATATCTGTGCACAACATGGGTGCCATTGGAGACCTGCAGAGGGCGTTAGATCCCCTGGAACTGAAGGCACAAACAGTCATAGGTGCTGGGAATTTAACTTGGGTCCTCTGGAACAGCAGCAAGTGCTCTTCCCCACTGAGCCAGCTCTCCAGCCCCAGGATGGAGACTTTGTACTGTAAGGCTTCGTCTCAACCTCTGTTCCTGCCTTGCGTCTTGAAGCTAGTGCTGACAGCAGAGGGCCTTTGCTGGAACACAGTCCAAGAATGGAGTCATGTGAAGGGAATTCTGAGTGCTTGGAAGAAAACTCCAGGAAAACAAGAAAGAGTCTTGTGGCATCAGTTTCTTCAAAGACATGGAATTATTCTTGGAATGTGCTTTCATGCCTTCCAGGTGTAGCAGATAAGAGTGAGTTTACGTCAGGTTATTCTTTACAGCTGGCTATCGTTATTTGATTATATGCCCCTATGCGGGGGTGGGGGGGAGAAACCATGTTTTGCCACATGTAGCTTGTCCTTATGATTGTATACAGCTTGAACTCGTGAGAACTTCACTCTGATGACCTTTCTTAGCCCTCTAGGTATAAATTGTCTGACGCTCTGAATACATGAGACTTTAGTCTACCTCCTTTTTAGGCTTCATTCTTCCAGTTCCCACTGCCTCCAGAGCAGCCTATTGGGTTAGAGCCTGTTCTGGTTCCTGCTAGGTGTAGGTATGTATCCTGTAGTCCTGAGACCTCCTCCATGGTTAGAGGTGTTAGAGGGACCATAGGACTCAGCATATAGTTGTACACATGGCTGAAATTTGTCATAGCTTTGTAGATGCAGCAGCTTACTTGGGACATTTCTGCCCCTCAAAGATTCTACACTTAGGATTGTTAGTGAGTGTGGTCACATAAGCACCCTCTACAGTTCCACGGCTCAGACTCCTAGAAGAAAAGCATAGGACCAGGTAGCAAAGTCTGGGCACAGTGGCTGCTGTGCCAGGCCTGTCCATACAGGAGGGCCATGTCTGTGTGATAGTCTTCCTGTCTTCATTTTGGTTTTATTTAGTTGTTGTTGTTGGTTTTGTTTTGTTTATTTGTTTGTTTGTTTTTGTTTTTTTGGTTTTTCAAGACAGGGTTTCACTGTGTAGCTCTGGCTGTCCTGGAACTCACTCTGTAGACCAGGCTGGCCTCAAACTCAGAAATCCGCCTGCCTCTGCCTCCCAAGTGCTAGGATTAAAGGCGTGCGCCACCACCGCCCGGCTCTGTCTTCATTTTCAAACACAGAAGTTGATCCACACTGGACTCCTGTGAGAAAAAACAAATACAGTTTAGAGAGAGGAGGGGAGTTCCCAGGGTCAAGTGGCCAAAAAATGCAGATCTTTCTATTGCTCTTTCTATTCCCACAGCATGCAGAAGCCAGTTTAAGAAGGATGGAGGACTTGGGAAAATGATGTATATTCATCTTTCTGATCAGTTTTCTTTCCAGCTCATCCTCCACCCCCATCTCCAGTAGCCTCCTGCTTGGCTGTTCTCAGTAGCTGGGTTGTCTTGGACTTGACTCACCTGCAGGTTAGGTGTATAGTAGTGCTCTTCCTTCCTCTGCCGCTGAAGGAAGCAGGACACCTTCCCTGGTCTCATCTGCAAGTTGCATTGTTTACAGACAGAAGAGCTGTTACTCTTTCCTTTTCCTTCTTTTTTATTCTCTGCCTCGGTCATCCTGGGCAGACCACAGGCATGCTGGCTCTATTGTGAGAAGTGATGTCCTCAGATGCTGGGTTGCAGAAGGAAGGATTTCACTGAATATCTGTTCCTTCTCTCCCCTGGGATTCACAGCAGCAGCCCAGAGAATGGCTTGTTCATATTCATCATTGTGAGTAAACTGAGCTCAGCAGGGCTTGCTTAGGGAGTGGAAGGTGATTATGGATGGCTTCCCAAGTCACTGACCCTGTTCTTACCAAGGTCCTGTTTTATCTTCTTTTTTTTTTAAAGGTTTATTTTATTTATTTCATATATAAGTACACTGTAGCTATCTTCAGGCACACCAGAAGAGGACATCAGTTCCTGTTACACATGGTTGTGAGCCACCATGTGGTTGCTGGGAATTGAACTCAGGACCTCTGAAAGAGCAGTCAGTGCTCTTAACTGCTGAACCATCTCATCAGCCCCCCTGTTTTATCTTTGTCTAAGTCTTTAGAAAAACTGATACAAGTCTGGGTTCAGAGAGGTACCTAGTGTTGAGGTGACCATTGACTCACACAGCCTGAGTATAAATGAAACCCAACTCTGGCACAGTTCTGTTTGTGTGTGCGCCATCTTTACCCTTATTCCGTTGGTCTCAGGAGACACTGTCTAATGGGAAGGACAATGTTTTTCCTGCAGCGTGACATGCAGAAATACCATGGCTTGCTGCAAGATGGAGTTCCTCTGTCCAGAATTCAGAGAAGTAGTCTCACTGTACTCTGTGTGTCTGAGTATGAGCATGTGACTGCTTGGCCTGCTGTGCTTGGCCTGCTCCTGTCCAGGTTGTCAAGGAAGGGTGACTCCCATGTGGCAAGATTCTTTGAACTGCTTCCTTTCAAAATTTAGTTTGTAAAGCAGCCTTACTGGCCTGGCTGAGAATGGCTGGCTGCTGGTCTATTTTCCTCCTAAATCTCAGGGGACCTCACTAGGAGCTCCGGTTTCCAGGGAGTTCTGAAGCCTGTCAAGCTGTGTAGTCTCAAGGTGGTGAATTCTAGCTTCCTTAGAAGGCTCAGCCAGTGTGGTTGGCCTTGGAGGCAGAGTCACACCCATACTCCTGGGTGTACCTTACTTTCTTGTTAGCATATCTTACCTAATCTTCATGATTAAGCCTATATTAAAATATCTTTACTAAAACTTTCAGTTCTGCTTTACTATGAATAAAAATAAAATAA
>NW_021604620.1:452174-453820 GCF_004785775.1 Grammomys surdaster | reverse complement strand
GAGTGATGGCCGAGTATGTAGGAGGTGCTGGGTTCCTTCCCTAGTCATTTAAAAAAAAATCTTCAGAGGAGACAGAAGCAGGGAAGGATCCATAGCACAAGTAATTCCATTCCTTGTCCTCCCTTATCAGTGTTTCTGGGGCCCCATGAGTCACAAAACCTTGCTTGATGCAGAGGAGAAAGACTGTTAGGCTCTGCAAGCTGCCATCTGTACTAGAACCACACTTGAGACTTAGAGGAGGCCAGTCCATTTCTTGCTGCCTAGAAAACAGAAATGGCTCTTGGGTGCCTGTGAATGTACCCAGCAATATGTATACCACATGCTGAAGAGCTCTGCTGGAGAGCCCCGTCTGCAGGCTGTAACACTGCTCCCCGGTGGGAGGAAAGTATTATAATTGGTGTTGGCATGCAGTTCTTCCTGCCACTCTGATCCCAGCTTGATCAGCAACTTCCAGGTTCTTATTATTTCAAATCTCAGTGGTGCTGATCTCTCAAAGCTAATTGCTTTTCTGCTAACGCGTTCTCCAGGGTTTGTCTCCCTAGAATGATCATATGGACCCAGGTAGGTACTGCTCTTCCCTGCCTCAGTTTGGCCTGCTTCTTGTGAGTGGGGCTTGATATAGAAAGGGCGCTAGCTACCTGACCCTACCCAACTCCAGCAATGCCAGGCAGCACTTACCCTAACCTGGAATCAGATTGGATCTTAAACCTTTCAGTGGGCCTTTGCCTTAATTGTAGTAGCTGAGAAAAGTCCTAAATCTTAAATGAGAACTTTGAAACTTTAAGAAAAATTGGTTTCCATCTAAAGCCAGGATAAAAGAATTCAGTTAGTTGAATGTTGATCTAAGTGCCACTAGGTGGCAGCCCACCGAGTCCCCGCTCAGCTTGGACTTTGATCAGGACTTTTGGACCTAGGAAAGACTTGTAATTGGGGAATCCAGGATAATGTTGTCATCCCTGAGTTCCAGTGCACCAAGTATCTGTTAGGTCCCTCTGGGATCGTAATTGGCTTTTAGTATGATCACATGTATTTTTCCCTAGCACAGAACCAGAGTCTTTGAAACCTGGTGGGTAGGAATGTGTCTTTACCTGTCAGGAGAACACCATTCTTGGCTGAAGGGCTGGAGATGGTGACAAAGCAGAGAGGTGCCACCAGGTTCTGCAATCTCAGAAACGAGTGCTTGCACACAAAGGAGTCAGCCAGGGTCAGTCGTTCTCTGCAGCAGCCTGTCCTGTCCCCGGGCTGGGTAGATCTCCAGGCTATAATGGTTGCAGAGGGAGCGACAATGGGCTCCAAGTGTGGAGGCCCGCTCTAAGTAGACGTCACCTTGATCTCACCCTACTCCAGTGAGGCCAGGGATGTGCCAGGCCGCAGGAGCAAGGTGGAGGGAATGAGTCAGGAGGGTGGAGAACTGGGAGGACCCATGTCCTTCCAGCTGGTGAGCTGGTTTTCTTGCTCTGGGAGAGGAGCTGGAGCATGCTTCGTGGCGAGTCTGAGTTAGTCCGATAACTAAGAGCATTTGGTTTTATGATCTACTATGATGATACATGTAAGCAGAGGCCTGGAATTTCCAGCCCTAGTATATTCATTCATTTTCTCTCTCTCTCTCTCTCTCTCTCTCTCTCTCTCTCTCTCTCTCTCTCTCT
>NW_021604620.1:451813-452164 GCF_004785775.1 Grammomys surdaster | reverse complement strand
TCTCTCTCTCTCTCTCTCTCTCTCTCTCTCTCTCTCTCTCTCTCTCTGTCTCACACACACACACACTTATCAGAGAAGGCTTTCACTAGGACTGCTTTCTTTGACCACATCTGTGGTCTGATGATAAGTCCCATGATCAGAATACCCATTAATTATCAAAGACAAAATATGAGCCCAAGGCAAAGTGTGAGATCGACCATGGGCTGAACAGCAGTGACACAGGAAGGGGGTGCTGGTCAGGCCTGAGGTGCCTGAGTTAGCCCCTTAGCTCCTTGCTGGTCAGGCCTGAGGTGCCTGAGTTAGACCCTTAGCTCCTTGCTGGTCAGGCCTGAGGTGCCTGAGTTAGCCCCT
>NW_021604620.1:404843-451803 GCF_004785775.1 Grammomys surdaster | reverse complement strand
CCCTTAGCTCCTTGCTGGTCAGGCCTGAGGTGCCTGAGTTAGCCCCTTAGCTGCTTAGACACTGTTCATCTACAGCAAGTTAAGCAGCTCCTCAACTGAGTTGTGTCAGAGGGTGAGGGTGTGGCTCGGTGGTAAAGAGCTTCCCTGGCATTTGTGAACTCCAGTTTTATTTCCGGGTACCAATAAAATTAAGATAGATAAGACAGCTGGCGCTGGCTAGAATTGCTATTTAGACAAAATGGCCTGCTACATCTGAAGTGCTAAGAGTTGTGTGTAGCACATAGTAAACATTTGTTAAATTGTTTGTATTTGTTACTCTGTAAAATGGGAACGCTTCCTTTGGACCTTATAGGCCACAGGTCAGCTGTAAGATTTTAGTTTCTCTTATGTGGTGCTTTATTTTTCTAGAGAATCTTTTTAAGACACTGTCTTGCTGGGCAGTGGTGGCACACACCTTTAATCCTACCACTTGGGAGGCAGAAGCTAGCAGATCTCTGAGTTCAAGGCCAGCTTGGCCTACAGAGCAAGTTCCAGAACAGCCAGGGCTACACAGAGAAACCCTGTCTCAAAAAAATCAAGAAGAAGAAAAAAAGAAAGAAACAAACAAATGAACGAACAAACTTGTCTCTGCCTTCTTGAGTGCCGGGATTAAAGGTTGTGCCACCATACCCTGCTATCAAAGGAATTAAAATGCCTTTTATCAGACCTGGGAAAGGCCAGTGTCTCCCTTATTGAATGTGTTGCTTACTGTTGTGGGGACCTTTTCTTTGGGTGTGTGCTGTTACCTGTGAGGGCATTTGGTTTTCATCTCTGTGCCCCCTCCTCTCTGCTCAGCTCAGTTGCAGAGGTCCCTGTGTTAGTCTCAGTGATGGGACAGAGCACTCATTTCTCTACCTTGCCTGTTTCTTCTTTGCCGGGATATAGGCCCTCTAACTTTTTCCTCACTTTATTTTTATTTTTTATTTTATGCATCTGGGTGCCCCATGGAGGCCGGAAGAGATTGTCAGATCCCCTGAGACTGGAGTCACAGGCGGTTGTAAACAGCCGAGTGGGTGCTAGGAATAGGAACAGGGTCTTCTCAAAGAGCAGACAGTGCTCTTAACCACGGAGTCACCTCTCCAGCATCTCTCTGTTCCCCACTCACCTCCTCTCTCCTTGCTCTCCTCTGTAGTCACCCTACAACTAGGGGCCATGCAGATAGTACCGGGCCATGATTACAAAAGCCTCTAGTCTTCCTCTCTGCCTGATTGTGAACTATGCTAAAAGAGTGGTATGTTCAAACATAAAAGGCTTTTAAATAGACAAAATTTGCTCTAAATTCACTTAGTCCCAAGGAAATAATGGGGTCCGGCTTTGTGGACAGGTTAGTGTAGACAGTGTAGAAGATTAACGGTTTGTCCTGGGGCTGGGAAGTTGAGAATGTGTCTGCTGTGTTCAGTGAATGTAAGAACCAAGGGCAAGCATCAGAGGGGGCAGGGGCCGGGGGGAGGGAGAGGGAGGGGGAGTGTTAAGCACATAACCACATAGGACTTAATATCGCCTGTGGAAAGGCTTGGTCCATGGTCCTGACTGTTCCTCCATAACAGCTGCTTTTCATTGCTGTAGCTGAGGCTGACAACAGAGTTTGGGAATTGCCATATTGCTGTGGTGGCAGTGAACTTCTCTGTGCTCTTTAATTCAGGTTCTGCTTGCTGATGGTATAAGGGAAAAGCTGGCAATTAGAGCATCAAAACTATTATACAATAAATGCTGCCCTGTGATTTATTCTTAGACTATACCACTAAGTAGTTCTTTTCACCATTAAATAGATACATGGGCCCAGCTGTGGGCCACCATGCTGGCATCGTTTCCCTGAAGCCTCTCTCTCTCTTGTTGCTTTCATTCCTGCTTCTCTGCGGTCTGTGCCTTCTTCACCCTTCAGGAATAAGGCATATACATCCATATATATCCCCCACAACCCCCATTCATCTTTCCCAGTCTCCAGCCATGACCTTCCAGATTTTCAGGAGCCAGGAAGATTCTGAACGTGACTTTGTAGAATTTGAGTTGATGCTAGCTCCAGGAAGCTTGTGTACATGACTTTGTCTGAGTTGATGCTGGCCCTCACCTGTCCTGACTACACAGATGAGTGATGTGCACTTACCTCACAGACTTAGTAGGCTGCTTTGAATCAGTATAGAACTCTCAGAAGAGTCCTGTAACGCCTTTGAGCCATATTAGAGTGGCTTGTGTGAACTCTTGTTAATTCTTTGTGAAGGTAATAGGGCATACGGATCAAGAGTCCAAAAAGGATCCCCCCCCCCCCCCCGCTGTGTTAAATGACTGCAAATTTGAATACTTACCAGGCCAGCATATTACTGTTGTGTTTGTTGTCATTTTCCTTCTCAGTACAGTGCTCTCATATTTTTTTTTCCCCCAAATCGTTCTTGAGGGTGTGACCCTGTTCTACTACACTGCTGTGTAGAGTGGAGGCCTCTCTAATAAGCCATACTTCACAGTCTTGAGGCTTCGTAGGTTTACAGGCCAGCCAGAGAAGTGTTCCTTTTACTCTGAAGTAAGAGTTCTTTATACCAGCTGAGATTTGCATTGCCACCAATCTGTTCTTCCTCCTCTGCTTGAAGGTCCGTCACATGCACTGATAGGTGCAGGGCACAATGCCAGTCTTGGCCATCGCATACGCCTGTAGGCCCACAAGGCCATCCAGTGTCATCCATGTCTCGTTTCTCACTTCAGTGACCTTGCTCTTTGCCCCTTTTGCCTCATGCACGCTAGGACAGCTCTCTGCCTTTTGGCCCTGGTGACATTCCTGATACTGGCTCACCAGCGTTCCACAGAGAACAAGGTCTTTGTACTGACAGAGACTCACTCACTTTTTCTGTTGCTGTCTTGTGTAGTTCAGCCAATGCTACCCCAGAATTTGAAGGGCGAGGAGGCGATGACCTTGGCACAGAGATTGCTAACACCCTCTACCGGATATTTAACAACAAGAGCAGCGTAGATCTGAGGTCCCTCTGCATCAGTCCTCGGGAGCACTGCTGGGTTCTGTATGTGGACGTGCTGGTGAGTTACCTTGCAATGTCCCTGTCACTACCCTTGTTGAAGACCTATTGACCTGTTGGTCTCTTTCCTCCCTCTATCCTTCCACTTCATGGAAAAGTGTTTTCAGCATCCATGGTCAGGTTATTTTGGTCTCCTGTAATACTCTTTTATTTACAAGATAAATACAAAGCATGAATAAGTAGTACATGTAACACTGTTCTATAATAAAATTGTAGTCATAGCAGATTTGTACTTAAAATTACCCATAGACATTATCAGGGAGTTAAAAACAAGGACCCTCTGGGTTGTACCAAACAGATGTAGAGTTTGAGTCCAGCAGGTTGGCATCTGTGTGGGGTGATAGCTCCTTTCACTGATTTTTTCCTAAGCCTTCCAGTCCTTCTGTGAGTGCACAGTAGAGACCTAGAGAAGAGAAGGAACAAGACTCATTTCTGATCAGTGGGGACCAGAGACCTACAGAAGTAAAGAAGGCAGCCAGTGTGAGGCCACTGCCTGCGCTGGGCCTCCTCAGGGAGGGAGGAGCTGGGCTCCAAGGGAGGCTGGCACATACAATAGGATTCGAGTACACTGTTTCCTGTGCTTCTGATTAGGACGTAGATAATCACCTGGAATCACTGCTGCTGTGTATTTCTAGACTCAATATAAACATAGATGATGGCATGTAACTAACAAGGCTTCTCTGGGGATTAGAGGCTGCTGTTGGGCGTGGTTAGGAAGAACTGTGAGTTTACCTTCAGTGTAGCCTCCTAGAACTCACCCAGGGCTTATGTGTAGGGGCAGACCTTTGGGAATGTGTATGGGGTGTTTTTCTCGAAAACCTGAGAAAATACTCTAATTTTTAATTTCAAAGTTTTCATTTGGGTTTTAAGTATATGGTCAGCAATAAGCGTTTCTATACAGCTGGGTGTTGTTAAGGGTCTTTCTCAGGAGGGATGATGGATACACAAATACATAAACATGGCATGTCAATCAAAACCAGAAGGAGAGAGTCTTGACTTCTCAACATGTAATATAGTTAAAGCCATCTGTAACACCCATCCACTCCGATCTCAGAAATAACGACTCTGAGACTTAATATCTCCTGAGTAAATACCTAGGCCAAAAGCTTTGCTTGTTTCCCGACTAGCTTATGGCTTCATTACCTGTGTATTCTATTCTAAGTCATGAAACCTGCCGGGTTACCTGGTTTCATGCAACCATCTTCTTCCGTGTCTAGAGTGAAAGTCCCATGTCTATTTCCCAGATCTCTCCCCCCCAACCCCCTGTCTCCCCTCTGCTAGATGTCCCACCTCCTATTCTGTCTCAGCTCATTGGCTGTGGGCTTTTTTTATTGACAGATGACACTTCCATACAGTACGTAAAGAGTCTCTCTACAATGTAACTTTCTCTCTCCTTGAGGAGTCTGGTTGTTGACTTTTTTCCAAGAACCTCAAGTAAAGGTTTCTTGAGAGAGTACATTTGCTACTTTTGAGTGTTGTATGCTCTGACTTTGTCAGCGCGAGACTGCCATGGTAACCTGGGCCTTTATAATTAATGTACAGTGCATACTGATAAAGTCTGAGCAGTGGATATGTGCTTTGTTAACCACATACCAGCAGCACCCCTGAATCCATACATGCAGTAAGTATCCTTGTCAGTCATCTGATAGCGAAGGCTAGAGTGAGGCTTGCAGTGCAGTTGGCAACCATTTGGGGCAAAATGAAGTCAGCCACTGCCTAGGGACTGGCAGCTGCCTGTTGAGAGCCCTGTCGCTGCAGCAGGACAGTGGGACCCGGCATGTGTGCCTGTGTCACCGCAGCCACAGACTAACAGCACTACAGTTAGGGAGCGTGTCACCTCCTCATGGCTCACCTAGCCAGGGAGGACAGTGTCACCTCCTCATGGCTCACCTAGCCGGGGAGGACAGCCCACCTTCTTACCTTTATTCTCATATATTTATTTATATTTTGGCTGGTTGGTTAATTGGTTTTGTTTGTTCTTTGAGACAGAATCAGTCTCATTGTGTAGCTCTGGCTGTCGTGGAACTCACTATGTGTTCCAGGCTGGCCTTGAACTCTCAGATCCACCTGCCTCTGCCTTCGAAGTGCTGGAATTAAAGGCATACATCACTGTGCCTAGCTTTGTTTGTGTTTTGGTGGTTTGGGGTTTTTGTTTGTGTGTTTGTTTGGTTGGTTTTGTTTTTTTGGTTTGAGACAGGGTTGTACTGTATCCCAGGCTGGCCTTGAACTCTGGTTGTATAGCTCTGACTGGCCTCACCCCTGTGATGAGACTCCTTCCCCTGCCTCCTGGGTTCTGGGATTACAGATGTGAACCACCACACCTGGTTTTATGTCTTTATTTTTTTTAAATATGCATTCAGCATGCCTTAGGAATCTGTTTCCTAGCTGGGTTAATGCTTAGTGATAAGTAATACTGACTTTTTCTTTCCTCTCTGTACCTTTCTCTCTCAGCTGCTGGAATGTGGTGGGAATTTGTTTGATGCTATTTCCATTGCCGTGAAAGCTGCTCTCTTCAACACAAGGTGAGTCTTCCTAAAGAGCAGTCCCGTGAGCCTGGGTAGAGCTCACCACGAAACACTGACGGGGAAATTGTACTGTCTAAAATGCTTTAGTGTTGAAGGAGGTGATATCTAATGTTACACTCCAGGAAAGGGATTTGTAAACTAACACTGAGTGAAATACATATATTTTTATGTTTATTTTTGTGTTGTTTTCATTGGTCAACATGTGCCATGTAACTATGTAAAGAGAAGTAAAAAGCCCTCGCTTCAGGCTGACTGCCTGTTACAGAATGGGCTCTGCAAAGGCCCTTTTACTTTCTCGTGTCCCACTGCTACCCATAGCACCTAGCACACAGTAGGTGCTCACACATTCCTTGGTTATATGCATGAATGTTCTAGGAGGGGAGCAACTTGGTTTTGGTTAAGAACAGTGGTTCCCCTTCTGTGGTTTCCCTTCATAGGCTGTAAGCATAGCCTGTGAACACACAGGGAGCTAAGATTAGTGTTGACATTTCTCTGATTATATACCTGTGAGGAGAGTCTAGCATTTGAGTAAACATGTGGGTGGATGTGTGTTCATTTCTTGAGGTATCATGGGGTAATATAAGATTTTAAAACTTTTAATTAGCCAGGCAGTGGTAGCACACACCTTTAATCCTGTCACTGAAGAGGTAGTGCCAGGTAGATCTCTGAGAGTTCAGGGCCAGCCTGTTCTCTACAAAGCAGGTTCCAGGACAGTTACAGCTGTAATAGAGAGAAACCCTGTCTCAACAAAAACAAAAAACCTTTTAATTGAGGCTGCTGGTCAACTTATCTAGCTGAGTCAGCAAGGTTCCCCCGAGAAACCCTGTCAGAAAAGTAAGATGGAGATTAGGGAAGATACCTGTGGCCCTCAGAGCTCGACACTTTTGTAAACTTGTACACTTATAAACAAGCCACTAGGAAACTTTGAATAACTGAGCAGATATGTTTATGCAGGACCATCCCTCCAGTCTTTCATGGTAAAAGGTTGAACAACCCGAGATTTGTAACATCGGAGGTTAAAATGGTTAAAATGCACACAGCAGCATCTTCAGAGGCTTGTTGACAAGGACACACTCCCCAAATGTAGCTGTCTGTCTCGTTAGATGGTTGTTCTACTTCACTGTGGTAGTTGTGTTTAGTGTGTCTAGGAATATCACAAATGCTCATTCTTGGATTATGGACCGTGTAGCTAACACAAAGGGGTTTTAGTGATAATAAATGTTTCTGTTATAAATGTTGACTACAGAACAAATAAAAACAAAGCTAAACTTACATGAGCTCTTGCAAGATGGAGTTCTGTGAGACGAGGAACTGGAGAGGCCTCCACACAGCTGTCCCGCTGGACTCCACTCAGATCTTCTAAAGTGGCCCTGGCACTTAATCATGAAGAAAGCACACATGCTAGATTGCAGCAGCCAGCACCTGGGCTTTGTTGATAAAGTAAAGGAAGTTGCTATCAAACGTGTCCTAAACCCCGGAGATGAGTCTCCTTGGCTAGCTGCTTCCTGTGAGTGCTGGAGAGTTGGCGGCTGCTGTCCTGATGTGAGGGAAGTCCTGGGAAAATGGATAGCAGCTTGTGAAACCTAACTACCCAGATGATGTCAGTCTTACTCCCAAGTGGCAAGGAGCAGGGACCCCATGATGCCCTTAGAGGACAGAAAGAGCTTTCCTACTGGAGTCCCCTAGAAGAACTGACAGCACCCAACTGTCTTCCCCAGCCTCTGCTCAACTATGTTCGGAGCAAAGGATAGGAAATTAAATTCTCTTTCTCTCTTCCTCCTCTCTTCTCCCTCTTCCCTCTCTCTCTTTCTCTCCCTCCCCTCCCCCCCTCCCTCCCTCCCTCTTCTTTCCCTCTCTCCTCTCTCACTCTTACCTTGTGCATGCATGCGTGTGTGTTGTACAGGCTTTTTTAACATACCAAATCAATTTCAACTGCTTACTGCCCACTTAAATTGAATATTACTTAGTACTCTGGGCCCCTGGCATGGATGCTCTAGCCTTGGCTTTTGACAGGCGATGATAAAAACAAGATAGAATTCATGAGCTGCCTGCCTGTGAGACAGGAATTCCAACTTGTGCTCTCAGTCTCTGAAAAGGTTATGCTTCCTTCTTCCAGTAGTTGGAAGTTTTAATTGTGTCTGTTCCCAGGATACCAAGGGTCCGTGTTCTGGAGGATGAGGAGGGGGCAAAGGACATTGAGCTGTCTGATGATCCTTACGACTGCATCCGGCTGAGTGTGGAGAACGTCCCCTGCATTGTCACCCTGTGCAAGGTATGCACTTGTCTCTTAGCAATACCTGCCATAGAAGTGGGGCTGGCTGTCTCCCTCTGCAGCCCTGCACTGCTCTGTGCTCATTTTCATGAACTCCCTCTAACCCAGGATCTCTAACAGCATTTCTCTGTGGACCCTGGTATCCATATCTCAGAACTGAGGGCTTTGGGGGTGGGGGGTGTCCCTTGGTGTCGCGTGTCAGGTACGATTTGCACAGAGCCCAGAGATTTTCGGAGCCCGACATCTAGCATAGCCTCAGAACTGTATTGGCTGAGATTGTGACTAATTATACCAGAGACTTGTTAATATAAACTAAGCCAGCTGTGGTGGCTTGTGTCTATAGTTGTCTGGTCCGCACTAAGAAGGCTGGGGCAGGAGGACCACTGTGAGCTTGAAACCTGCTTATATCAAGTACTTGAATAGCAGGATTACATAGCAAGACCTTGTCTCAAAACAGGAAAAAAAATGTGACAAGTGTGTTTCATTCCACTGAAAGTCCAGTGTTGACGGGGTGTTGGATGATGGGGTGTTGGGTGACGGAGTGCTGGGTGACAGGGTGCTAGGTGACAGGGTGTTGGGACTGAGCAGACTCTGGAGGATGGGGCCATCTTGTCCCTTGGCTTGGCTCTCTAGATTCACTGTCAGAGTGGACAAGATGGCGCATGGCCTCATGTGCATTTCTTGTGTGTCCCCTTTTGGAAAGCCCAGTGGCCTCTGTCCTGTGAACTGTCTGTGCTCCCATGCCCCTTGATTCCCTTTTGTCTTTTTATTATTCATACAATGAACCATGATAACAGTATTGAACATTCCTTCCAGCATTTTCCAGATGAGCAGAGTTTAAAATAAGTCCTGGGATGGGCCTTTCGTGTACAGGCTTTGCAGGCTTTGTGTTGGGGCATCTGGGATCTCTGGTGAATCGTTCCCATGTGTGTTAAGCAGCCTTGATCTTGCAGATTGGCTGCCGGCATGTGGTGGACGCCACACTTCAGGAGGAGGCCTGTTCCCTGGCCAGCTTGCTGGTGTCGGTGACCAGCAAGGGAGTGGTGACATGCATGAGGAAAGTGGGGAAAGGAAGCCTGGATCCTGAGAGCATCTTTGAGATGATGGAGGTCAGTCCTCAGTGCTAGGGCAAGCCTGGCTTGGGGAGCTCGTTGCTTCCTGCCTCTTCTCCATCCAGGTGTCTTCCCCGGCACACTGGGACCCCACACTGGGACCCCACGTTGGGTGTGGAGCAGTGTGTTGATTAGACGGTGGGTAGAGCTTTGGGCTGGGCGTGCTAGTGACTCTTTATCTTCACCAGGTCTCTCCTCCACTAATCCCCAGTGGCTGCCTTTTGGTCCAAGAGTGTCTGAGAGTATTCTATCTTTGACTGTATAGAGTCACATAACTCTATCATAGAACGAGGAATTGAATTCCTGTCCCTTCCAAAGAGAGAGTAGGTAAGAGCAGCACTAAAAGAGTGACCTATCCCGGTTCTTCTCAACCTGGAGGTATTTGGGGGAGAGCTAGCAAAGGTGATGAGAAGAAGGCTTGATGACCAGAGGGATTGCTTCACAAGCCTGAGACCTGACTCAAATCCCCAGCACCCACCTAGAAAACTGGACAGGACGGTGCTTGCTTGGAACCCTAACACTAGGAGGCAGAGAGAGTAGATCCTGGGGGCTCAGTGGCCAGCCATTCTAACCAGTGGGTGAACTTCGCATTCAGTGAGACGCTGTCTCAGAGATTAAGGTGAAGAGTGATAGAGGAAGACACCTAATGTTGGCCTGTGGCCTGTATGAGCACATAACAGGACATGGTGGTAGTGTGCTTGGCTGGACCCAGGTGTCAACCTGTCCTGTGGCCAACAAGGCTAAGTCTCTGAGGAGCAAAGGCTGTTTCCTAGACCTTCATGCAGGAACTCCAGGCATTTGAGCTCAACAGTAGTACAGACAAACACTTCTCATTTGTATTGTTAAAACAAGCAAGCTGTGAGGTGACATTTACAGTTAGCTTAAACACATACAAGTACAGCGAGGGAATCCACCTGATGTCAGGTCCTGTCACCTTTGCTCATGTGCAAGACTTCCCCAGGCCTTTGTCGTTCCCACAGAGGTAATGTGCACATGGCAGAGCCTCCCTTCACGACCTTGCTTTTAAATGCCCTCACTTGTTACAGTTTATGAAGTCTTTTATAGAAGGCCATCTTGTGGGAAGAACATTCTATACTCTGGCCCATCCATAGTTCATAGCTTTCTTACATAACCTTCCACACCAAGGTGTAGGCTGTGAAGACATGTCTTCCAGGCTGTGCATTCCATCCTAGGCCTAGAGGCACCTCCTGCAGGGAGGGAAGGATGGCTGCTCCGAGAATATGCGGGACAGAAGTGTGTCAGTGCCTAGCTCTAGTTCTCGGTACTCTTCTAAGCAACCTAGGTTTGGGTTTCTCTTCAAGTATTAGAATGCAGTAGGAGCCGTACCAAAGACCTCTTCAGACAAGAAGAGCTCAAACCTTCTCTTGGAGAAGGCTCAACCAAAGAACTTAATGGGAAATCTGTAAAAGTACCCTTTACTTGCCTGAATGATTGTTGTCTCTGAGGCTTGCTGCCTTGGTCTTCTAACCTCTACCTCGTCCTGGAAGCTTCTAGCCTCTGTGTAATCTTACCTAAGCCTAGGATGTTTTCGGCTTCCGAGGCTTACTGCTGAGGGAGTTCTCCATTCTTAGCCCTTTTGAACTCTGGCTGGCTGATCAACTCAGCCATTCTGGCTCAAACGGTTCCAAACTGATTGATTCAAAATGGCTTCTCTCAGCTTTTCTGAATTGCCCTGCTTGGCCTCAGACTAACTCTGTTCTAATCTTTGGCTCGTTCTCATTCTCCAGCTCATTCTAGCTTTGCCTGTGTCTAGCTTGTTCCTTCTTTGCAACCTGTCTCTGTACAGCTGTCCTTGTAAAACCGCGTCCTTCTTCTCTCTGCACTGCCCCTCATGTAGCTTCCCTTCCCTCCCTCTTGTACTGAGAGTTGCACACGTCCTGTTTTATCTGATTCATTGCTTCATCTGCCACTTAATCAGACATCACTTTCAAACATGAATGCCTCCTTCTGCAGACTAACTTTACCTTCACTGTTTGGGACTAAAGGTGTGTACTAAGGGCGTGTCTGTATTCCAGCCAGAGGGATGAAAGATGTGTGTCAAGGACTGACTGAGCCACACCACAACTAGAAACAAGTTTTGTTTTGCTTTGTTTTTTTTTGTTTTTGTTTTTGTTTTTTTTTCAGTAAATAACACAATCAATCTTGGGGTTCGTAGAGCAATCAAATACCCTGCAACAGAAATACAGGTGTTTTAAACAATAGCGAAGATTTATTGTGTACTACATGCCAGGAACGATTCCGAGTGTTTTTCCCAATCCATTATTCCCCAGAGTTCTTCACATTTTTTGAGATGAAGAACCTGAGGCATGTAACAGATAAGCAGGTCTCTCTGGACTATCCTAGCTGTGCCTCCAGGGCTGTCGGCCTGTATTTGGCAAGATCTCAGGGCCAGGGCTTCAATGGCTGGGAAATTGGCTCCTCCGTGAGTTGAGCCTGGACCTCCCTAACCTGGGAGTAGGGTCTGCAAGTATGGCTGCTCAAAGAGCTACAGGGCTGTGGCTGTTCATATGGACCCAGTGGGAGCTCTGCAGGCTGTGGCCTTGCTCTCCACTCCTGTTGTCCTTTCTTACCTCTTCTCATCTTTCTCCCACCTTCATTTGCATGAATAGTTAGACCACCTGTTTGATAGATGTGGAGGGTGTATGGGTGTGTTTGCATATGTGTGAGTGTGCATGTAAGTGTATGTGCACGTGGAGACCCGAGGTTGGCACTGAGTGCCCTCCTCCATCATTCTCCGCCATATGTATGGGGCGGGATCTTTCTTTTTTTTTTTTTTTTTTTAAAGATTTATTTATTTATTTTATTTATGAGTACACTGTAGCTGTCTTCAGACACACCAGAAGAAGGCATCCAATCTCATTACGGATGGTTGTGAGCCATCATGTGGTTGCTGGGATTTGAACTCAGGACCTTTGGAAGAACTGTCAGTGCTCTTAACCGCTGAGCCATCTCTCCAGCCCGGGATCTTTCACTTGAACCCAGAGCTCATCAATCCAGTTAGTCCAGCCAGCCAGCTTGTTCTAGGGATCCCTGCTTCTGACTCCCTGTGAGCTGAGGTCACGGGGATGCCACCACATCTGCCCAACATTTACTGGGTGCTGGGAGTCTGAACTCTAATCCACAATAATCTTTTCATAATTAGTCATATCTGGAGGCTCACATCACATGACAGTTGGCACTAGGATAGACACAAAGGTTATGGCTGGCCTGGGGTCTATAGGCTTGGTGTCTTTCTGTCTGACACTTGAGATCCAATCCAGTGTCAAGGTCACAGCCACAGGCTGTGGGAACACTCAAAGTTTGCAGTGGAGGCTTGAGGGTGGTACATTGTAATCTTAAAATGATTGGTTCATCAGCCTGGAGCCAGGATAACAAAGATTTCGTTTGGGGGGCTTTGGGGTATTCTGTACTTGTGCATTTATTTAGTTTTTTTTTCCTAGCCTGTTTGTTGTTTGGGTGCTAATGACTAAAGTAGCAGGCAGCCTGACCCCTTCTGTGTGGCTATTCTAATGTGGCTCTGCAGGTAGCCAAGGACCCCATCCAGGGGCTCTGGAATGGGCCAATGACCCCCATCCGGGAACTGACTTTGGCACCTGAGACTTGTGCCTGAGGGGCTGCTGCCAGGTGAATTAGAATGGCTTATTACTAAGATGGCCTGGCCTGGCAGTGTGCTCTCCCGCAGGAGGGTTCCCTGTGATCTCTTATCCTTACTATGAAACAGTGCCTCGGCCAGGTCTGGTTGGCAGTGCGGCTGTTTGTCCTGGCCACAGGAGCACGGAGAGTTGAGCTTCCTTCCCTGGCCCTTCCTGTTTTCTTTGTGTGAGTGGAGGATCTTCAAGGTGTAACCATGATGCTGTTGGGGTTTATAGTTCACGTTGTATTAACTGAAAGTCTGTTCTGTTAGTGAGCTGGAGTGTAGCTCTGTGGACTGTCTGCCTGATTTGTAGGACAGTGAAAAGCTGCTTTAAAAGCTCGTGATACAGACAGATGTGTAGGTGTTGGGCAGACTAGCGAGTGGATGGGGGCTCCTGATCAGTTTGTACCTCACTAACAGGTGACCTCTGTCCTATCCCTGTCATCCTACAGAGCAGCAAGAGAGTGGGCAAGGTGCTACACATGTCCTTGCAGAGTCTTCTGCACAAGGAAGAAAGCCTGGGGCCCAAGAGGCCGAAAGTCGGGTTCCTGGGGTGATCTGTCTTCACTGTGCGGGACATTGGTTGCTTCACTTTTCTGTTGAGACTGGTTTGTATATATATTTTTTATTGTTAAATTTAAGTCAACATTTGTAAATGTAAAAATAAAGTCTATTTTTTGGTCTGGTTTGGTGTCGCTAGCATCTCCAGCTGTATACCAAGATCCCATCCTGGTTAGCATTTGCTGCCACGAGTTGAAGAGGGCTGCTGTCCTCCAGGGAGTTGCCTACAACAAGAGGATGATAGCAAACCCGGAAGTAAAGGACCTGCAGAAGCCAGACATGGCGGCATAGACTTGTAATACTTGCACTGGGGTGGATTTCTAGCTTGAGACAATTTAACAAGACCCAGTTAACAATTTAACAAGACCCAATCAGATTTCCTGCAGAAAGTAGTTTAAAGAAATAGCCTGTGATAAGTATTTTGTGATTTTTTTTTTCTTCATTTTTTGCACTAAGTATCACAATGCCAGGTATGGTGACACACACTTTTAATCACAACACCAGCAAGACAGAGGTAGGTAGATTTCTGTGAGTGTGGGGCTAGCCTGGTCTGCATAGTGAGTTCCAGACCAACCAAGTGAGACCTACATAGTGAAACCATGTCGCAAAAATAAATAAATTAATTCATTCATTCATTAATTAATAATTAATTAATTAATTCAGACCTCCCCCACCCACCTTGTACTTGGTGCTTCTGTGGGTCAGGAATAAGGAAGCCATGACCACAGTAGAGGGCCCAGGCCTCCTACCTGTGCCTGCCAGGTAACCTTACCAGGTCCTGCCAGCCAAGAGATCCTGAAGGCCCTCCCTTGGGTCAGGGGACTAGTGGCCACTTGGGTCCCTACCCAGCCTTTCTTACCATTCTTCGATTTTTCTGCTTTTGTGTTGAATTAGAGTCTTCAGCAGCCCAGTGATGCCGTTGACTCCAGTCTGCCTGCTCGGGATTAGGTTGCAGGCATGTTCTAACTTATCGACTCTAGTCTTGTTTTCAGATTCCTTTGTGTTTTATAACCCCTCCCTGGTGTTTCATAAGATGGCCATGTTGTATCAGCACTATAAAGGCTGCTTGAGGAATGCTGTCATTTGACTTACCGGCCAGCTTTAATTGTCTGGGGACAGCAGGGAAGAGAGTCTACTCACAGTGCAGCATGGCGGAATAAAGGCTTTATGGGTAGAGGAGGATTTGGTTTTTTTCCAGGAGAACTGAAGCTCCAAAATCAGTTTCATAGCCCCTGGGAGGGAGCTGACTCACGAAGAACGGTTCAGCCAGAGGCATTTGCATTCCGCTTTGAGTCAGCCAGATAGGGTGAGGTGTTAGGAATGTATCGCCTAGTGGAAAGAGCAGTGAGACGCAGCCCTCGGGCATTGCCTTCAGAGGCCCGGGCATGGTCCCTCTCTTGTGTGACCAGGCCATCCATCTCTGCAAAGAAGTAGCTGGATTTGTGTGTCCCGGGGAAGCTGCTTACCTACTGATAGCATAGCCTGGGCTGTTGTGTTTTCCCAGTGCATGTCACAACAGATGATATTATCCGGTGTTCCCAACAAGGCAGGAGGCTGGCTTCCTCCTCTGCCCTGTGCCTACTGTGTCCCCACGATGAATGATTAACAGTGGTGGTGCAGACACGAACCTTCAGTTCCAAGGACTGCTTTCACTCGCTCACTTTGGGATGTGTAAGACAGTGACCATTAGTGCTTTTGTATGTGTCCATGGGTAATAAAAGCGAACGTTCAGGTTAGCACAGCAGTACCATGGGCACAAGCCTGGGACAGGTCACCGAGGTTCATATGCCACCTCCCTGTTCACACACACCTCTCATCTTCCTGTCTGGCTCCTTGGGAAAATTGTTGAGAGAAAAACCCCAAGTCCAGTTTGTAGGTAAACGGATCCTGTACATTGAGACAGCAGCGAGGGAACCAGAAGTCATAGGACACTTGGTGGTTTGTTCTTCATGAAGGGAGAAGAGGGACCTTCTGCAGGAAGTAGTCTGTGGCCAGCTAACCTCTTCCTGAGGCCTTTGCAGACTCAGACTGTGGGCTGTGGATCAGGCCCCAGCAACACCTTTGATGGTGATCATTTTAAATCTGCATTATTCCCCAAACAGTGCTGGGCCCACACCTGCCAAAACCTGAGAGAGTGTGTGAGAAAGGAGTTTGAGTTCACACATCCTGGAATCAGCAGCTGAGCACCAGTCATGTGAGCAAAGAACTAAGCTCGGCACACCTGCCTGCTCTTCTGGACGAGGTGGGCATACAGGTGTCAGAGAGGACACTTGCTCCTGGGCGCTGCCCTCCTTCCCCTGACCTTGGCAGGTTTATCCGATAACTGCTTCCCACAGGTGACTCCCAGGTGCCCCTTGAGACGATTGCACATGAAACAGATGATGATTCTCTGGAATAGGAGTGTGTGTCCAGAAGATACCTGCGAGATGTCTCCAGATTTAAAACATGGGAATCCTGGTTCACTTTCTATCCTCAAGTATTGTGAGCCCTGTGAAACCAGGCTGGGTAGGCCACGTCAGGCCTCCCAAGTCCTACCCAACACAGGCGCCAGGACATGGGGGCGGAGCCACATCCTTGAACAGATGGCCAGGGTCAAAGGCGATTTTGTGTTTGCTTTTGAATAAGGGTAGGACCATCTGTCTTCTGAATGCTCTGGCCTTTGAAGGATGAGGAAAGTTAGCCTCAGGCTAGGCCACACTGCTGCCGTCATAGGCTCACAGGGCCTGCAGGACTGGGGCTGAAAGGGAAACATCTGGGAGGGGTTATGTGAGGGCCAGCTGCACGCTGGGCCAGAGTTTCTCAAGTTGAAGCAGATCTGGGTGGGGTGCCCAGATCTTGTTTTGTCCAGTTTTGACTTTAAAAAGTTTTCAAAGTCGCGCGGGGGCGCCCCCCCCAGCAGAAAAACAAACAAAACCCAATGCTGGAAAACTGCATCGTGCCTTGACCCTCTTCCCAGCTTTCTACCTCTGCTTCTCCATTTAGCACAATAAAACAGCCTTGAGGGTGGAGGACTTAGCACATATTTCCTTGGGAAAATACTAATCTAGCGTGTCTGTCCTGGCTGAAAGACAGCCCTGCCTGTTCTTCTCTGACACGTGATGGGGACAGTACCACAGAGCTGTAGTTGCAGGGGGATGAAGGTGATAGGGCTCCAGATGACCTGTCAGAATCCACTGTGGCTGGCTGTACCTGGCTAGAGAGAAGGGTGGACAAGAGAATAGGAATGCTTTACACATCCAGGGTCAGCATAGGAAACAGATGAACCAGAATTGCTCTTCGTTTCTGTTCGTGAGTGGCTTTGTGCAGGGAGGTCCAGACTGCCCAGAGGGCCCCATGCATAGGCTGTGTTCTGAGAGCTGCACCACAAAAGATTAAAAAAAAAAAAAAAGAATCCAGAAAATGGAGCTGGGATGTAGCATACTTGCTTAGTATGTAGAAGGCCCTGGATTTAAGCCCAGTACTATGATGGACAATGGGTTGGACTCGGGGCAGGAGACTTAGAGGAATAATGGGAAGAAAAGAGGAAGGAACCTGGAGAAGGGAAAAGGGTGTCCAGTCACTAGCCTCTTGAATGACTGCTCCAGTGGCTAGGCCCAGGGCACACTGGGTAATATTTTGGAGGCCAACCTCAAGCCTGTAGGAATAGCATATACTGAGAGACAGCAGGCTAGATACTAGATGACCTTTTCGAATCTGGTCTCGGTCTCGGTCTCTCTGTCTCTCTCTGGGTTTTGTAGTGGTAATGCCAGTACTGGTTCCTCAAGACCTGGTTGCCCCAGAGAGTCCACACATAGACCCAAGTAAAGCTATGTGACCTTGCCCCCAAGTTATTTCTGAGCGGTGAATTAAGATGCTGACAGCCAACAGCTGGGCAGATGAGGGGAGAGAGACCATGAACACATGGCCAGGAGGAACAGCAAGTCTCTGGGGTATGCTTCTGGGGAGATAGCCAGGGCAACACATAGAAAAGTAGATTAGGGGTAACTGTCTAAGCCAAATAAAATAACCATAGTCTGAGTCTCGTTTATTTGTAAGCTAGTCGAGGATAAAGTTAAATTGGTTATACTACAGGGTTTTGTTTTGTTTTGTTTTTGTTTTTGCTTTGTTTTGAGACATGGTTTCTCTGTGTAGCCCTGGCTGTCCTAGAACGCTTTCTGTAGACCAGGCTGAACTCGATCTCAGATCTGCCTCCCAAGTTCTGGGAATGCCTCTCCATGCAAATGAGGTATCCTAAGCCATAGCCAATGATATGCACCTACCCTAGAAATCTACACCCCCTTCCCTGATACTGTGTAGTCCTTGATTCACCCTGATTAAAGTCGAACTGCTTCTCTGAAGCTGATTCCAGTAGTCATTTCTGTCATACTCAAGGGCCTTCCAAACCCTGTTCTTCAACTCTGTTCCCTTTGTCCTCGTGGGCTGGTGACCAACAGCCCTCCGGAGAAGGAAGGATCATAGGGGCTGGTTTACAATTCAGAAGGAAAACATTTAATTGAGGGCTTGGATATAGTTCATAGGTTTAGTCCATTATTGTCATTGCAGGTGACATGGTGGCATGCAGGCAGACGTGGTGCTAGAGACCGTGTTGAGAGTTCTACATCGGGATCCAAAGGCAGCAGGAAGAGAGGTTAGCACTGGCCCTGGCCTGAGCATCTGAAATCTCAAAGCCCATTCACAGTGACACACTTACTGCAGCAAGGCCACACCAAGTAATAGTGCCATACCCTATGGTCCTACAGAGGCCATTATCACTCAAATCACTACATTCTACTCCCTGGCCCCCATAAGCTTGTAACCATATCATAGCCCAACTTCAAAAGTCCCCAACCTCTAAAAGTCTTTAGAGACTCATTAATCTCTTAACTGTAATACCCATAAAATAGAAATAAAAAAGCAGATCATGAGCTGAAGAATTGGTTCAGTGGTTAACAGCACTTGCCCTTCTTGGGAAGGACCCAGGTTCGATTCCCAGCACCCACATGGGAGGCTCACCACTTTCTCAGGCAACAGGCATGCGTATGGTGCACAAACATACGTGTAGGCAAAGCACTCATATGAATGAAATAAATCTAAATGTTTTAAAATAAAAATATATAAAATTTAAAAAGCAGATCACATACTTCTAACATACAATGAACATATAGAATAAACATTACTATTCCAAAAGGGAGGAAAGGAACAGGGACACACTTCCTCCAACAAAGCCATACCTCATAATAGTGTCACTCCCTATGGGCCTATGGGAGCTATTTTCATTCAAACCACCAGAGGGGCTACATAAACAGTGATGTATGCTGACATTTAACAGAATACCATTTTTACACAAATACACAGGGCAGTGAGCTGTTCACAACATTGATTTTTTTAAAAATTATTTGGAGTTCTTCCTTCAGTTCCGAGCACCTATCCCAGGCAGCTCACAACTGTCTGTAACTCCAGCTCTAGGGGATCCAATGCCCTCATCTGACCTCCAAGGGCACATGTACAAACACTCATACATCTAATACGTATATTAAAATAAGAATAAATTGATGAACATTTTTATATGTACATGGGCATTATTCATGGTGTGTGTGGAAGTCAGAAGACCGCCCACAGAAGTCAGTCCTCTCCTCCTTCTCAGCTCTGGGAGTCATACTCAGGTTATATTAGACATGGAGCCAACGATCTTCACCTGATGAGTCTTGCTGTTGCTGTTGCTGAAGGATTGTAATTTTAAAGCATTCTTTTGTTAAGACAGTGTCTCTGTAGCTCAGGCTAGCCTCAAACTGGTGGCAAGCCTCCTGCCTCAGCACCCAGAGCACTTGGATTACAGGCATGAGCCACTACTCCTGGCTTTGAAACGTTCTGCGGTTGCCATGCTTGCCACTCTTGGGCACACAGTTAAAGCTGGGTGGCAAATTGTCTTCCCTCAAAACTGCTGCGTCCCTAGCTGTGTAAATCTTTCCATGAGACACAGCCAAGACAGCATACCCTGCTGAGTATTCTAGTTCTAGAAAAGACATTGTAACAGCACAAGTGGAGTTCCTTGTGCTTGAGTGGAACTCTGTGCAATGTGTGCACACCCATCCCTTTCAAAGCCCTGCAAGGGAAACAACCCAGGATGTTGCCTGATACTCACGTCCCCACAAGCTAACTTTTAAGGTTCAGGCTTTACTTGCCAGATCAAGTAGAGAAGAGTCACTCCTCAAGCTCAGGTGAAGCCTGCTTGGAGTTAATTTTAGACAGATAGTTCCCAATGTGCCTCCCGCTCTCAGCTCATCCCTTCCCCAGAGTACGTTCTGATCACAGCGCCCCCGTGTGGCTTACTTCTGGTCTCCAGTCTTGCCACGTGGTTCACTGCCTCCATCTGCATGTCTAGCTTTCTGTCAGCCCCCTTCCCGTCCCTGTCCCCACAGATGCTGAGGATCCAGGATGTACCTCTCTGTCACTCAGCTACAAGTTTTTTCTCCTTTTTCCTCGAGCCCCCACAGACCACCATCCCTGTTCCTCCTCTGGCTCGCCAAGTTAGTTGTCCTTCCTCCCTGCCAGCTCTGGCAGTTAAATGGCTAGCGATGCCCCACGGCAAACTCCAGGCACAATACGGCTCCTCGCCATGCATCCCTGGGACCTATTATGACGATGAGGCACCGTGGGCTTACACAGTTATCGATATGCGCTGGTTCCCTAAGGTTCTCCCACGGTTTGTAAGCCTGGGATAACCTCCCCAGCAAAAGTAGCGCAGGGCCTCCACAGTTGGGCCCATTTTGGGAAACAGGTCTTGTCTTAGGTTCTTGCTATTTCTTACGCTAGTTGTAATGGAGTCAGGCCGAGGTGAGGCGTTGGGAAAGCAAAGGAGTTTTTGTTTGTTTGTTTGTTTGTTTTTAAAGAACTATTAACTTCCCCCTGCATTTTCTACCCACCCAGTTTTCCTGGAAGCAAGACTCCTTGTTAAGTTATGCAATCACCGGTCCCCAGATTATCCCACTGAGGTTCCAGCTGTGAGTATGAACCCTCTCCCGCTTACAAAAATGATGGACGGTTCTCTTTCCATTAGTCAAGGGGATCTGCAGATGTTCTGCTTCCAGCTGGTCACTGGCTGACCATCTAAGTTCCTTCTCCTGGGCCTGGACAACACGCCCCTCCCCAGCCAGATGGATCAAGACTGGTTCAGAGGTCAGAGAAAAGCCGAATGACATGTTACTGCATTTTTTTTGGCCTTGAACTCCTGAACTTCTTGCCCGATTCTCAAGTGCTGTGATTACAGATGTGTAAAATACCCTGTTTATTACAGATGTGCACAATACCCTATTTATTACATGCTAAGGATCAAACCCAGGGCTTTTGTTTGCTTGTTTGTTTGTTTTTTTTGTTTTTTGAAACAGGGTCTCTCTGTGTAGTCCCGGCTGTCCTGGAACTCACTCTGTAGAGTAGGCTGGGCTTGAACTCAAAGATCCACCTGACTCTTCTTCCTGAGTGTTGGGATTAAAGGTGGGAGCTACCATACTCAGCTCAAAACCAGGGCTTCTTGCATGCTAGGCAAGCACTCTACCAACTGAGCTATAACCCATCCCTGCATTTTTTTTAAAAGGTCGTATCCACAGGAAATTTTAACTACTCTACAAAGGACCTCATCTCCAGAAGCCATTTTTGAATAAGTGGTCCGTCCAGGCAACCTTGCTGCCTACATGGTGAAAACATGGTCATACGTTGTAGCATCCCCACGGGTCTTTTCCAGAATTTTATGAGGAATTTAATTGTGTGTTCATCCCCTCCAGCCTGATGCTGATGTTAGTGTGACAGCTCCCACTCTGCAGAATCTCCAAACACCGGTGGGTTCAAACCATAGGCAGATCCTTCAGGCTGGCTGCCCCCACTGACGTGTCCCCAGCATTCTTTAAGTATGCTTGATTTCTGACAGTGAGACATATTTGGGTTCATTTCCTGCACCAGCCTTGGACCCAGCATCTCTTTGCCATGCTCTGAATCCTTGAGTAGAATGTAGCATTCTGTTCTTACATGCCAGGAGGACTCAAGGCTTTGGAGGGCTTGTAGCAGTAAAGCCCTGCCAAGGACAGCCGGGAGTCAGATGTTTCTGCATTCTTATGTCGACTACACATATAGATTCCTCTGAATATGTTCACATTCACAGGGGCCTACCAACAACCCTGCTTTTAACCCTACACTATGATACCTACAGGGGGTCATTCCGGTTTCCTCTTTCTCCATGTTCATGCCTTCTCTGAAATGAAACCTACTTCCCACTGTTTTACAAGGGTCTGCTTATGCCATCAGTGTTCCTGTGGTCTCTGCCACCACTCCCCTGCTTGCAGGGTTCCTCCTCCCTGTGCTTGGAATCCAGCACTATTGCAGGGCCTCTGCCTTCCTGGCTATGCCTCCCTCTGTCCTGCAGAGCCTCGATCCCCCTCACTGCACATCCAGGAGATATTATCCCAGCTCCCTCACTGACACCTCTGCTCTAAGGCCTTTTGGGTCCCTTCTCTGCTCTGGTCCCCTCTTTTGCTCTGTCTCTTTTATGGACTTGGGAAAGATTTTTAAGGGGAAAAAATGTGAGGAAGGACCCCCCAGTTCCCTCAACAAAATGGGAAAGAACAATTCTGTGGATGCAGAGACTCATTAAGCCAGTGCCAGGGCCAACCTGGCTCCTGCCAGAGATAATCGCTGGATGGATTGGACAATGACAGCTATTGGCTATCTTTCAGAATCCTTTGAAATGTTGACTTTCCGGGAGCCTGGCCAGGCTGCTGGGTGTTTGTCCACAGCAGTGTAGCTATGGCGCCCAAGTCTTTCTCCTTTGGCAGGCTTGCTTCACTTTTTTTTCTCTTTCTTTTTTTGCATGTCTTCAGCCAAGTTTTTGGGAGGGTTTCCCAGACAGAGGTTCTTGTGTCCACAGCCTTAAGACGTGCAGCTCGGGGTGCAGTGGTCACTGCTTTCTGATCCAGGCAACGCAGGCGGCAGCAGCAGTATGGAATTCTGGGGGACCTACCTGATCTTCTGTGTCTTTTCCTTCCTGTCCCAGGTCACTGCAGAGTCACCCACTCCCAAGACCAAGAAGGCTGCAAATGCCAAGAAAGGTGAGCAGGGGGGGGGGGGCTCCAAGTGCCCTAGGGGCAGCTTTTCCTTTATCATTCAGGGAGCCGCCACCCTTCCCCACACTGGGGACAGCTGCTCTCCTAGTTACCTCGTGACCCTCCCTTCATATCTGATCCTGATGAATCCTCCTGGGACCTTTGATGAAAGGCCCTCTGGTACTTGGGGAGTTCTCACAGGAAGGATGGTTGTCAGAGCTTCCAGAGTGCCTGACTCTTAGAATGGAGAATAACCTTACTAGGTTTTCTAAACTGGCATCTGCTCCCCCTCTGGCACCCGATATGTTAGAGAAATCAAACCTCCAGCTTGGAGATGGCCAGTTCCCAACAGGGAGCACCAGCCTGGGTTTCCTCAACTGTGAGCCCAGGAGGGTGGAATTTGCTCAGAGACTTGTAGTCAACATTTAATAATATATATGAAGTCCTCCATGGACAAACTTTTGCTTGGCACCGAGAGGGGAAATGGGGAGAGATGGACTCTTACTTCCGTGAGGCGTCAGCCTTGTCACCTCAAGTTGAGCTCCCGCATCTCTGTTCTCCTCCAAAAGGTTGAGGGTTCGAGACCTACCTCTGTAGTCCTGTCACCAGTGAGGTCATCCTGGGATGCGTGGAGATGAAAGAGCAGAATGTTCTGGTAATGACTAAAGCTGTCACCCCTTCAGGACTTGGAGGATGGCAGGTAGAATCAGAGAGATGGAGCCCTAGAGCCCAGCCAAAGAAGGAGGAGGGTATGAAGAAATCTCCAGGCTTTCTTAACCTCCACAGTAAAGTGCACAAATCAGTATCTTAGAGCACAAGGCTACAGCAAAGAACAGGCAGAATTCAGTAGTAGGACACTTGTTTAGTGTCTGCAAGAAGCTGGGTTTGATCCCCAGTATCACACAAAATCCAGAATGAAGGTACACATTTTAACCACAAGGCTCCAGAAGTGGAGGCAGGAGAATTATAATTTAAGGTTAGCCTCAACTGTATAGCAAATTTGAGGCCAGCCAAGGCTACAGAACTCAGCTCAAAAAAAAAAAAAAGGAACAAAACAAAACCCCAGGGTTAGTTAAGCGCTTCCTGCTGGGCTCTAGTGTGCCTGCTGACTAGACTGTGTGACTTCCTGCTTCTGTCTTCAGAACCTCAAACAAACAAAAACAAACAAGATAAAGCTGGGTGTGGTGGTGCATGCCTTTAGTCTCAGGATTCTGGAGACAGGCAGGTGGCTCTCTGTGAGTTTGAGGCTAGCCTAGTCTACATAGTGGGTTCCAGGCCAGGCAAGGCTATACAGGGAGACCCTGTCTTAAAAATATGCAAACCCAAAATACTGAAGACTGAGTTTACAATGTGAATGGAATTCAAAACAGAATGGGTACTGTATTGACACCCCTTTGACAAAGGGATTTATCATAGCCATACGTGCATGGTGGTGAATCCTGCTAGCCTTAGTAACTAACATATGTCAGTAATTATTTAGAAGATTTGAATGGAATTTAAAAAAATTTGAATGGGCTGACTAAAAGTAAATGTCTGCTGTGTCTGTGGAGAACTATTCCAGAGAGATCCCAAGTATGACAGAGATGACTTCTGCGGGGAACAGTCTGGATTGAGAAGGAGATTTTGGGGTGGTCGTAAGTCAGGTGAATATAATTGTCTACAAAATGCTCACTTTAAAATAGGAAGACTGGGGCTGGTGAAATGGCTCAGTGGTTAAGAGCACTGACTGCTCTCCTAGAGGTCATGAGTTCAAATCCCAGCAACCACATAGTGGCTCACAACCATCTGCAATGAGATCTGATGCCCTCATATGGGTGTCTGAAGACAGCTACAGTGTACTTACATATAATAAATTAAAAAAAAATGAAGTGGAAACAAAATAAAATAAAATAGGAAGACTGAGTACCCTGTATGAGTCATTGTCAACATTAACACCAGGGCGTCGCTGTGTCAGGGACACACGCACATCCAATTTCCGAACAAATGATTTCTGAGTTTGGAAAACGGTTGCCAGTTTCTCAAGTTGTCATCAGTCTTGTAGATCATGTCATGTGGGAAGGGAGAGGATCAGAGCAGGGGTCAGTCTTCAGTAATGGCCACGCTCAAGCGCTGGTCAGGATGGCTCCCATGGGACCCGAGCTAATGTTATCTCAGTGACGCACAGCATCTACATTACCCTGGGCTGGTGCTACTCGTGAACGCTCACAGAGCTTGTGTGAACCCAGGGATTGGAGCAGAGGCTCAGAGTGACCTGGTTGCTGGCTCCAACCCTATCTACTTTGCCCTTGTCCTCTGGGTGTTCCTTTCCCCACACTTGATGATGACTGGTTTTTGTACATTGCAAGCCTGTGTCTTGGCCACAATTCCTTGGCAAGGCTTCTAGTGGGTGGACAAAGACTCTGACCTCATCTACGTGGATTTCACATGAAATGGCCCTTGGAGGTGACTCCCTATCCTTTGCCTCAAGCCAAACAGACCTTTCCTGGGAACCCCTGGGACTTCAGAAAGGCGTTCATCCACAGCTTTCGGCTCACACACGTACACACACTCACATACACATTGTCCCTTACCCACACCTGCTGATGCACCGGCAGCCCCTATCAGAGATGCCATGTCCCATGAAGCAGACGGGAATCGTGTGGTTCTGTGGCTACTTGGATCAGAGCTTTGGGCTAGTTGCTCTACCATCCTACGCAGGTCATTTAAATCTGGCCTCAGTTTCCTTGTGGAGTGGTGGAGATTGAAGATGGTACTTGCCCATGGCATAGGGCTGGTTGTGAGCATGGCCAAGGTGGTGCTCAACAAGCCCCAGTCCTTCTTTCGTGGCTGCTCTGTGGGAAGTGGCTTCCCTGCTCTCCCCCAGCTGCAGCTGAGGGGGCACATGCCCTGTGCTGTGTCATTTCTCCTGGGCTTCCACAGAGTCATTTCAGAGCGCTGTTATCACCTCACTGTATGTAAGAGAAGGTGCAGCCATGTTGGTGAACATGTGTCTCCACCCTGTTACCCTTAACTCAGTCTAGGGCTTGCTATCTCAGTTTCTCCTTCATACCCAGCGCTGTGTGCCCCTCTAACCCCCAGTCCTAGGGGTATTGACCTCTGTGATTTCTTAGCTCATAGTCCTATTGGAGCTGATAAAATGGCTGTTTCCTCAAGTCCTGCTAATCCCAGCCCCACCATGACAAATACAGGATAGAGAAACCCAAGAAGAACCAGGAGCAGGCCAAAAGATCCTACTGGAGGGTCAGCTCCTTAGACAGAGATCTAGGCTGGGAGAAGGAATTTCCTCTTGCCTGTTTGGGGCTGGCAGGTGGGGAGGGGAGCACCTGCCTACCTCAGATTTTCATTGCCTCTTGCCTCTGTCCTAGATTTGGTGAGCCCAAAGATGTTTGAGGAACTCAAGAACAGGGTGGATGTCCTGGCGCAGGAGGTGGCCCTGCTGAAGGAGAAGCAGGCCTTACAGACCGGTGAGTGCAGCAGAGTCGTTAGGAGGGACACATTTAAGAAAGGGCCAGTCTGGTAACGGGCAGCATAGAGGAAGAAGGCTGTTTCCACCTAGTCAGGCATAGTTGGGTCTGGTCACAGCTAGAGGGTATGGAGGTGGGGTCTCTAGAGGCCAGAAGGCACTCCAACAGGAACCTAACACTGTCCAGTGGGAATGAGAGTTCTGGGGCAGGGCCAGGCATCATACTGCAGCCCAGGCCAGTCACAGGGGAACTGAACTTAGTCATCTCACAGCCCTGAGGCACACTGCTGCATACCCTCTCCCTGTCCATCCCTCTGCATCTCTGCAGCCTTACAGATGGTCTCTGAATCACAGCATTTGTCAGTCCCAGTGTAAAGATCTGCCAGCTGATGGCAGCTGGAGAGATGGCTCAGAGGTTGAGAGCACTGACTGCTCTTCCAGAAGTCCTGAGTTCAATTCCCAGCAACCACATGGTGGCTCACAACTATCTGTAATGGGATCTGATGCCCTCTTCTGGTGTGCCTGAAGACAGCTAGCTACAGTGTACTCATATACAATAGATAAATCTCTGGAAATAAAAAAGAAAGAAAGAAAGAAAGAAAGAAAGAAAGAAAGAAAGAAAGAAAGAGAGAAAGAAAGAGGGAGAGAAAGAGGGAGAGAAAGAAAGAAAGAAAATCTTGGGGCTGGAGAGATAGCTTAGTCTTTAATTAAGAGCACTAGCTGTTTCTGCTGAGAACCTGGGTTCAGTCCCCAGCACCCACATAGTGACACAACCATCTGTAATTCTAGCTCCAGGGGATTTAATGCCTTCTGGCCTGAGGGTAACTCCA
Source organism: Grammomys surdaster (assembly GCF_004785775.1). Lineage (NCBI taxonomy): Eukaryota > Metazoa > Chordata > Mammalia > Rodentia > Muridae > Grammomys > Grammomys surdaster. The sequence goes on along the minus strand of NW_021604620.1, from coordinate 425,258 downwards.
CACAGACATGGCATACACTCACACAGGTATATGCACATACACATAAAAAAAACTTCTAAAAATAAAATATTTTTTTTAAAAAAAGATGGGCTGAGGCAGAGGGATTCTCATGGTCACCCTGCTGTGGAGTAGCAAAGCAGGACCACAGCCTCGTAGCTCGGGCACTCTAGCGGCCAGGACAGCCAGCCTTTATTCTCTTGCTTGGGGTAGCCCAAGCTGACTGGCCATTCATTCTGCCAGGCCAGTCCTCTTTCAAGTTGGTTGTCCCTCTCCATCAGGGTCATCTTGTATGTGTCCCATTCTCTACCCATCCTGTGACCTTGCCTCTGTTCTGTAGTGTGCCATGAGCACACCATGTGTGCTTGGCCCTGGACTACGTATTCGATTCACCTGAGTGTGTTGTGGTTGTGCTCCAGAGTCTGTGACTAAACACTTCTGTGAGGCCTAGCTGTCAAATCCCTCAGGAACATGGGAATGTTTCTCTTGAATATTCACTGGGTGGAATGGCTGGGTGCAAAGGGTAGGGGCCAATGTGGAGCTCTGACATATGTGACCCTGCAGCAAAACCCCCAAACCCCATCTGCCTGATGCTTAAGTTAGAAATCAAGTTAAACAAACTGCTACATCAAGCTCACCATGGGTACCTTCCTCTTAACCTGGGAGGCCGGTGTTTCACTGAGCACTCTAGTTCAGAGTGGCTTTTGAAATGGCCATTCCTTAGTGTCGTTTTTTGCTACAAATGGTCCTGCAGTCTCCGCTCGTTCTCCCAGCTCCACCCACACAGCCAGGGACCTGGTCTGGGCAGAGGTCCCTTGTGTTGATCCCCTGTGGAGAAGCTTGCTGGCACTCCGGCAGGAGTGGTAGGTCCTTAGTACCTAGGGTGTGGTCTCTAGTTCAAGTAGGTAAATGCCTGGCAGTGTGAGCTAGTGGCTTGATCCCTAGGGAGGGGCCTGCTGACAGAGCTCATTAGAGGAGGCTCTGTTTGGTTGGGAAAGCTACCTTTCAGATGAGGTGGGCTGAGGTCCCGTGCCTGGTGCCAACCCCTGTAGCCCAGGAAATTATCCTGTCCCCGGCAGAGACCGGGTGACTTTTTCACTCCCTTTATCTCTGGAAGTCAGTGACCCTGGTTAAGTGGCGCTTTGCAGCAGAGGGGTGTCCATTCCAGGGACAGGGCACCATGTCCTCTCGTACAGGGCTCTTCAGTGTCTGCCACAACAGGGTACTGAAGCGGGAGGAAGCAGGCTTGAGGAGGTGGATGAGATGGGACGAAGGGTGGGAGTCAGTTACAACATCCAAACCTTCTGTGACGGTCATCTCTTCCTTCAGTGTGCCTGAAGGGTACCAAGGTGAACTTGAAGTGCCTCCTGGCCTTCACCCAGCCGAAGACCTTCCATGAGGCGAGCGAGGACTGCATCTCGCAAGGGGGCACGCTGGGCACGCCGCAGTCGGAGCTAGAGAACGAGGCGCTGTTCGAGTACGCGCGCCAGAGCGTGGGCAGCGAGGCGGAGATCTGGCTGGGCCTCAACGATATGGCTGCAGAAGGCACCTGGGTGGATATGACCGGCGGCCGCCTGGCCTTCAAGAACTGGGAGACGGAGATCACGACGCAACCCGACGGCGGCAAAGCCGAGAACTGCGCCGCCCTGTCCGGCGCAGCCAACGGCAAGTGGTTCGACAAGCGATGCCGTGATCAGTTGCCCTACATCTGCCAGTTTGCCATTGTGTAGCCCAGTCTCTTCTAGCCCAGCCCTGAGCGGAGGGGCTGGGCCTGGGCCAGGGAGGGGTGTGAACCGCAAAGCGCAGAAGGCTGTTGATGGGTGGGGCTTGTGGGCTTGCTATGCGGGCGGGGTGTTGGCGGGCTGAGCCGAACATCTGTGAGTGGGGCGGGTGTGGTGGTTCTCAGGGAGAGACAAGTTGTTGCAGGGCCCAGAAGGGTGGGGAGACCTTTCTGTCCCTCTCTCTGCTTGGTTTTTGCAAATAAAGTTGGTGCAGAATTCCTAAAGTTGGCTGGTTGGTAGGTCAGGGCGGAAAGAAGATTCTAGGAGTCTGGCCCCAAACCCAGGAAAACCTTAGTCACATTTCCGGTCTGCTTAGTGTAGAGAGTACTTCCCTCTGTTGGGATACAACACATACTCTAATTCTGGCAGGCGTGTTTGGGATCTGGGGTGGGGCTATCCCTTCTCTTGTTGGGGATTCATCTGGGGGAAACACAGGCATTCAGGAGGCTGCTGTGGGGTAAAGGATGAGTAGGGTATCAAGGCTTCCCAGGGAGATTCCTATCTGCCTCTATTATCCCAGGAGGCTGGTCCAGGAGCCAAATATAACAGATGCCAGCACTGCCGGGCTAGTGTGTTCCTTTCCCTTCCACTCAGCCAGCCTGCCAGGGGTTCCACATTGCTTCTTATCAGCACGGATGGTCATCGAGCCTGCCCTACTGCAGGAACTTATATGTATTCTGGTTTAGTTTTTTTTTTCCCCACCCAGGACAGTATGTGTTACTATAACAGGGCTGATTCCACAGACCTAGGCCTTCCCACCACCATGAATACTGGTCTCACAGGACAAGAACTCTCCAAAAATGAAACACAGTAGCCTCATGCCTCTCCTTCCTCAAATGGCTTCTAGTGTGCCCTGGCCCGCTCTGGTGCTTTCTCTATCAGTATTACACTGGTGATGGTGTGGTTGACTGGGACGGGAGAGAGCTTGTAAGGGAGCTGTGTATGTCACCATCAGACTGCCTAGCATTGGGACATAATTGTTCAAGTCGTGGACAGGGTGATGAGCCACAGCTGTTAGTGTGGGAACATTAAGAGTGAGGTCTGTGCTCAGGATGGCCAGCCAGCTAAGAGCTCTGATTCCAAACAGATTTCCTTAATTACCATTACGGTGTGGGTCCTGGTAGAAAGGCAGTCTGGGCAGGCGATAAACATTGCCTTCTGTCGGAAGAGGGCAGTGTGGGAAAGAGAATGATTTCCCGGTCATCAGCCTGGAGGGTTTCAGGGTTAGGACACCTGTGCACTCCAAACTCAGGCCACCTGTCCTCACAGCCGTGTTTGTTTTTTAAGAAAGAAACATTGTGTTGTCCAGGTTGACTCTGGGTTTGAGCTCCAGGTTTCATTCATGAAGTCCTCCCTTCTCAAAGGCCAATTCCGGATCTCCCAGTAGTGTTTTACTCTAGAGAGTAAAACAGCTGTGGGATGGTGTCAGAGGGGTTAGGTTAATAAAAGACCCACTAAGAATCATTTTGCTAATTTGCTACTTTTCTTTTTCTTTTTTTTCTTTTCTTTTTTTTTTTTTGAGACAAGGTTTCTCTGTGTAGCCCCAGCTGTCCTGGAACTCACTCTGTAGATCAGGCTGGCCTCGAACTCAGAAATCCAACTGCCTCTGCCTCCCAAGAGCTGGGATTAAAGGCGTGCACCACCACAGCCTGGCAGTTTACTACTTTTCAATCCTTTGTAAAGAGCCTAAGTTGTCAGCTGATCACTATCCAAGATACTTTCCAATGATGAAACTCTTTTGACCTGTACCTTAAAGTCCAAGCATGAGGTCTCAACACTGTCACATAACTCTTTCCAGTTCTACCGATTTAGTCATCCCAACAGTTTCATTTTACAAGTTCATTTTAAAAAAATTTTTTATTTTTTAATTTTAGTGAGTGCCCATGGAGACCAGAGGCATCAGATCTCCCTGGAGCAGGCTAGGTAATTCTGAGCCACCTGATTTGGGTGCTGGGAATTGAACTACAAGAGCAGTGTGTGCTCTTCATCACTGAGCCATCTCTCCAATCCCGTCTCCCACTTTAAAACTCTAAATGTGAACACTAGAAACAATATCGGTGCTAAATTTCACTTCATTCTAGCTAATTAAAACAAAACCACTTATCTGAGCCAGTAAGATGTCTTATGAGGTAAGAGTGATTTCCACACAAGCCTGAGGACCTGAGTCTGGTGCACGTGTCTCATGGGAGAAGGAGAAAGCCAATTCCCTGTGGTGTCCTCTGGCCCCAACACATGTTCTCATGATTCCCCTACACTCATACGGGAGGAAAAATCATCTAAGTCAAATGTTGGGGCTTATGCCTGTGATCCCAGTAATTTGAGGCTGAGGCAGGAGTGCTGGGCACTCAAGGTTAGCTTCTGCGGAGATGTAAACCCTATCTCAAAAAACAAAACAAAAGGAAACAAAAACGAACTGCTAGGCATGGTAGCACACACCTTCAATCCCAGCACTTGTGCAGCAGAGTCAGACAGTAGTCCTCTTTGCGTTCCAGTTCAGTCAGGGCTGCAGAGGGAGACTGTCTCAACAAATAAACAAATACAACAATCAAAACAAAACCTCGAAAATCTTAACAAGGATCTCCATCTCCTTTATTTGGCTGGGAATCAAGTATCACACTTGCTGGAGAGGTAGTCAGTGGTCTAATGACTGCTTAGCATGCCTAAGACATACACACATGCAAAACATACACACAGAATAAACAAACAAACAAACTTAAAAGGGGTGACAGCACTTGGTGTGGGTGGGTTTGTGATTGGAAGTACAGAATCGTGTAAAAATAAAATTCCATTCGGAGTTTTAGGGTTATTTCCGAGGCCTGATGCCAGTTTCTTCCTTCCTTGCTTTTCATGAGCCAGTGACCCATGAGCATGGTTTGTTTACCAAGTTGGATAAACCTACTCTCAGAACAACTCCCTCCTTCTCCACCAAGGGGCGCTGTTGTTTCATGCACTGTGAATACAGCAGAGCTGATACACTTTCTCTCTCTCTCTCTCTCTCTCTCTCTCTCTCTCTCTCTCTCTCTCTTTATTTATTTTTGTTTTTTTCGAGACAGGGTTTCTCTATGTAGCCCTGGCTGTCCTGGAACTCACTCTGTAGACCAGGCCAGCCTCGAACTCAGAAATTCGCCTGTCTCTGCCTCCCAAGTGCTGGGATTAAAGGCATGTGCCACCACCACCCAGCTGATACAATCTTTAAATTGCCACAGGGGAGGTTAAGTTAAGGTCTCTCAGCTGGCTGAAGATGAGCTCTGAGAGCTTCTGTCCCCTGTAGAAAGCAGCTGGGTGCAAAGTACTCCTCCGAACAGTTCACTAGCCTAGACCTGGGGCCTAAGATGGCCCAGCACCTGTCTTGACCACTGTACCCCACCCAGCCAGCTCTTGTGGTGGAATTCTCATGTTCAGAGACCATGGGACAAGGTTGGTCTTGGACCTGAGAGTTGCTCTTTTATTTTTGTGTTAAGAGTAGAGCTAAGCTGGGCAGGAGAGATGGCTTAGTGTTTAAGACCACTGGCTGCTCTTCCAGAGGTCCTGAGTTCAATTCCCAGCACTCACATGGCTACTCACAACTACTGGTAACTGTAGATCCATGGAATCCGATGCCCTCTTCTGGTGTGCAGAGGTACAGGCAGACAATGCTCACCACACACATAAACAATCGTAAAAAAGAAGAAAAAAACCAGCTAAGCGGCATAGTAGGAAAGTTTGTGGATGAGGACAGGCAAGTTTAAATACCAGGTCAATAACAAGGGAAATTTGGGTTTGCTCTAATTGTTAGAGTTTTCTTAACTGGGTAAACCATAAACCAGACTTTCAGTTCCTCTACAGCAGTAGCCCCGGGTTAGGAAGGAATCCTTGGCTTAGAGTCCAACTCTGTAGCTTTCTAGTCCTGTGGCCTTGGAGGAGACACAGACACAAACCTGTGGTTTCTTCTGCACCATTTGCAATAGAACACTGGGCTGCTAGAATCTAGCTCAAAGGCAGAGCCAGCCAAAATGAAGATGTAGTGTTTTGACCTCTACATAAGCAAGGAGTGGCCAGGGGAGGTGGGGTGGGGAGGGGGCCGCAGAAGGACCTGGTTGTGGTTATGGAGTGGCTCTGCAGATGTGTCTGAGTGAAGGACACAGCCACCACAGAAGCCACCACAGAATATACCATCTAGAGTGCAGAGATGAGGAGGAAATGTTCCTGCCTCCACCCTCATGTGCTTCCCACAGGCGACCTAACCCCTGATGTCATAGGAGATCCAGCCAAAGTTGTCTCACTGCCTGGGCAGAGCCTTTTGCATATCAGATACCATCTGAGAACAAAGTGGACAGAGTTGGAATCCAGGCTTCAACTGATCCGTGTAGAGGTCTGCCATCCACGGTGTTCCACAGTTCCCTGACAGCTGATGCTTACATGGACTGGGAGACACAGAACACAAGAGTTAGAGGTGTCCTCAAAGTGTTTTATAGTTCAAACGTCAATCATACTTTTTAAATGTCTCCAGGTCATACTTTCTAGGTGGAATATCTCTGGGATGTTAATACTCAAACTTCTAGAATGTTCTCTCAATGTTTCTATCCAGTATTTATGAGTATTCTTTTTTTTTTTTTTTTTCTGAGACAGGGGTTTTTCTGTGTATCCCTGGCTGTCCTGGAACTCACTCTGTAGACCAGGCTGGCCTCGAACTCAGAAATCCTCCTGCCTCTGCCTCCCAAGTGCTGGGATTAAAGGTGTGCGCCACCACCGCCTGGCCTATTTATGAGTATTTATGAGTATTTCTACTGACAATTGACAAAGCTCAGAAGATTCTGAGTAAAGAAAATTCAAATTTCAAACTCCACTGACTGGATGGTAGGACAGGCATGAGCATTTCTGCCTTGGATGTCCCTGTGTGCAAAGTATTTTGTTTGGCATTGAGGCTTAAAGTACAAGCCTTTCAACAATTGTTTCTGTAACTTCTTCAAGGTATGTATGTGGTGGGGGTGCTTTTCGTTTAAATCAGAAAGAGGCTTCGAGCACCGAGTGAGACTTCTGGGTTTTTGACAAAACTCTGAATAGAAGTTATTCTTCAGGCAGCCTGACTTCAGCTGATCTACTGGACTGCCTCAGTGAGCTTCTCCGTGTGGGAGCTCGCACTGCAGATTTTTACCCAGCAAGTCTTTGTAGAATATCCCTCACTTTCCTCTATGCCCATTCAAGATGCCTATACCACTAGTTTTCTTGCAAAAGGTCCTAGAAGCCAGGAAGAGCTGCCTAACCTCAGAACTGTTGTTGGCTGAGTAGACACGTAGGTATAGGGCATTCTGTGTGTCAAAGGCTGTCAGCAGTGTTCTTGACTTCTGCCCATCCAAAACATCAGTACCTGCTCCTGTTGGGGCAACTATATTGTCTGAAAGCACGGCCAATGTGGCCTGTGGTCTCAAATCACCCCTGGTGAAGGAAGCCACTGAAGGACCCATGAAGCACTAGCTAAGACTGTGTATGATTAAGATTTCAATTCTGTCTCTTAATATGAGTTGTCAGGAAAGACATTCCCACATTAAAACTCAGGATGTACAATGAAGGCTCTTAAAAACCTCTCAGAGTAAAGGAGACCTCTGAGTTCTGAGTTTGAGGCCAGCCTGGTCTACAGAGTAAGTTCCAGGACAGCTAAGGTGACACAGAGAAACCCTATCTTGAAAAACAAACAAACAAACAAACAAACAAACAACAACGACAATAAAAATCTCTTACTGAGTCAGACATGGTGGCACATACCTTTAATCCCAGAACTAGGAAGGCAGATTGCAGATCTCTGAATTGGAGGCCAGTCTGGACTGTAAGTTCCAGGACAGCCAGGGCTACACAGAGAAAACCTGTCTTGTAAAGCCAAACAAAACAAAACCAAAAAAAGCAAAACAAAACAAAACCTCAGCTTTGATCCAGGAGCAGTCACTCTGAAATTCCAACCCTTGGGAAGCAGATATAGGAAGACAGCAAATTTAATTCTTCCCTGGCTGACATAAAGAGACTTATCTCAAAAATAAATAAACATAAAACAGCCCCACTCCCATGGACTCTTTTGTTTCTCATGATACAGGCTCCCCTCTCTCTTCAGAGCCACTTCCTCTCAGAAATGTCCCTCACATATGACCCCATGTTAGCATCTGCCTCTAGCAGGTCCTGAATAGATTAAGAAACCTATACCTCTTCCCCTAGAGGTGTTTCAGTGTGTGGCTGCTGTGTCACATGTGCGTCAGTAGGTGGCAGAGAGGAGAGAGGCTATGGCTATGCTCAGTGTTCTGACCTATGAACATATGAATGATTCAAAGCCCAATATTCCCTAAAGAAAACAAGCCTGAGACAACCTCTGCCTGTACCATAATGCAGAAGTGGGACAAAGCACTCCTGAAGCCACTCCTGAGATGATCCCAGACACTCAGAGACCCCAGGCACCACTAAGAAGAGCAAGTGAGTGGTGGAGAAATGGAAGAGAAAGAGAAACAGAAGGACATGGCACAGTGGGGAGAGACAGAACTGGAGACTTGAGGGTCGTGAGGAACAGCCTGTTGTGAATATTCAGCAATGCCACCAGGGACCATGGTGGGGTCCTGGCTTGTGCTGCCACTGGGGTCCAGGTTTGTGGCCCTGCAGCAGCAGGGATCTGTTACAGGCAGAGGTCTCTGGTCTGAGGTGCCTGGAAACATGTTGATGTCTGAGAGCTGTATAGAACTGGCCCCGCCCCTCACCTGGGTATCGAGAGAGAGCCGGCCCTGGGGTCATGAGATCAGGAGAGCTTATTCTGCCCCTAGCTAGCTGCTGTACTCCGAATTTCTGGAGCTTCGAGTGAGCCAGCCCGAGAATAAGAGTGTAGGAGACCTGAGCCCGACACTCATGTTCTGTGAGGTGGCGTGGATGAGGAAAAGATACCCTCCTCTCCCCTCTCGCCCTTCACTATCTTTGATGGGAGATGTGGTCCTGGGTCGGGAGAGCAGGAGAGCTGTCCCTGCCCCTCACCTGCTACAGCACTTGGGACAGCTGGCCCTGTACCTTGTCTGCTATGTGGTGACATGGGCGTGGGAGAGATGACCAACCTCCTCACCTCTTGCCACCTATGGCAGGAAGGAGAGCTGGCCCCAAGGAGAATTGGCCCTGCCCCTCACCTGCTGCAGCACTTGGGAGAGCAGGCCCCTGCACTTTGCCTGGACAACACAGTCAAGCTGACCCTGGATGTGTGGGCTGCAGGTGAACCAACCTGGAGAGAGTGAGAGTTTAGGCATCAGAGAGTGGCACAACTTGGAAGGATTAGGAGGCGTGGCCTTGCTGAGGTAGGCGTGGCCTTCCTGAGGTAGGTGTGGCCTTGGGGGGTAGGCTTTGAGATTTCAAGAGCCAATGCCAGGCCCAGTGTCTCTCTCTTCCTGTTGTTTGCAGATTAGAGGTAGAACATTTAGCTACTTCTCCAGCACAATGTCTGACTGCATGTCACTATGCCCCCTGCCGTGATGACAATGGACTAAACCTCTGAAACTATAATCAAGCCCCAATTAAATACTTTCTCTCATGAGAGTTGCCATGGTCATGGTGTCTCTTCATAGCAACAGGACACTGACTAAGGAAGGCTGTGATCTGTATTAGCCATGTTGGTCCTGGCTGGTTAGGTATCTGGTTACAATCAGAAAGCGTGAGGCTGGTGTGAGGCTGGTGTGAGCCACTGACCCTGCTGCTTGGTGGTGATGGTGGCTTCCTCTACACCCCAGGTCACTCCAGGGTGTAGTCAGCACATTTCACTCCTGCCAGTCTCAGCAGTAGCTCAGACCTGGAGGCCTCAGTTCTTAGAGCTTTAGAATGAGTAGGCACCTTAGAAACAAGGGTCATGAAACCAAGAGCTGAACTGTTGCCCTTGTTTTGTTCACGCAGCTGAATATAAATAGTTACTACTGAGTTTAAAGCAAATTTTAAAGTTGTCAAAGAAGTGGGAATTCGTTTCCACTTCAGACATCAAAGAGCTGCCAAAGGCATTAATGACATGTGTCTGGCTTCCTGCTTGAGCCCCTGACTGGATTGCTAAGTTGCTAAGATGGTTTTGTCTTAACTTTACTGAGCTGTAAGGTACCCAGATACATGGGCAAACCTTATTGGGGGTGAGTGCTGTGGTCTTGCTGATATTTAGAAACTCACGAGGGAGGAAGCCAGGTAAGGTTGTAAAATGCCTATAATCCCAAGATTTGAGAAGTTAAGGCAAGAGTTTTTAGAGCCAGGCAGTGGTGGCACACGCCTTTAATCCCAGCACTTGGGAGGCAGAGGCAGGCGGATTTCTGAGTTTGAGGCCAGCCTGGTCTACAGAGTGAGTTCCAGGACAGCCAGGGATACACAGAGAAACCCTGTCTCGAAAAACCATAAAAAAAAAAAAAAGACTCAGTTTTAGGAGAGGAGGGGGACAGATTATCTCCCTCCTCTAATGCTTATATAAATGACAAGAAGCTCTTGTTCTAGGGAGGAGCTGTCCAGTCAGTGTTTAGCACTAGTTTCTTCAGGGTCTTCATGGCTGCCATCTTTTTCTCCATCTTAAGGTTCTGACTCATGACCTTTGTACCTGAGTAAACTTGGCTTCCTGGGAGGTGTCGCTCAAAGACAGAATGAGCACCTGACCAGGAAGTAAATTTGTCATTTTGGCTTACAGTTATTCATCCCTTCATCCTGTCAGGCAATGAATTATTTACTGAGTGCTAACTAGGCCCTGGGGGATAAAGCAGTGAGCTTGCTTCAGGCTTCTGGTGGGTTGGAAATTGGAAGAAGCAATAACAAAAAGCCAATCGATAGGTAATGCCTTGCATTATGTAAGTGCTATAAAGCATGGAATGCGAGAGGAGTTGGGGAAATCTCTCTGAGGAATGATAATCAAATAAACCTCTGTGACATCCTGTTCCCTAGGAAACGGGCCTGCATTACTGAAAGCCAAGAACAGTGAGGCAGGGACGGAGAAACTGCAGTGGGAGAGAGAGAAGAAGGCACAGGAAGGCTGGCCTCAGCACCATAGAAAACCCTTGGCCACACCACAAATCCTAGCATTCCAGAAGCTGATGCAAAAAAGGCTGTGAGTTCCAGGCCAGCTCGGGTTACACAGGAAGTCCATGGTTCTTGTAATAAATAAATGAATATCATAATACAAGTCAAAAATTGGCAAAGAGAGAGAGAGAGACAGAGGGAGAGAGAGAGAGAGAGAGAGAGAGAGAGAGAGAGAGAGAGAGAACACAGACGACAGAAAAAATAAAAAGCAGCAAGTGTAGAATGTGGTGGGCTCACATCCGTAAGCCCACCGCCTGAGAGGCTGAGGAGAAAGGATCGCTATAACCACAAAACCAGTTTGCGCTACGTAGAACATACCAGGCCAATCCAGAACAACCAAAAATCAGTAAGTAAAAACAAGCATACTGACAGTAGCCAGGCCTACTTGTACGGGCCTTTAAACCTAGCTACTTGTGTGGAAGCTGAGGCCGGGGGATCATAAAGTTGAAGTAGAAGCTCAGGACTTAGCTCTTAGCTCAGTGGTAAAGCACCTGCCTTGCACAAACCAAGCTCTGAACTCAATCTCTGGTTAACAAAGGGGCAGAGAGATGGCTCAGTGGTTAAAAGCACTTGCAGAAGACAGAGCTTGATTTTTTGTTTGTTTGTTTGTTTTGTTTGTTTTTCGAGACAGGGTTTCTCTGTGTAGCCCTGGCTGTCCTGAAACTCACTCTGTAGACCAGGCTAGCCTCGAACTCTCAAACTCAGAAATCCACCTGCCTCTGCCTCCCAAGTGCTGGGATTAAAGGCGTGCGCCACCATCAGCTTGTTTTTGAAGCACCTGGTTAGGTGGCTCACAACTGCCTAGAACTTCAGGGGATCTGTTACCTTCTCCTTGGCCCCTATACAAGTTCCTGCAGCCACGGGCATAGAGTCATGCAAAGACAGACACACACACACACACATAATTTAAAATAAAGAATAAAATAGGAAACAAGACACAAAATTTGCTATTAGCTAACTGTTGCCCTTCATTTCACATGGTTAGGAAAAACTATAAGTGGCCGGCTGGGTGGTGGCAGCGAACGCCTTTAATCCCAGCACTTGGGCAGCAGATGCAAGTAGATCTCTGCAAGTTTGAGGTCATCCTGGTCTACAGAGCTTCCAGGACAGCCAGGGCTACACAGAGAAATACTGTCTTGAAAAACACAAACAAAACCAAAACCAAAACATAAGCATCTAAAATCAGAAGGAATGTTGTGGAAGATTTATTTTGTGACGAAACCGCATGTTTTTACTAATGATGATCCCTCAGGCTCAGCTGAAGGAGGAGACTTGGAATTGTGTGCTGTAGAAGATTCTTCCATATCTAGGGTGTGATCTCTCCTTGATTCTGCTCCAAAGGCAATCCTGTGACCCTCCTGCAAATACAGCCTCTTTGACAAACATGGGCAAACAGAAATCTCCAACAATGATGATAAGTTTGTCACACACTTCTAGTGTCCAGTAAGATTACTTTAAGTAACCTAGCTATATGGATTGATAACAAGGTCCCTCTGAGATAATAAAGCCTTTGTTTTTGGTGTTTAAAGAAAAAAAGTTTCATTTGCATCCTCCTAGTCAGCGACATTGATTTCTAAAATGAAAAATTGCACTTTTGCTACAATTGCTGCCAGCATTGATTCCTTGAATAAACGTTTCCCTTCAGATCTTTGCCAAGGCCTGAGCAGTAATTGAACATGGCATCGCATCTGCTTTGGTTTGCATGAAGAGTTTTATTGCTAGTAGTGTTAAAGCAAGGGGCGTTTATCTTTCTGGGCATTTGAATTCAATTCGGTTATTTCCAATCACTCTTTCTGAATATCCATTGTGTGCAAACTCCCAAGCGACATGCTGATGACAGACAGCTTGCCATGTACAGTACTGGGGAGGATGTGTACAGACACAGGGTGGCCAGGAGGGGCTCTCGGTAGTGACAGTGCTCACTTATTTGCCAAGAATGGCCCAAAGGTAAGACTGGACCCCTTCCATGAGCTACTGTCCTTGAGCTGTTAATAAGGCTGGTAAGAAACAAGAAGCAAACTACATATGGGTACACACTGACATATAGTTCATTTTGTTTTGGCAGTGCTGGGCATAGAACCCAGAGCCTTATCAGTACAAAGCAAACAGTACCAACTGAGCTATATCCCCAGGTCAATGCAATGTCAGAATCATATCATAGTAAGATTTGACCAGTTGATTACCCTTCCGATTCTCCAGCTTTGTAAGTTCCAGAGGAAAGCCAAACCTAAATGATTCAGATGCTAACCGGTGATCTTTTTAAATAACTAACAAAAGCCAGCATTTCCGGCGATTCACTGGAATCGTCGTCTCTGAGTCTAGCTCTGCGTCAGCTAACACGAACAACCACATTGCTAAGAGGTTGAATATGTAGAAAAATACCAAGAAGTCAGGCTTCATTGGAATGTTCCAGCCAGAACTGGGGGGTGGGGTGGGATATGCTGACAAAGATCTGGGTAATATGGTCTTCCTCCCGTCACTCTCATGATTCTTTCTGCCTCTATAAAAATGTCTCTGTGTCCCTGACTTCCCTAAGATGACCTTCATGTGGATGATTACCCCGTCCCTGCCCCACCCCCTAGTTCTCTCAGTTACTGTTGAGGTTACTGGATTTCCTGCCCATCGACACTCGTCTTGAGGGTATTGGCTTTCAAGTGGAAAGCAGATGAACATGAGTCTGACCACAATTTGGGGCAACATTCCTTAGATTTCCTTATACCATACGGAAGGAAGGAGATTGGAGGGTGAGAGAGAAGACAAATCTAGCTGTTTGTGCTTCCTTGAGCAGCAGGTGGTTCTAAGAACTTACTCAGTTCAGAGTTTGTGGAGTTTTTATGTGCTCAGGGCTGAGTTTGAGGCGAAATTAATGTTTGTGAATATATTTTGCAAACTTAAAGTATCTTACTTAAAGTATCAAACTTAAAGAACAACTTACTCTCAGACCCATTCCTTTCCTGAGACACCAACTGCTTTGTTGTCCGCTATCCACACACAGCCCTGCCTGAGCTGATCTGTAGGCTACGTAGCAGCTGGATCCCCTAATGTTTCTGAGCTAATACTCTTTACCCACCTCTACCTCAAGGACTGTCCCACTGCATAGTTCATAGTTCTGAGTTCGAGGCCAGCCTGGTCTACAGAGTGAGTTCCAGGACAGCCGGGGCAACACAGAGAAACCCTGTTTCGAAAAACTAAAAAAAAAAAAAAAAAAAAAGGTTAATAGAAAAAAAGAATAATGTGGGCTGCTGTGGGTGGTACTACAGCTCGGCCTGCCTCACTTCCGGCCTGCCCCACTGCTGCTGCCATAGACCTCAAAACGGACAGCAGAATGTAAAACTTTTTTCCTGCTATGTATTCCAGGTTAGCCTTGAACTCACAATTCTCCCTCAGTCTCCTAGTGTAGGGTCACCTGTTGTATTACCATGCCTGGCTAGGTCTCATTTTCATTTCAGACAAAAATGACTGCTTCCCATTGGGCATGGCATCAGACAAAGAGATGGCAGCACAACGTCTGGTTCCCTGTGCAGTAAACCCTTGGTGAACATCGGACAGGGCAGCCACGTGTCCTATGTGGGGCCTATGAAAAGAAATGGCGTTTGAACAAGGTGCCTCTACAGAAGTGGCACAGACAGCAGCGTTAAACAAATGGACATGCATTGATATCTGTTTATTTATAAAAGTAAATGAATATGATGTTATCTGTCATTAAATAAATAATTTTCATATATGCTTTGCAGATCCACAGACTGGTCCTCCCACCTGTACTGAGGTTACAGCTGACGGACTTTGGCTTGTCCCCATGGAAGAGTCAACCTTTTCCTTCCATACACAGCCACAGGCCCAGCCAGTGTGTGCTAAGTCAGCAGGGCCAAGGTAGAAGAGTACTGGGCTGACACACAGTAAGGACCAACACGAGAGACTGACTGTCTCCTCCAGGGGCGCTTGAAGGGAGAAGGCATTAAAGCAAGCATACAGCCCCTGCTCAGCATGATTCCAGGTGAAAGAAGGCGCCACAGCTGCCCCTGACCCTTCATGGAGGGTCATCAGCACCTCGGGTAGCTGGGTAGGAGACAACCTTCTCTCCTGGAAAGGACTTAGAGGAAAGTTTTCAGAAAGAAAAGATGCATGAGCACCCCCCACCCCCAGGGTATGATTAAAAAGTGAGCCTTCTCCTTGTTGGAGCGAACTCAAGAGGGCCAGGGGCTCTGTCTCAGAGGCTGCATGTGCAAGATGTAGCCTTTCCAAGGTCAATTCCCTGAGCATCACGAGTCATACTTACTTCCTGGAGAATGTTTGTCAGAGTCCTGAACTCTGTAATATGCTAAGCTACACGACTATGGCTTTCCCTCTCCATCATGGCAGGAAGAACTTTTGCTGTCTCCTCACTCTGCAAGTGATGGAAGCCCCTCCTTTGCTTTTCATACAATTCAGTGTCCATCTAAGCCACAAGTGCATAGCCACAGAGTAGAGGCAACCAGGCAAGATGGGGACTAAGTTACCCTGGATGTCCTATTTGAGGGCCAGAGCCACCTGTGACTCACTTTAACTGGGCATCTCTGGTCAAGGATATGTATCCAGCATGAGCAAGTCCTCTGAGCTGGATTGTTAGGAAAAAATTTATATATATATATGCGCTATACACACACACACACATACACACACATACATATATATGCGCTAAACCAAACACTTTTTAGGCTGGGTGATTTTGTATGCTCTCCATTGAGTACCAGTGGCAGGAGGATGGGAGAGGCAGAACAATGTCCTCCTCGTACCCTCAGAGATGCCCACACCTCCCAGCCAGTGGATGTTGTGCTTGAAACACAGTAAAGGGACTTTTCCCAGCTGATTAAGTTAAGGCTGTTGATATGGAAACTACACAGGACCTGCAAGTCAAAGTAGCAAGTAGATCAATTAGTGACCAGCCATACCAAGATAGACAGACTTGCCCAGCCAGGGATGCTTCTAGGTGCTGGGAAAGGCAAGGAAATGCTGAGAGCCTTGGAAACACAGCCTTAACGTACCCTGATTTTAGTTCAGTCAAGCTAGTTTGGGAATTCTGATCTCCAGAACTGTATTGTTGCAGTTTTTAAGCCACTATGAAATTGATACAGACATCCACTCTCTGGTTTGTGTGTGTGTTTGTGTGTGTGTGTGTGTATTACAGTATTTCTTTTCTTTTTGCTTTTTGTTTTGTCAAGAAAGGGTTTCTCTGTGTAGCTGGGTCTCTCTGTAAAGCCCTGGCTATCCTAGAACTCATTATATAGTTCAGGTTGGCTTTAAACTCACTGAGATCCGCCTGCCTTTGTCTCCTGCGTTCTGGGACTAAAGGTATGCACCACCACTGCCCATATTTATATATTTTTAAAGTATCAAATTATTCTCAAATTTTCTGTTTACATGTCAAGGTGTTGCTGCAGCTGGGAGAGCCACACACCACCACACAGGGCAGCTCAAGGAATGCTCTCTTATTTCTAGGAGTAGGGGACAAGGGGATCTGTGATAAATTCTGCAGGGAGACAGATGTATGCAGTCAAAGAGGGCTGGGAAATCTCTTACTGAGTAAGAGATACATACACACAGATACTCTTCCGGGTAGACAGAGCATCATCTTCCCCACAGGTGCATATTTACCTAGTGGTCTGCAAAAACCAAAGCACAGCTGTCCAAACCAGTTAGCACAAGTCATTACTACAGGGGTCAAAGGAGCTGTGTGTGTTCTCAAGAGGATCTTGCATAAACCAGGGGCGGCGAACCTTCGACTCACTGCATTCTTGATGATGACTTGAAATTCTGATCCTCCTGAGATTACCCGTGTGCACCATCCTGCCTGCTTTTATGCAGTGCTGAGGCTGGAGCCCAGAGCTTTGTGCATGTCGGGGAAACACTTTACCAACGGGGCCATACCCTCAGCTCAACATCCAACTTTTTAAAAACATATAGGACTGCCAAATAAATACGATTACTACTAATAAAAAAGCACATTGTCATTCTCATCCATGGGACTCCAGTGAGAGCAGAGACCTCAAGTGGACCTCCTGGGGGATCAGCTAAGTCTCTGCTTATCACTGGGAATCCAGGGCTCTCTGTGATCCTGTCTGTGTGGATCGTGTCTCTCTTCTGTCCCTGTGGCCAGCCCCAACACAACCTGAGTTCAGGAAGGCCTGAGCTTTTGGATAGCATCCCCATCAGAAGCCATGATTTGCTCATCACCAGAAGCAGTCCACCAGAAGATCAAGACTGATGGCACCTGGCAAAAGCTACTCTTCCTTCTAGCTGATTGCACTTCCCTCTGACTTCTGGTTGGGTCAGTCCTGCATGTCTCAAGGCCTGGTGCCATGCACCTCAGCAAAGTCTTTGGAATGGGGCCAAATTACTCTTCAGTCTCCACTGGTCCCTGGATGTTGAGTAAAGGGATACCAGTCTCCCTGACACCGACTTCCCCCTTGTTGGGGTGTGAGAAGGTGTAGGGTTCACTCTCAGGCTCAGGAGGACTACTAGGAGCCAGCTCATCTGCAGTGAACTTTGCAGTTGGGGTCCTGGAGAATATAGGAGGTGGGGTGGGAGGGCAGTCTCCCATGGGGCCCTGGAAGGGCCGGTAGGTGTCCACTTCTGGTTGGCTGAAGGATCCACCCAAGTCCTGCAGCAAGTGCCCGTATACCATGGTGTCGTCAATGACAGCATACACATGGGAATCATTGTCCTTTCGTTTTTTCTGGAACCTTTTGGTCTGGGGCACCTGGGTATTGACATTGCCATTATAGATACCCACAGCAGGACCCTTGTCCACCTTCTTCCTGTTTGTAAAGAGTGACACAACAAAGTGAGGAAATAGATAAGTAACATACAGTAGTTCTTGGGGTTCTAAGCCTAGCTCACCTTGCCCTTGAAGGCTGTTAGCATTTGAAAATGAAACTATACTAGGGGCTATCCTTAAGCAAATAGCTCTTGACTCTGGTTTCCAAGGTGGAAAGTGAAAGATCATGAGTAGAAGAGGTGGTTTGAGTGAATTTGTTTTGCCTCTGATCGACTTCAGGGAAACCAACGATGGAGATACCTGGTAATTCCTCCCCCCTTTTCTTCCCGGTAATAGGGATTTCTAAACCACATCAGCTCAGCATGCCCAGGACAACCTTCTAGAACATTCAGTACTACCCCGTACTGCTGCCTCTTTCGCACAGAGCAAAGCTGATTAACTAATTCCAAACAGTTAATGTCCATGACTCAGGAAGAGAGACGGGTACAAGCCAGCTAATTTTCTGCTAGAGTTGAGGACAGAACAGCTCCTCATTAGCCGAGTGGCTCTGTCCCATCCCATCAGCAGCAGCCACCAGGGAAAAAAGCTAAAGCACATTCAAGATCCAGGACTCGGCGAAGCCATTAGCTTCGGGTGTGTGGTGTTTTCTGGTACTCAGATTGTGGACAATTGTTGGCATGTCTGCCTTGGGCACACAGCTTTGCCTTCCATGAACAAAGCAGCAGGGACTCGGACAATAGCCGACTCAAAAGGAGGCTGTCAGTCCAATTAGGATAATGGGCTGTAGAATGTAAAGGCCAGACTCTGCTTTTGTGAGGTAAAAATCCATCTGGTGTTGACCAATTCCCCAGACATGAGGTCTTCAGCAGACATCCCTCCCTCACATCTTCACAGTGCCTGGCTTTTCCCTCTACTGATGGATTATGGGAAAGACTCTTTCTTGCCCCTGGTTTATCCCCAGTACATTAATTACATGGTCCTAGTGCCAAGCAGACCCTCAATAAACACCTAGAGCAGAAACAAGTTCAGCGTCAGTATTTCTCCTTGTCCTTACAGAACCTACACACACACACACACACACACACACACACACACACACACACACACAAACTTTGGGACAGGGGCTTCATGCAAGCAAGTCAGCCTGCAGCCTTCTGTAGTGGAAATCACAGAGAGACTGCCTGTACTGATAAGTCTCAGGTCAATCTGGAGCCGTTTGGAGAAACAGAAGGAGGCATGATAGCTGGACTCTTCCTCTCAACCAAATCCAAATCTTCAAGGGGCTCGGTGTTACCAGCATGTGTCCCAGCTAGTGGGACATGCTGTGTCCCCCAGAGAAGGATGCTTGCTTTCTTATGTAGTAACGTGCAGTTCACACGAAAAGGCTTCTTGGACCAGGAAGGAGCTAGGCATTCCTCAACAGTTGGACGTTTTAAGATAGTCCCATTGCACAGGAGGAATTTGCCCAGGGCCATAGTGAATTAAAAAAATAAAAATAAAAATTTTGGGGACTGAGGAGATATGCAAGCATGAAGACCCAGGTCGGATGCCCAGCATCCATGTAAAAAGCGGGGTTTGGTGGTATGTGTCTGTAATCCCAGTGTGGGGAGGAGACGGGCATACTGTGGGAGCTCACAGCTGAGCAAGCCTGGTGAGTAACTTAAGTGTGACCTCAGGACTCACATGGTGGAAAGAGATCCAATTCTCACAGATTGTCCTCTGACTACCAAACACGGGCTGTGGCATGTATTCATGTGTGTGTGCACACATACACACACGCAAATAATAAACAAAATACAATAAAATTATTAAAAAAGATTTAAACTGAGGAATGATACCTTATGTTATCTCTGGCTTCCACAACATGACCAGAACACACGTATGTACCACACACACTTGCACACTCACAAATTTTTTTTTTAATATTTTATTCTAGAAGGTGCAAATCATGATAAAGTAAACAGATCTCCTCTCTGATTTTAATCAGATGTAGGAGAATTGATGACGTAGATGTCAAAGTAGGTTTTGTTTAAAAAGTCATCTACCTTTCCTGTAGTTGAAGCCGCTGTTAACCAGGCCCTGGTTCCTCATAGCTCTAGGGCCACTTTTCGGTTTGCAGTCCCACAGAGAAGCACAAAACAGATGTTTGTTCAAGAAACCAAAGGATAACAAGCTGGAGTGAAGGCTTGTTTGCCCTCCAGGTAGCAGTGGGAGTGATTCCGCTGAAATCACTCCTGCTACCATCAGCTTCAAAAGCAAGCACAGGAGACTTGTGCTGGGGCCAGGATGTCACTGCATAGGCAAGTGCGCATGCACACGTGTTTTGCATGCGTGCGTGCGTGTGCGTGTGTGTGTCTGTGCGTATATGCATGTGTGTTCCCCTCACTCTGTGAAACTGTAATTTACCCTTGGTAAGAATATTTAACATTGATCTTTGTGGGGAACTGAGGAGCAAAACCCCCAACATCATTGACGTGAATAAACTAGATGAGGAGACACTCCTGTAATCCTAGCACTCAAGGAGGTAGAAGAGGATAGGAAGTTCAAGTCCACCTGGGAATATATGATACCCTGTTAAATCCACTTATGCATCCAACCATCCATCCACCATCCATCCATCCATCTATCCATCCATCCATCCATCTATCCATTCATCCATTCATCTATCCATCCATCCATCATCCATCCATCCATCCATCCATCATCCATCCATCCATCCACCATCCATCCATCCATTCATCTATCCATCCATCCATCATCCATCCATCACCCATCCACCATCCATCCATCCATCCACCATCCATCCATCCATCCATTCATCTATCCATCCATCCATCACCCATCCACCATCCA